>NC_051847.1:39908425-39920886 GCF_002237135.1 Teleopsis dalmanni
CGGCACAGGAATTATGCATGCAGGTAGTGCATCGCGGCAAGTTCATTTTTTTTCTCAAAGAAGGAGGGAAATGTGAGGATGGAAATTTGTAATAATTTCCAACCTACATAAATTTAAATAAATTTCGAAGAAATCTGAAATTAAAATAGATAAATTAACATTTAATATAGTTATTAGAAACTACTTACCAAAAAGCTACCCAGCCTGCACGCAACTGCAACACGTGAAGCAATCTGAAATTAGGAGATAATAAATTTGTAATAAATAGAGAAATATATCTTAATAAAATAATAAATACATACCTTCTTTGTTCATCCCCGCAAATTTATTTAAATAATTTTCTAATAAATTATTTTTTATAATTATAAAATTAAATTATAAATAATTTAATAAAAACAAGAAGCACCGCACGCAAAGTTACAAGAATTATCAAATCAAAACATAACAAGCAAATATCAAAAACGTCAAAATAGAAATTCGCCGCAAAGAGATAGACGAGATCGGTTGAGCGCACAACTTGAAGAACAGTACGAAAGTAAGACATACAAACGGGAAAGTAAACAAAACTTCACAAAACAGCAGAAAACAATTGTATGTGCGCTACACAAAAAGCTCGTCTGATCTGTATAAAAGACGACGCATTTTTGGTAAGGGTAGTGAGTCTTGTATGATCACTCGGTGGCATTGTATGTCAAAATATAAAATAAATAAATATAAAAAATATTGTCTGACACAGTGGCGGTTTTAAGCCTAGTTGTATAAATTACTAAAATATATATATAATTGTGTACAAGTGCATGGGCGGTTTTAAGTCAAGACACTTGGACACTATTGTATAGATATTCTATAACCGAACAAGGAAATATATTTTTTTATATATACACTAACCCCTCTGTCCCACACAGGTACGCATTGAGCAAGTAATTATACGAAGATACAAACCACGGAACCAGATTAGAGATCACCGAGCTCCAAAGGAACAACCTCCAGATACAGCAGAATACCAGGAAATAATCTCAAGTTTCTCAAGTTTAATCACGTTTAATGAATTTACTTAGTTTTTTTAAAATACTATGTCAATGAATTGTACACATTAGTAATCTCAAGTTTACATAATTACGTTTAACTAAATTCCCTTTTTTTTAAATACTATTTTCATGAATTAATAATATTTTAAATAAATCTACATTTAAAATTTAACACACATTACTTTTATTTTGAGAAGTCCTGTCTCCGCGAATATAAATTTATTGTAGCGACCCCCTGGAAAAGACTGAGGATACCCCAGCATAAATTATAACGAAACGGGAGAATCCGTGTCGTTACAAGACTATTTCCAAAAATAATATGTATCTCAATTTATAATTATACAGAATTAAAAAATAAATGTGATAATTAATTCATTTTTCATTTTAATGAAATCACGTTTATTGGCATTTTCTTAGCTTATCATTCTGTAACAACTTATTCACCAATGGTGCACAGAATCAGCAAAAGCTTGTTAAGGAAAATCACAGAAGGGTTAACCGAAATAACCATTAAAAAGTGCAATCGTTGCATTTTAGTGCAACAATTGAGAAATTTCAAGATAAGCGTGCAGTAAAATTCAAATGCTTGGAAAATGTACAAAAAGCAGAAAAATTCTGCTATTATCAGTGCCGTAACCAAGTGCATAATAATGACATTGAATCCATTCCACAGAATCAGCTACACCGATCCAATTTCACATGTCAATTTGTGCAAGTAAAAACTGTTCCAGCTGTAATATGGAGCACTCGCTCGCTCCTCTACATTTTATCAGTTACCAAAAACCAATGTGGAAATGTGTTTATATGGGAATGATGCCAATGACGATGACAATGCGAATAGCAGCAACGAGAATGGAAATGGGAATGGGAATGGTAATGAGTGTAACCTGTGCCAGCAGTTTTCAAAAGAACCATATCAGTTTATATTGGCCATTTATGAGAGAACAAAAATATAAACAAAAACTGCAAGCAAGTATCTATTTAACGTAATGTATATATATATTTTTTTTTATTTTTTTTTTTGTCAGATTACTGCAAAACGGAAGTTGTAAAAAGCAATTGTTGCTCTACTGCAGACATATTACAAAATCATAATCTAAATGCAAATACAAGCAAAAATTACCAGCAACTGGCAGCAAGCAACTTTAGTTGTTGCTTAGTAAGAGCAACATTTGCTATTTGAAGTATATTTTTATGTTATCTCTACCAGAACCAACACTGGTGAGCAAAACATTGAAAACATGTTAGATACTCAAAACTGATAAGTGTAGACTGTGATGAGCATCTTTGAAAGACTTTGCAAGAAAACAAGTTTTAATATTATTGTTGGTGTTACTTATGTGAGATATTCACGCTGATAACTTTAAGGGGAATCCCAATAATCTTATGAATCATTTATACAGTCAAAACTTCCTATATGTACATTTTATTTATGTAAAGTACAGAGTATATTCTTCACTAAAAAATACTTTTTTCTTTAGTTTTAAATAAAAACCCGAAATGAGCAGAAAAATGTTTAAAATAATTATTTTTTATAAATTTTAATCAGTTTTAATTTGCAATTCATCGAAGCAGCAACACTCAACAAACTGAAAAGATGCGAAATTCATTGATAATCTTATCAATTTTAAAAATTATTGCTGTTTTCGCTAACGAAAACTGTATTTTTAGCACTGAACCTACTGTGTGTATAATATAATATAAATATATTTAATAATAAAAATAATTATATACTTTGTAATTGAAATATTTTTATTATCTTTAGAATCAGAGTACTTCATTTTTCTTTGATGATACCCTAGTAAAAAACGTCGGACTGCAAATTGAGTTACTAAACGCGTCGAATGAGAATTTACGTTTACGCTTAGATACCATAAATATGCGGTGAGTTACAATAAAAAAGTATCTTAATTTTATATACAAATATAATATATATTGGTTGCTATAAAAAGATTATTTAATTATTAAATATTTAAAAATTAAATAATCTGCAATATAAATGCAGAAAATGTAGAGCTAAAGCTAATTTCTCAGTGCATATTTATTTCATGATGTTTTTGTATATTAACTCATATAAAATGTACATATATACATAAACGTATAGAAATAAAGTATAACAAACATCTGTTAAGTTTAAATCTTTATCTTATATGGCATCTACACTGGCCTCAATTGGCTCATTTCGGACACAAATCACAAATGAGAAGCAAATGAGACAATTTTGCATACAAAATCTCAAGCGCAAATGATATCCATTGGATCTCATTATGTATAAATGAGTTCCAACGAGGTTAGAATGAGTTCCAAAGATGTTCCAAATGCAATTGAATACATTAAACATACCGTAAATAAAAGCTTTTCATGGCATTTTGACAATTTGAGGAAGCTATTTTTGACATATTTACAAAAAAAGGTAAACAAATGTTGGGTGGTTGCATTTCCTTGAAAACGATGCACCTCTTTTTGGAACTTCTACTTCCCAAAACTAAATTAATCGAAGCTGAAAATAAGTTTTCAGTTTGTATTGTAAGGTTTGAAGGTATATTTAAACTTCATTCGACATTTTTTTGGCCTCGGCCAAAGATCAAATCAATAGGCAAGTTGAAAAATCAGCTGTTTGAAATGAGAAGAAATGAATTAAAACGAATGTGAACACTTTCAAATGACGCATTTGAAATGAATCATTTGAGGCTAGTGTAAACGCCATATTATACTCAAAACTTAAAACAAAATCACATTTCTTAAGTATGCCATTTATACTTATGATCTGTTTGGAGTATGGGGTAACGTATGCAGTTATTAACGCTTAACCATATATAAAACTCCAACTGATAAGTCCGTATAATGATCAACAAAATAACGATTTTTTAATAAAACTTGACGACTTCATTCATTCAATACAATGATTCCTGCGTTTGTCTAATATTCGACACCGGTCTTGTGGAATAAATATGGAATATGGCTTAAAAATTCTTTAAAAAAATTAAAAGCCAAATGTTTATAAACCCGGAGTTAATTTCTGCAAAGATCAAAATGTTCACGTGGTGATAGATACGTGGTGATTTGGAGCGATCACTTCTCTAACCTACTGAATACTAAATTATACCAAAACTTTAAACCATTATTTTAGATTATTTTAATAGGTATAAAAAAATATAATTATAATAAATGAATATATTTTTTACAGCATAGAAGCACAAACAGTATTATTAGCTGAACTGAATTCCAAAATAGAAAATCAACCAATTTGGGGTAGGGAAAGAGGTAAATTATATATTATATTAAAATAAATTTTTTTTCTAAAAAAATATTTATAAGATCCTCCTATAGATATACGTTTTGGTGTTGATTCTACAGAAGACAACAATAAAAACAGCCACAACAATAAGTTTAAAAATATAACTTGGTAAGACTTACAGAACATATTTATATATATTGTATATAGTATCTTTGAGCATTTCTAACAAAAACAACTCACAAATTAGTGCGCCAAAATTGCCCAGTAGTTGCAGTGAAGCTGCCGCGATTACACGTAAAAGTGGACTCTACACCATCCAAGTTGACAATTTTGGTCTTAAACCATTTTTGGTTAATTGTGACGAAACTGAAAAAGATGGTGGTTGGCTCTTAATACAAAGACGTATAGATGGTTCCATTGACTTTGAACGCAATTGGGCGGCATTCAAAGAGGGTTTCGGTAATTTAGATGGTGAATTTTTTATTGGTTTGGATAAACTGCATGCATTGACAACAAATTCAGCACAAGAGTTACTTATAGTTATGGAAGATTTCGAAAGTGCAAGTAAATTTGCAAAATACTCATCTTTTGCTATTGGAGATGAAAGTGAAAAATATGCTTTGAAAGTACTTGGTACTTATTCGGGTGATGCTGGTGACTCATTAACACCGCATGCCTCTTTTAAATTCACCACAAAGGATATGGATAACGATAATTGGGATGGTAATTGTGCAGCGCAGTATACGGGGGCTTGGTGGCATAATAAATGTCACGTAAGGTTTGTAAATAAATAACGTTTCTTGAAAGAGACATAAAATAACCATTAATCGCAATCTTTATTTCAGCAATCTTAATGGTAAATATATGCGTGGTGCTTATGGTCAGGAGAAATTTGCTCAAGGGATAGTCTGGCATACTTTCCGCGGATATAATTATGCTCTCAAAACAGTCAAAATGATGATAAGACCACAAAGAAAATGAAATTTGAATAAGAAAAGTGAATACTCAAAATAGTTACTATTAATTAATTGAAATTAGAATTTAATATTAATTTAATTATAATATTTTTAATTTTTCTTTTAGTCATAATAATAATAAGTTTTTAAATAATATGCAATAAATCTTTTTATTTATTTTATTTATTAACACTGTAAAAATCATCATTGTAACCATCATCATATCATCATTATCATTATTATCATCATCATTATCCGCATCATTATTATCATCATTGTCACCATCATCATCATCATAATTGTCACCATCATCATCATCTTCATCATCACCATCAACGTTGTCACCATCATCATTATAATCATCCTCATTATCATCATCATCCTTGCTTAGTTATAACAACCCGTTGTGGACCAAAACTTCCTTTGCGGAATATCCATCAATTGTGTTGATCTCCTGATTGGTACATTCTAATCTACTTCTATTGTATTTAGTCATCGATACCGCCTTCTTCATCTTGCGCTGTAATAATATCATTGTGCTTTAATCGACACCAAAGACGATAGTTTTATTGTTGGTGCAACTCTACTATATAATAAATTTTCAAAATATCGGTCTTAAAAATTTAAACTTTTTATATAAATAATCTAAAAAAAAAACTGGAAGCACCAGATATCGGAACTTATCACACCCATGACGTGTATAGCTTTGATTTATATTATGAAGATAAACAAACTCAAACCTTAATATGTCAAAAACTAAACCATTTCAGCAGAAAGCGCTATAGGTTTACTAAAACCAATTGTCCAAATGACATACCTGGATATAAGTAATTTTTTTTAGAATTTCAGTGATCCCTCAGAGATTCTACACTATAGTGGTTGTGTTAATAATAAACCAACAGTATCGAAAAAGATCAAGATTTGTGTCTTTCTTTCCGGTACAAATTTAATGCAAGTAGTCCTTTTACATATTAACAAAAATTATAATATAAACAGGCAACTCTCATAAAAATGCAAACGACTTAAAATAAAATGTTGCTAATGTTTTGCACGTAACTGTTGAGTGTTGACTCTGTTTTTGTTTGAGTTACCATTTGGAGTTTTAATTTGGCTTTGATGTCGCTTTATTTAGCCCACGTATGCAAACGAATTCGCATTTTGCATTTTAATGTGGTTAATTCTTGCAAGTTCAGTGTTGACAATGTCCATTGGTGGCACATTAATGCAATTATTTTAATTTATATATTGTTTATCGTATCGTTGAGATTTTGTATACGTGCAGTAGTCATATAGCCAAATAATTTTACCGCTGACAGTTGTCATAATTTTATTGCCAATTTAACAGGCGGTAAAATTTAAATATTTAAAGCAACTTCATATCTTTTCGTGTTGTCATACATTTTTGCAATATTAATTTTTTTTTAAGGACTGAGCACTTGCAACGGGAGTATAGTAAAAAATTGCATCTCACAGGTTATATCCCCTACATTTTCCATGCACAAGTTAACAGTACTTTATAACCCAAGACTACTGTTATAACATCACCCTTAATTGATTATTTCTTATTGATGCAATCTAAAGGTGATAGAAGCACAGGCTTTCGGTGAGTGAAATTCATTAGCGTTGGTACACAAGGCACTTTAGGAGTCAAAACAAGCATTGTCACAACGATCCAGATAAATCTGTAGAATACTAATGGAACACCGACTAAATTAGCAGAATTACCAAAGCGAAAATGTCACCCTTGCACGCACATAGAATATATAAGTTGTTCATGGTCACACTTAATACGAAATCAGATGAGCTGCTATATGACTAATCGATAGCACTACCACGCACAACTGTACTATATCTTCCGTTAATTAATCCATTTCATTTCAATTAATTTTATATTTGGTGACCTAGCAGCAATCCTGGTGATGTTTCCAACTTTATAGAAAACCACCGATATAATAATTGGGCGTACCTACTTTTCCAGTAAAAATTTCATGATAAAATCCGAAGGAAATTAGTAAGGTAGGGAGGAACGAACAACAAATTTAAACATTTACTATATTCTTTATAAAAATCTGTGCGAATTTGTCAATAAGGCCTGGCTCAAGACACAGAGTGCATCCATACATTGTAAAAGTGGTCACAACAAGTGGCAAATAGGGTAAGACTAAGTCTAAGTTATCCAATCCAAATCCATATCCAAAAACAGTATCACTATGGGAAACAGAATCAGGCTAATTGAGCCTTAACTTTTATTTACCTTAGGCAACTGAAGAATGTGTGTTAGCACAAAATTTAGAGAATCGATAAGATCCATTAATAAGTGATGTTATAAAATTAATGATTACACACCCTTATGAGTTGGAAACGTTAATTCATCGAGTGTACAAAATAACTTCAATTAATGCTATTAATATTATCGTAAACCTTATTCTCATCATATCTTCAGATTAACTGGTCTTATTCAAATACTTCTAACATGTAACACATGCTAATATAACAAGAGGCATATATATTCAATAAACTAAAATAATTTTCACAAATACTGGGATTTAGTATTACTGGCGACCCAGTATATACATATTACATTCGATATCCAAGAAGCTTTTAAAAAAGGTCTCATGCGACTTTAACTTCGTAATATTACACTATAAAGCCCTTGTTAAGTAAGACTTAATCAAAACTAGAATTCTATTAGTCATTTTTTATCTAATGTTCTAATTCAGTATTCATTGCATCATTCAAATTTAAATAATAAAAAATTAAATACAAATCTGATTAAATACAGATTACATATATTTTGGAAATCATTTAATGATTTATAAATTTATACATAAATTTATTATTAAAGAGAAATATTGATTTGTTTAGGTCTCATCTAGTCTTGTCTGAAACTACGTTTACTAATTATTCCGCGATATAAATCTGTAAACAAAATAAGAAAAATGTTATAAACTGTATAAAACATATGCATAATATTTCTTACAAATATTTCTCGGATATATAATTCTTAATTCCAAATCCTTCCCATCTAATGTCTTGTTTCTATAGGCACGTACAGCTTTCAGCGCGTCATAATAACTCTCAAACGTGACATGACCAATGCCTAAAACAAAGTTTTGTATATAGCTAAAAATCGCTTTAATCTATAATATATTATTACCTATACTTATGCCTTCAGAATCGTAATGCAAACCAGCGTCATATATATAACCAAAAGGTGAAAACAATTCTTTAATGTCTCTGTTGGTCACACTATCCGCAAGATTATAGATCATAATCAAACCTGTCCTAGGCTAAAATACAATGAGAAAAAATTGACATTTAAATAAAACTAGAAATGTATGTGACAGGACTTATATTTGATGTCTTTTGTTGATTATAATATACACATTAAATTTATATTTTCAGTTATTTACCTTTTTGAAACCACGTTCGAGAAAGTCATCCCTATAAAAGCGCGTCTTTCGATTAAGATTATATGGTTTACGTTGATAGCGGCGGCGATTAACTCTTAACTTTTTATTCTCCGAAATAATTTCTTCAAGAGTTTTGTATTGAATTCCATTATTTTCTTGAGAAATTATTTCCGTCGAAATTATATGATCGCGTTTTTTTTCAACAATGACTTCGTCCAACTCAATTTCCATCTCTTCCTCCATATTCAGTAATACACACGGAGCTATTATCCAAGCAAACACTCGCAACAACAGTCGAAAAGGAAAAGAAATGTTACGTAGTCACCAGTTGGTAAGTCAAAGTTCACAATAGATTATATCATTTTTTAAGTAATACAAGATATGTAACTCCACACCATCAATCAGTTTGATCAAGCAGCTACACGCATTTTTAAACATGAGGCTGATGTTATTGATTTGATTTGAACTACTTCTAAAACAATGATTGGGAACTGTGTTCAAAGGAAACCTTAGTATTTTACAAAAAAGGAGAATACTATATAAAAATAAATTAAAATGTCTTAAAACTATTATTTCAACTTCAGTTATCCCTATAAGATCTGATCAGAAATTATTTTTACAAATATTTTGTTTGGATGGCGGTTTTCTATATATTTTAAAATCATGTTTCATTATAGCCCATATCAATATCAATTTTGCTATAGATTTAAAGGTTAAATAAATAACAATATAAATATAAAAGATTATACAAATATATCTATACAGAGTTAGGCGATTGGAGTGTTGCCAAATACACAGATATACAGGTATTGAAGATTATACAAATGACAGCTGTTTATATTTACTAGCTACCAGAAACATTAGCGTCTAAATTTTACAATACAAAAGTTATTCGATAATAAAATATTAACGCCTAATAATAAAAAAATTCTAACTTGTCGTTGAAAATTGCTTTATTGTTTCTCGAAGTATTCTCCTTTATCATTAATATACTTCGTTGTATGCTTCGGCGACCATACAGTCCACTGCTGTTTACGTTCCGGCTCATACACATATATCCATTATTCGTTACCTCATACAATCTCATATGAGTATATATCTTTTGTAGGACCACCCGTGTACCTCTTGAGCATTTATGCACCAATCGACACGAGTATTTTTTTAAGACTCTGTCAAATGATGGAGGATCCAATAAGAGCAAACCATTCTCAAATGGTCCAATGATCGTGCAATATTTTATATATGCTTAATATTGTGATTATAGGCCTATTCTTTTGTAAGCAAGTCGCAAAAGAACAAATAAAATAAGCGCTATTTTCGATATCAACTCTGAACAAAACGGAGATTCGGTTAGGCTTGTTTATGCAAAACTCGAAAACTTTTTTTGTCATGATTGTGAACAAAATATAGTTTTTCATGCCCTTTAAGAGTAAAATAATAATTAGGAAAAACGACGTATTTGTTACGATTACTGACAAAACGTAATACGAGTAAATAACGAAATCATTCGTTGATAGTTAACTTAAAATTTCGTTGGTACTGCGAAAAGTCGTTCACAATAGACCAATTTTTAGTTAAGCGATTTCAAAACAGTTGAACTAAACAAGCCAGTAGTGTTGTTGTTTCATATGTTATTTTTAAAATAAGCAGTTGTTCTTTTGTTTTGTGCTTACAAAAGAAAAGGCCTACTATGGATGTCATCCAATATAATAACAACTAATATGCTTTACTTCAATAATTAAATTGAAGTAAAATTTTTAACAAAATTTTGTAATATTTTACGCTTGTCAACTTTTTGCATAACACAAAAGCATTTGTGACTTGATAGGAGCTAAGGGAAGGCAGGCTCATTATCTTACCCAACGTCTTCATGCAGAGAGTACTTGATCTATGGCACTGCTGAATATATTGTAACATTTATTTGCCTTAAAGTGATTTGTTGCCTGTTCCTTGTGCCTCATACCATAACACAGCCTGGGCACAGCCTAAGCAAATAGAATGATATAGCGCATATCAAATCGAGCAACTGTTGCCACTGGAAACATTTATTCCGCATTGCTGCTCATAAAATGCATTTTCATATGATAAATGTTGACATTGATGCATCTTTTGCCAGTGCGGACGTATTGCAATTCGCGCTATAAAAGTAGTTAAAAAACACTTTTTCCCAACCGCATTGCACCCAACGCACTTTCAAGTTTGTTTCAAGGTTAATGTCAAGTCGATTTACGCCTCATTTATATGCAACAAAAGTGGCAGGGAAGTAGTTGCTTCGTCGTAAATATGCTCCGCACTGCAAGTGTACCGACCGCACGGCAGTAAGGTAGGGCCGGCAGTCGCTGTCTGTCATGTCTGTCATGTCAGTCGTAACTGCTGTCAGAATTTGAGTTGTGACTACGACAAGTCGGCGTCGAATTTTTAATCAGACCTCGGTGATAATTACCAGTAACTCCCAGTGCTGGGTTAATTAAGCGCAGGCATGTGTGTGACGCATGTGGTTCGAAATGCTAAGATGCGCGCTTTCGGTTGAACAACATAAAATTTATTATATTTTTAAGCGTCTTCATATATTTAAATAGTTTGTAAATATTTATTAAAATTCATATAAAATAATTTTAAGCATTACTCGCGGCATCAAAATGCTCATAAATAAATACATTTTGATTTATGCTCCACCAAGAATACAAAAGGAAAAAATACTATTCCAAAGGCAACAACTTTGAATTGCTTAATTTTTTTGGCAACATGACTGAACTTAATTTTTTCTATATATTATGCGCAGCCAGTGCGGACAGACATTAAAGTCAGCCACTACCACTTGCTGTTATAGGTAAAAATATTTGAAATCTTTTTTAGCACTCATCTGGATCGGGGCAGCTATTTGTGAATGCAACAGGCTGAAATGTTGAGCAAACCCAATGTCATAAGAGCCAAAAGGCAACTTGTTGTTCACTATTAATTAGCAATGTTATGAGTTTAATGTGTTTTTATATGTGTTCATATATGTTGTGGGCACGTTCACGGGAAGACCAAGACCAGATTGAGGCATGCTCAACACAATGTTGCCGAACAATGCAAAGTTTACACTATCAGCAACGGCAACGTTGCAAGGAAAATGACTTCTAGTGGCTTTTCTCTTCGGTCTTTTAAATGGAATAGCGACATTAATTACCAATAACAGCTGAAGGTACAAGTGTTTAATACTGAAAGCTGCAGAAAAATGCTCGTAAACAGGATAGACATAGCCAAGAATAACTATAAAAATAGCTTAATGGTTTGTCCGTCTCAATGAACCGCCAACGTATGTTAAATGTTAAGCTATTCCGTGTTTTCTGCAGTATCCACTCATAGGAATTTCTCATTTCAAATAGCATTGATTGTTCGGAAAAAGGTTCGCCTTTTAGTTATAGGTGTTTTTAAAAATTTTAATTGAAATTATTAATAACAAATTCACTTCCGTTTGTTATAGTAATATTTTTATAAATTAAAAAAGAAAAAAGAAAAAAGTTGAATAGTTGAAGATATAAAATAGGTAATAACATGTTTCTACAGGTCTCATTTAAGTAGTTTTGTTTATTAAGGCCGCCAATAAATATATTGCACCACACAAAGAGCTTTCATATAAAAATGTGCTCATTATCAATAAACCAACTCATTTAAGGCGAAAATTGTCGCGTGCAAATAAATTTCCCACAAGGGAAATTACCAAAATTTGAAATATTTGTCATGTGTTTAATATGTAAAATATAAACAAACAACAGCTGAGCCGCAAACATAGGCACTGAAGAAGTCAGTATTTAAAGAAATCTCTGTTTTTATTAATTGA
>NC_051847.1:39920986-39935804 GCF_002237135.1 Teleopsis dalmanni
AGTTGGTGTTGTATTGCGCTTGTATCCACCCACCGATTATGTAGTTAGATACAATTTCATTTCGACATTTCACACTCTATATATGTACACACCGCACTGTCAGTGCATTGGTGGTGTTGGTGCGCAAACGTAGATATTTAGATTACAGCTCTGATTTGACTACAGTTGTTGTCTTGTCTTGTCTTGGTATATGAAATAAAACTTCCTGCTTTGGTTGAATTTAAAATAAAAAAGAAAAAAAATTAATTTTTATATAGAAACACAAAGCGTTAAAGTCTTACAAAAGCGTTAAAATTCCTCTTTACAACACGATCGGATCGTATTTCTTATTTTTATTGTTGAGCGAGCAGTGGCTGCGATCTCGTTTGTTGGACCAAATGCATCTTCCTTACCTTAAGTCATAATAACAATAATAATAAAATTAATATACAAAAAAGAAGCATTTGAAAAAGTACACCAAATTCGAGAAGTGAAACGTTTTCTTTCATTCACACTTCGAATGTTTCGGAGCTGGAGTTTCGCTGTTGGTACTCATACTTTTGATTGCAGTTAAGAGCACCACGAAGAGTTATGATTTTTATTCCTTCTGTGACTTCAGGATGATTTTCCTTCATTATATACGAATTTTATTGTTATTTAATGGCTTAGTTTTACCTTGATTATCGCTGCTATGATATAATACTGGCATGTGAACCTCCAAATCATTGCAGCTAATAAGGCAGCTATTATTGTGCCATTAACTTGTGCGGCGGCACTGTTGGATGTTTTCCTTAGACACTAGCGCCGCTTATAATGCCAATGGATATTCACGTTCAGTCAGAAAACGAATTACTAATTAAAATATAATTAAAATAAAAATTAGACCGATATTTTTATTATTTAATAACATTGCACAAGCATTCGAAAGGCTTCATAAGAAGAGCAACACTGGATAAGATATATGCACTTGATGCAAGTTAAAGGAATGTGAAGTGGAAATTTTTGGAAAAACTTATATGATACGATAAATCCATTTTATGTCAGATTTGTACTCAATTTTTCCTTATATAGTAAAGGAAATGTGTAGAGAACATCGTTTTGACAACCTATTCCTTTCCAATGTGATATATTTGTAATAAATTTAAATGTGGTATATTACAAATAATTAAATTTATATTAAAATTTAATTACAAAAATAATAAAATCCATTCCACTATTTTCAGTTTAAGTATTCAGTAATATAAATATACGTAGTTATTTATTTAGTATCAAGCAATAATTAAGGTTAGTTTGGCATCAGTCTGCCAAAAGCCCACTCAAATACACATCATAAGCCAGTACCCGGGCTGAGACATGGTTCAAACGTGAGACCTGAAAATTATTTTAAAGATAGAAATCCCAGTCTACTACAAAAACAACCTTCCTTCAAAAAGGAGAGATTCCCCCATTTAAGTAGAAAAGAATCAACAAGACAAATCTACAAACTAAAATTGTTTAATTTTAAAAGATAATACTGGATAATGTTATTTTAAAAGATGAAGGAACCTTAAAGATTTTGTATTTTCTCCTAGTCAATAATGGACACAATCTTGACAGAAGTTGTAAGAAAGCAGACTAGGCTGTTTGTAGGTATTCAAGTTACTCGTCTAAGTGAGGAGGTGTAATTATTTACACTAAAAGACCGTCGTCGGAAAGATGTGCCTGACTTCCTAACATTAATGTGTTATATACGGAGTAAAACAAGCCCTCCTTGGGAGGGCTCCTCAAAACCACTTTCGCATTGCTTCGTGGAGGGTCTCTTTAATGTAGGCATTTCAAGCCATGCTCTTTTGATTTTCGACCTGCGTACACCTAAGTCTTTTCCGCCTATTTTCTAGGTGTCTGCGGAATTTATTAGCATATATACCAAGTGATCTACTCAAAGATCTTCAATTTTATTTAATTTTTGTTTTGTTTTATTTAAATATGTTACATTTAACTGTAAAACTACCTGCGCTCAATCCAATAGAGCCCCAGAGCCCCTTATTGTAACTTTGCTTTATCGCATCATTACAATTCAAGTAGCAATCATGACTACATTCCATTAGAATAATCATTACCTTGATTAGAAAAAACAGTGGATAAGAATATTCATTAAAGATAGCACAATCTTCGTTTACCTTGAAGATGGGTTATGGCTACAATTTTTAGAATGGTACGGGATTTTTGCCATTGATTACTGTGAATAGGAAAAAAATTTCATTATTTAATCGTTCTTAGTCTACTGTTTACTAATGAGTTTTGTATTTTAAGGAAAGAAGTATTAAGTTATATCATAATGTATTATTTGGCTTCGACAGATATCATAAGAAATTAACATAAATAGTAGAAGAAAAATTTATTGAATCTATTCGCACCAGCAAAATAGCAATAATATGATTCCATCCTTGTCATAAATCAGATTATGAAGTGATAATAAAATAGAAAAATTTTTACAAAAATGAAGACCATTTCAAAATTGTCAAAATCTACAGCAGATCCCGATGAAGATAATAATTCGTCACAAGACTTGACAAGTTATTTTGAGTGAAACAACTTTCGAAAAAGGGGGAAAGTGTAGTGCAGTGAATAGTTAGAAAAGGTTGAATTTGTTTATTTTCAGATGAAATTATTTCAAATGATATGAACATTTTTCCTTTTAATTATATTGACACGATAAGATCAACTGTTGGCCGCCGGTGTTATTGTGTAATTATGGAAAGGATCACGAGAGCGTGATACATTATGGTCGCTTTGAAAAGAAAACCTAAAATTAAAATGAAATTACAGGTTGATATTACAAAAATTCGGTATGTTGAATAATTTCTATGAAACAGTAACAAATTATCTGAAACATTATGACAGTTTAGGTTAGATTTGAAGAGGATATGTCAGTCAATAATGAAAGGTTTTAATAAAATATGAAAAGCAGGTGAATGGAAAATTTGTCACATTTGAGTGCATTAAGAATAAAAGTATTTATCACTGAGAAAATTAATAGTAGTACAAAAATAAATATATATGTGCGTAGGGTATTTGCAGATTTCCTTTTCTTAACCCTGATAAATATATTGATAACAGTTATTAGAATTAAAAATTTTATTCACATAAATTTAACGTTAAAATTTTTATGACTCAAAACAATGTTATAGTTTTCCACCTTTCTTCTAACCCTCTCTCTTTCGGCAGCTGTACTCGTATTCTTAATCAATGAAATGAATTATTTAAACATATGGAACAGTGAATTGCATTCTAATTATGACATAATAAATGCAAAGAAATTCTTTTGAAAAATGTTATGTGACACATTTTCCGGACACTTGTTACAATTCAAAGAACCCATTTAATGACCAACATTTCTCTTCTTGGCTTTCCTGGCTAACATAAAAGCAGCCCATACAAATACGTGCCTGCTATTAATTATAATCACTTCACTATGTGGAGCTGCGGGCATATGCATATAAATCCATTACTATGTTTCGAGGGCAAAGAGTGCTCGAGAGCTTGGAACATTTTTCCAATGAAAAATAAACACAATTTTTTTTGTTACTTGAATTAAGTTAAGTGTTTAAATGTTTACATGTTACGAGTTAGAACACACAACTTATCTCTTTTTTATTCCAGTATAAATATTCAAAAAGATTATTTGTGTGTTAACATTAGTCACATTAGAAATTCTTTATTCCTTTGTCATCTCTTTACGTTTTCTGCTTGTTCTTCTTCCCTATTTTATTTCAATATTTTTTTTATTTTTTGGAATTTTTTACTGGCCCCTAACATGCATCTAATCAATATTCATGTCACTTTGCAACATTGTCTTCTAACCGAGAACGTGTCAACAGTTTCTCGAGAAAAAAAGGCTACATGGAAAAAGTCTTCCTCTTTCACTCGCTGAAATGGTACATCAATGGAAAAGCATGTAGCGAAATAGGAAGAAATAAAATGGCGTTTTTTTTTTGAATTGGGGTAGAAAGTTAAGATATAAAAAAGGGATCGCTTTCTTAGTAACAATTATACCACGAAACACATAGAAAATTTGTTTGGAATTCCTCATTCAAAAGTACTTCACACAAAAGTCATTAAAAATTTATTTAAAAGTAATTGGGTTAAGAAGTTGAAATTTGCCAAATATATATATATAAATATATATATAAGGCCAAAAGGATTAAAAGGATTTCGTGCAAAAATTGCGAAATTGTTAAGAATTCAATTCAATTTGCAATTCTCATACAGAAAAGGTATTTTTAGAGAAAATAACTTTTTAATATTTTCTTTGGGGATTAAAAACTTTTTGTAATGAAGTTGCAAATTGTATCGATAATATTTGCAATAAAAACAATAAAATTACATATTCCAGTAACCAATGAAAAAAAACCAATTTCTTTAAATAGAATTATTAACCTAACCTGCATAGTTCCATCGTATTTGAAACGAAAGAACTCGAATGGGACTGTCGAGTCACATAAATATTGAGGTAGCATTTAACATAGTTATTCGATAAAATTATGGCAAATACCATGTATTAATAAATTACATAAATTAGTCAGTGAGAAGGGTGGGACTCTACAGAAACCTCCCAGTTATCAGAAAGTAAAAGTGCCCAGATGCACTAACTCGGAAAAGTCTCAATATAAATATGTTTAATAGATACGTTTATTCCTATTATGATATTCTTTTCAATATCAATAAGATCATGAATCGAAATCATTTAATATGGATTAAGAGAGTATACTAGGAGTGCAGCTGTATTACAGCCATCACAGGGTATAACACAAGGTACTACATGGCCAACATCACATATAGATACTACATATTGATAATTATGACTCGAACATATGAAGTAACATATATACCTAGAGCATTTCGTCTGTAATTGCCTTAAAAAATGTTGAGGCTCTCTTTCTCTGCGTGATCCTCTTAGATTGATTAAAGAAACTTAGTCAAGTTTAAAATTTTAGGAATGTGATGCCTTGAGCTTGAAAAATGTTAAAACTCTCTCTCTCTCTCTCTCTCTCTCTCTCTCTCTCTCTCTTTACGTGATCTTCTTAGATTTGTTAAGGAAACGTACTTATTGGCAAGAATTTACAAGACTGAGATTCAAATTGTGGGAATATGACATCTTGAGCTTGAAAAATGTTGAGGCTCTCTTTTTCTGCATGATCGTTTTAGATTCATTAAAGAAACTTAGATTTAAGAAGAAAACTTCGTTTTTGCACAGTATTTGCAAGAGTGAGATTCAAATTGCGGGAATATGACGTCTTAGATTCATCAAGAAATTCGAATTGAAATAGACTATTATGTTTTAAGTATAAAATTTTTTCTAGGTACGGTCACGAGAATCAACTATGTGGCTTGATTTTTAAGGAAAAATAAAATAGCCATACAGTATACGAATACAATGTATAGTAAAATGTTTTCAGGTACTGACACAAATGACGGGTTGAACCGGTTGGCTAAACTCACCCTCATATGTGTCCCTGGATATAGGACTATCGAAGGCAATGACAAAACTGAGAGTTAGGCCCCTCTGTTGTTTCCCTAGCGATACTGGTTTATGTAATCCTAGAACCCGTTAAGATAATTACTTACCTTTACCTTCTTTAGCTTACCAATAATAAATGGAAGGCATTTAATAAAATTAGATCTTGGGAATTCAACAAAAGGGAACGTGTGAGAACTGTTGAGGTTACTGCAGTACTTTCTGGTCATCGGTGTATAAGAACTCACACCGAAAACCTGTGCATTCCTTATAATCTTTACTGCAGAAGTTGAGGAATCCTGCAGAAAAAAGAAACCATGAAACACTTTCTCTGTGAATGCGCTCGGGTTTAGAGTCCAGAAATATAGGTTTTTAGGAAAGTATTTCTTTGACCGCTTATCAGACTGTTCATCGATAAAAATTAAAGACCTATAAAATTACCCGACGGGATTGATTTAGTCTATATTCTTGTGAAGACTGTGGTAGCGAAACGCCGAAAAATCGCTAATTGAGGTATATGAAGTGTTATCTATTGACCTGTGACTGAAACCAACCAAGCAACTGACAAAGATAATTCATCTGATTTATTGTCTAAAAAGTTATAATAACAGACCTTATTCTAATGAAATCATTTTTTAAGGATTGTACATTTCAGGGTAAAGCTTTTGATGGACAATATTTGTAATTAAGTGCAAATTTGTACAGAGGATCTTAATAGGCCTAATATTGTACCAAATATCTAAATATAACACAATGTACTTAGATTTGTTTATCTGTATATTCATATATATATGAATGAAGAATAAAGTGAGCTCTAACTGTGGTACTTTCATTAGTAGAGGTGACTTATATGTCACCTATGTATATATGTAGATGTATATTGATATATTTGTATGTGCATATATGTGTACATAACACATTCTGAGATATATGTATGTACTTATGTTGAAAACTCATTTCGCCTTCACAGAAGTGACAAAATAATATTTGTTTTAAGTCACTCTCTGTTACGAGCTTAAGTCTTAAGAAGGATTTATAAAATCAACAATTTTAAATGGCAAGTATTCGTTTAAATAATAATATTTGTACAATATCTTATGCAAAAATTCTACGAAAACTCGAAACAGTTTTTATTAAAGTGCAATATTTTTTTGGTTTTTGTTTTTTTGTAGATTTAAACAACTTCAGAATTGCTTTACAAAATCAACCTGTTCTAATCTGAGATTGCGCAGTTGCACTTAAAAGGATTTCGCAGTCATGAAAGTGCTTAATAATGTTAAGATTTTTGGCAACCAAAAAGGATCAGCATCCTTTTTCAGCATTTACTTTTGGTAAGCCGCCAAAAATAATCTTTTAGAAAAATAGCTAATGTCATTAAGCGGTAAGCGTGACAGCAGAGTTTTTGCCACTTTATATATAAGAGCATTAAGATTTAAATATGGATTGTTGGTTTTGTTCTTGAAATTTAGAGGCGACAGGCAATGGTGTTGCGGTAAGGTGATTATCGATCAGTGCCGAAAATGGTTTTATGGTACCTCTTACCTCTGTATCTGTATAACAGGTAAAAAGGTTTCAGTTTCTTTAATGTGATAATGCAAAGTGAGTGTCTTTACTGTTGCTAGCTATCTGTTTTTATTGCTACTCGTCTGTGCGTGATTTGATATATCTTTTAAAGTGTCTAAATCAAATGAAATGCGCCTTGAACGCATTTGTATAGTGCATCTATTTTGACAAGTGTCAGTGCAATCCACCTGATGCATTATGACAGCTTGACGACTGAGTGACTATTCTTTCGCTGAGAATACAGTTGTATCTATTTTTGTATATTTATTTTATACTGAAACTAATTTGCTATAGTAGATAAAAATGTTCATTACCAAGAATAAAGGAATTTCTAAAATTTTTTTATGGAAATTAAGGTTTTACTAACACTTTGAATTGTTTATTTTATAATTATAATAAATTTTGTTTTTGTATCTTTTAATTCTATAATATTTTTTTTTAAGAAAATCTTCTACTCTTAAGATCTTTTGTCAAAAATATTTTCATGCTCAGCTCGAAAACTTAATTAGCATCGGCAGTCGTCAGTAGAATTTGTGTTGTGGTTCCAATTTTTATTGCTCTGTGGTTTATTTAAACAATTTACAGAATTGCTCTTTATTTTAATTTCATAATTAAGTGAAATTTCTACTGAAATTCTTACCAAATGTTAAATTGAAGTGACCGGCACTTTGGTCTTCTTTTGTTTGCATTCGGCCTTTGTCAGTTAAATTGTTGCATGTGCGGTTTCGGAAACTATTTCCACGCATTCTAATTACTGCTTGCATGTCGTTCTCAGATGAAGATTTCATAGCCGAACCCAATCTTTTTATCTAAGATTTGTTTCGAAGCCATCACAGTGTAATTGTGTGTTTAAATTTATAAATATTTTCTACGTGTTACTAATTACCATCATTTGTGGTTTTCATGGATATTTCTTAATTAAACGAATAAATGATTTTGGGTTTGATATCAACAACACATGTTAGAAGTGGATCAGAGATACAAAAGTATCTATTGCCGGAATCAAAAACTTAAATTATACTATAATAATATTTATTCACAATTTATTATTAGAAAAAAGAGAATTTAATAAAGAAATTACAGAGAATATTATATCAATAATAATTTACCAAATCCATGAATTCAAAAACTATTTTAATATGTAATTTAAAGAATTGTTTGGTTCTAGGTTTCAAACAGTAGTAAATTGCAACAACATAAAGTATTGCCAAATACCCATCATCAGTAGTCTCGGAATTATTTCTTATTTTTAATTATTTGTTAATAAGTTTTTAAGACTGCAACTAGCAAGTGTTGAACTCGTGCCCTGCCAAATTTGTAGCTCAGAGTCAGTGTTTAATTGTCAACTGACCCAAAGACGTACTTGACTTGTATGTTTGAACTGGAAATTTTTTATTCTTTTTTGTTGTGAAAGTTCACTAACAAATTTTCTTTCTGGGTTATATTAGAATAAAATACTCAAAACAGCTGTATGATTAACCAAAAATTCAAACAATTAAAATAATAAAAAGAATTTTTTGTTGTTGTGATTCACTACATTTCTAAACCTCTATATTTCCTATCATACTATAAGGAGTTGATTTTTTGTGTCTAGGATAATATTAAGTACTTCAATAGTGTACTTATTTCTATTTAAAATAATGTCAATATAATGGTATCAATAAACAATAATCCAGTCAAGGCGTAAAGAGGGGTTTTGAAAATAGCTTGAGTTAAGAAAGAGTAAAAGTGCTCAAGTGCTTTACCATAAATAAATAATAATGATATCACCCTCATTTTTCAAATCGAAATAAAACTAAACAATTTCTATTAAATTTTCATTATTTTAGGTAGATTTTTGGAATCACCCTAGTGGTCTACCTATAAAAATATAATTTTTAAAATAATTACTTGTTTTTATCTGGATGTGTAATAAACATTACTTCTTAAATATAAAATATTTTAATTAGTAATTATTCGTTAATAATGTAGTTTGTATGGAGAAATTCACATATCCAACTAATTGCTCAAAATCGATCTTCCTGAGCTGTTAATAATCGCTTTATATACTTCATAATATATAAATCGTAAATAAATTTGAATACACAGAAATAACAAAATTGATATAAAATCAGGGCCGTGAACTGGGTCTGGATCTAATCGATTTTGAATCAGAACCACCGACCTTTTAGTGTGTATTTGAACCTAACCAAGTTATTAATTGTAATTTAAGCTAACAAAAATTTTCATTTTGCATTGAAAGCAATAACAATTTACAGCTAAAAATACAAATGTGACAGCTAAAATGACTAATAAAATTCCCGTGTGTATCCAGTATTATGTAAATCGATTTTATTACCAAAGCAATAGTTCAGTTCTTTAGTTGATACTATGAACTAGAGAACTGAACTATCTAATTCACTACTTATAGTACTTATCTTATTAGACTTAGCCTTTTGGGATTATGTATATATGGTAGGTGTCTCGTTGAGGTCACCTCAACTATTACTATTACTATTTAGTACTATTACTTTCTCAAATATAATATGGTATAACTAATTTATTATGCTTTATAAATGGAGATTGCAATTTAAAATTAGTATTCCTGAAAATCGTAATTCTCTTGACATTTTTTAGTTTCTATCAGTGAGGAGTTCTTGCATTTATAGTACGTGTCTCGTTGAACTCACCTCACTGAATATTGGCTTTTGGGACTATGTTTTCAGAATGTACTACTACTTTCTGTAATATAATATAACTAATTTATTATGCTTTATAAATGGAGATTGCAATTTAAAAATAGTATTCATAAAAATCGTAATTCTCTTGACATTTTTCAGTTCATGTCAGTGAGGAATTCTTGTATTTATAGTGCGTGTCTCGTTGAACTCACCTCACTGAATATTGGCTTTTGGGACTATGTTTTCAGAAAGTACTATTAATTTCTGTAATATAATATAACTAATTTATTATGAAGGTTGAAGTTTAAAAATAGTATTCATAAAAATCGTAATTCTCTTGACATTTTTTTATTCTTTATTAGAATATTTTTTAATTTATTGCTCATTGTAAGCAATTTGAAACAATCTATACGCTTTGGAATTTTGGCTCCTCCAAGAACATGCAAGTACCTGCCACAATAGAGAGAAATACATTAAATATTCAAACTGAAATTATTTAAATGAAATTATACAATATTTATTCTATTAAATCTTTTTTTTTATAATTTATTACACGCACCAAAGCACTTTTTCATAGACTGAATTGAGCACTGCACTCGTGCGAGAATGTACCATGAATTTAGATGGGCTAGTAAAAGTGTTTTCAGGATAATTGCTGTGTTACCCACAAGACCGACCGACCGACCGCACACCAACTTAAATGTTTCTATTTTATTTATTCGACTGCAAAAGATGAAATATGTTTTATTTCCACATACAAAACAAACTAAACAAACTCAACAAACTGAGTGAACTGAACAAACTGAACAAACAACAAAAGATTAATTGATACACGTTCATTTACGTTGTCAACCGAAAGAAATCATGCACAACAATGCCAGGACATTTTTATCGCCCGTGAAGATAATAAACAATAAATTCGAATAGAATTGAATTGAAAGCATACACTAAATTTATATATAATTTATTGGAGAGGACCGAACAACATGGAAAGGTGAGTGGATCGCCCGGTTTGTGTACACTTTTTTTTTCTAGTCTTGGGACGTGTCTTTTCTTTCATTGTTTGTGTCCACGAAGATGTGTCAAAAGGCTAACAATGAACGTATGTCCAATAAATATCCCGCAAATGTGACACAGGCGCAACTGTGTAACCAGCAAGGAGGAATAGAGGAATGCACACAAATGTTACATGTGCCAGCCCCAAAAAAAGAGATTTTTCTATGCCGAAACTTATTATTTATCAACAGTGCAAAACAAATATTCCAGTTGGTGTGCGGGGAGGGAATAATGAATTCAAATGACAGCGGCTGACATAAATTATAGAAAAATTGAGTGGTTTACCATATAACAAATGGGGGGGTCTTTTGTGTTTGTGGTCAACCACTGAAGTAGAAATTTTGTAACATCTTAGACACTTCTTTTCTACTTTTTTTTTGATGAAAAATCTTTAATGAAAGGTTTCTATATGTGCACATCACTGTAAATATATATTTAACTATAGACTGCATTTGATTGATTGTAGGTTTTTTTAAGTATTTGTGGAGTAAAATGTGGAATTTATTATAAAAATTTTAATATTTGGTTTAAATAATTATAATTTTAATATCAACGATTAAAAAACCACATTGAAGATATATAAAGGGTTATGAACATAATGGTTCTGATTTGGTTGACATATGACAAACCGAACTGTCATTTGCCATTTTATAATAGGAATCGTTTAATAACCGCTAAACGTTTTAAAATTGAAACGAAACGAATTGTTCTCATAATTTTTCTCAGAGATGAAACCTATTTTTCTTTTAATTGATATGCGAATAAAGTTGTCATGTCTCAGATAGTGAGAACTTTACAACAAATGCACAGCGGAGAGCACAACTACAAATCGCAACGTTCAATCAGTTCAACGTTTCCAGTTATGTTCTGTAATGTGGTTGATTTGTTATAGGTTTTTCCACGTTCATCGCAAAACGTTTCGACTTGTAGTGTTCTGAGCGGAATATACTCAACGAATAGCCATTGCGTCCATAAAAAGTCACTTTATTGCGTAGCATTTCGGAAGGCTCGTGTTGACAGTTGTCAGCACTTGTACTCGGAGGTATATATTGCCCATTGTGATATTGCGTAGCATTTAGTTTGTAGGTCAAAAAGTTCCAGATTTTTTTTTGAAAATAACAAACGATTGAAATAAACTCTCGATTAAAACCACTACAGCTATATAAATAAAAAATTTTTTGGGCTTGAAATTGAAAATGTATAGGTGGAATATATGTAGTTTCAAGAGAATAGTACCAAAACTCACACAAGACGTCCTGTTTTGGCTTACTTTAGCGTACACATAATTTGCATTATAATTATACGAGTATCCAGTTCTGTCAATTTTTGTTGTTTATTTGGAAACTACAACTTTATTTGCTGTGCCTCTTTTAAAACCAACGCATAAACCACAGCTATCTTCTGCTCAAAAAGTAACCGGATTTTGTACCAAATAAAACACACAAATTTAAATTTTATTCCAAATTTATTTTATCTCCTTCAAAATATGCTCATTCTGAAGCGATACACATATGCCAACGCTTAACCCAATCTTCCATACACTTTTCGTAGGCCCGTGCAGGTATAGCTTTTAGTTCCTTCAGCGAATTCTCTTTTACCGATTCAATCGACTCAAAACGCTTACCACGAAAGGGCAATTTGAGTTTCGGGAATAGGAAAAAGTTGCACGGATCCAGATCTGGCGAATACGGTGCCTGAGGGATGACAGTGGTGCCGTGTTTGGTCAAAAAATCACGTACAAGAATTTTCCATAGTAAAAATCGCTAAATGCACTTAAGGTAGTCTCACATTAACAGCTGCTGTAGAACTGCTGCAAACTAATTGACAGGTGGTGCTCAAATTTGTACCATATACCAAGAAAGGGTGTACCAACATAACAAAAAAAGGTCTATTACTTAAGGAGTAGTTTAGAAACAACAAAGTCCGGATACTTTTTGAGCAGAAGGTACATAAGCTGTTAATCATTACCTAAAAATTTATTGATAATTGACAATATTATTTAAATAAATCTAATCTTAGTCCACTTTTACCTTCTAATTTATTCAAAATTTGTACGCCAACAACAAATGTGATTGTTTTAAATTCAATTTATAAAATAATTTCTACTAAAACTATTACTTCCAGTTAAAGCATAAAACTTCATAAACCTTTCTTTGAAACTAGATCAAAACTTTATTGTCGTTCGTTACACTTCATGTCGAACATGAATACGGAGTAATGTGAGATGCTCGATATTAATTGCTTCATTACCACAAAAAAGAATGACCGACACTTGGGGCAATTTATTAAATTGCTGATATTAAAAAAAAAAAAAAACAAGAATAAAAACTTCAAAACTTAAAAATTATAAAGTTTTAAGGGAACAATGACAACAACAGCAACAACAGCAACAACGCCGACTGACTCTCAAAGCAACACCAACATTTAAGGCAGCAACTATAACGAATTATGTGCATCAAATGTAATGGACAGGCGAGCAACGTAGATTTGACAGGAAGCTAATTGAATTGTTTTAGTAGCATAGACAACATAATAACAACAATACAAGCAGCAGCAACATCGGTAGCCGCCGCAGCAGCAGCAGCAACAATTTATTTATATTTAATAGCAACAATTTTTTAAATTAGGGAAACGTTTGAATCCAACAAATGAAAAAAACAATAGCCAAAATGCTTTAATGATGATGATAAACGCGCCATACTATAATTTGATGGGACTCCTTACTAAAATTTAGTCAATCAAAACAAAGAAAAAACAATGTATATATGTATATATATGTGCCTGTATATATAGAATATAATGGGTCTTTTTAGTATTTTCACTAAAAAGTTCAAAACACAAAATTTTGACATTTGCGTGTAGACAGACAGCGCACGCTAATAGTGTCAAAGTTGAAATAATGAAAACGTCAAACATAGGGAAAATGTTATCAACTTGGACAGGTGTCATTAAAATTTTGACGGTTCATAAGTGCAATTTTAAGCATTTTGGCTAAAGTTATTTCAAAAGAATTTTTTTAAATGAATTTTTAAAAATATTTTAAAATAAGTTTGCATAGCGAATAAAGGCAAGACCTATAATTAAATGCTAAAAGAAGGGGGGGAGGGAGTTGATTTGAAAATATTTATGACAACCCTTTATTTAAGAAAAATTGCAAATGAATACTTTGAGGCGTGAAGCGGAATTGCTGAAAAAAAAACACTAGCTCGTGTGGATTGGTCATTAAGAAAGAACTTTTTTGATGGTTTGCTAGAATATTCATCGGTAAGGACGAAAGGTCTGTTAAAGAAATGTTCAACATGTAAACATTTTTATATCTTTAGATTCCTTGTAAGGAATATGGTAGTAAATCGGCAAAGTATCGTTAATTATGGACAGCAGGAGCATATATGCTGAGCTGCCGTTGCACCTAAACAAACAACCAACTAACCAATTGGGCAGGATTAGTACTATAATGGCAAAATTTGTAGAGGTACTGGCAGGCGATAAGCCAATAGGCATCTATATTAAAAAAAGGCTATACTATTTAACCAAAAAGTAAAGTAAATTTGGGAAGAAGAGGAAAAAGAAATAACAAAGTAATTTCGATGGAAACGCCTGGCGTGATTAAAACATTCTACTAAGAAAGTTTGAATTATGGCCATGTTATATAAAGTGTTATGATCTCATCAAAATCAAAATTGTTGTTGTTTTCAAAGCAAATTACAAAACTGAGAATGAGAGAAAAAATAATATATCGATATAAGAGGTCATAAGAGCCGGGGTTATCTGTACCTCGTCATTTAAGCAGAGCTGTGGTAATCAGTAATAAATGACAACATTTTTGTCTTTTAGTAGCAAATTATTACAAATTCCATGACACTATGCAGAACAAGCATTTTTGTCTTAGCCCAAAAGAGCCAATTTTAACGGATCCATGACACTCTAAATAACATTGCTCCTATTGAGAATTGTAGGCATTTCAAATGTTATCAATATTATAGACACTGCAACTAGCGTAATTTCGGCTGCTTTCAAGAATCCCAATTGCAACTTGTCTCTAAATATGATTTGGTAGATGTAT
>NC_051847.1:39935904-39957702 GCF_002237135.1 Teleopsis dalmanni
TCGCGTTAATAAGCCAATTGCCAAATTACGCTCGCGTGAGTTTTCATGGCAGTCAAGCAGCGATGCACCAGGCAATAACCAGAGAAGAGTGCACCATCGATGATGGAGATGCAGGCAGCTATGCTACTAAAGCCAACAGCGATACTATGCCCTTTGCGCAATTTTGAGAAGGCGGAGCTGCGCATTGCAAAGGGGGTACTTAAATTGTAATATTGATGTTGGTATCAGTAGTGGCACTTGCAGCAGTGCACAGGGGCAACAATGGTTTTTTTTTCTATTAAAGTGAAAAAAAGTAACAAATTACGTCTTTTGTGCACTTATTTTTATTATTTTTTCTTGCCAAGGTGTAATTTAATTTTTGTTGAAGCGATTTTTTTTCATAGAATTTTTCTTACTTTCAAAGGTTTTTGCCATTTCAATTTCAGTACTTCAGTCTCCTTTTATTTTGGCGAACTTCGATCGAATCGTAGTTGCAATTTCATTTAAGTTTTTTGCTTGTCTCTGCATTTTTACCTTGCATTCTGCTTAACACTTTGTGGCATGCAATTTGCTGAAATTAACTTCAAATGCAATTTGGGGTGTTGCACTCTCATGTGCCTTTTGGTATTGTTGGCATCTGACAAGTTGATGGCATATCATTTGCCCTAAAATTTTGTAAAAATAGTTTGGAAATAATAAAAAAAAAAATTGTATATATTTTTGCGGATACATGTGTCTCATTTGAAAATTATACATAGTAAGTCTTATTTTGCTGATTTTTGCAGAGGCGTAGGGGGCAATTTGTTGAATTTCTATATTTATAATAATCTCTTCATTATCATAATATTGTAAAAGACTAATAAAATGATGAAAATATAAATCTATTCTAGCTAAAATTTCTTAATAGAATGAGATACAAGCAGTTAAGGAGTTTAATTTCAACTAAAGAAAGCTAACATGGTAAGAAACCGTTTACTAGATTATAAAAGAAAGATTCTAAAAACTATAATTTGTCAAATTAAATCCAATCGAAAAAAAACCTAATAGTTATCTTGCGAAAAAATCAACACACAATGCAAATTGGACATTAAAGACCTATTTAATAGGTATACTCAAAAATATTTGTAAGTAGATATAAAATCACCTCAAAACGAGAAGAATCGAAAAAACAATAGAATAGCTTTGGAAGTGTACGAAATTTCTATAGGTACGCGGGCTAGGGACCCACATAAAAAATTTTTTATAGAACATATAAGTGAGATTTGAACCCATTAAAATCAACTCTTCGCAATAAGTCGAGAAGATTTCCATAGCAACGTGGATAGTTCATTCCAGGAATCATAGTAATCAGTTCTCTACTGAACTTAATACCTAGTGGATTAGGCTTATCTAAGCCAGTAGAAAGTAAAATAGATATCAATTTTGATATATACTATACGCATACACAGATTTAAATATCTCGAAAGCATTTTTGAGGCGAATGTTTGCAGGTGATGAAAAATGGGTTAAATATGGGAATACTCAATACAATCGTTTATTTTCAAAGGCCGGTCCACAAATAACTTTAAAGCCTGGTGTGATGGCATATAATGTTATGTTAAGTATTTGGTTGGATTGAATGATATTTGTTTGTAACTGATTTAGGGAAACAAACAAGAAAAACCGACTAAGATATGCTAACAGAAAACGAGTTTCATAATGTCAGTACCAGGCCACACAAATTTTTGGTGACCCTAAAGAAACGGAAACGACAGAAATTAGTTGAAAAATTTTAATGTATCCACTGTACCATGAATAGTCTATCACCAGTTGAATGTGAATGTGTGTATAGCTCGTTTATATCAGAAATATTAATTAATTAATTATTAATTTGATGTTGAATCTTTGATTTGGTAAAGAGAACATCCACTAACAATTTGTTTAAGTAAATTTTATAAAATGATTTCATATGATCAAATATGTTTATATATTATATAAAGATATATATAAAGTTTATACATAGTTTGTATATATAAGTTTATGTATAGCTAGATATATACATATATATGTGTAGTTCAATTTATGTACAGTTTGTTTAAAAATTTTCGAACTACATTAATGATATATATATATATATATATATGCGTATATAATAGGTCTCTAAACACTATTCGATAACTGAAACAACTTAACAACTTAAAGTTGTTGTGAACTTAATTGACCATATATACGTGTATATAAAACAGAACGGAATTAAAATAAAACATAAGCCAGATAAGTTCTTAAAACAAGTCAAACATTTTTAATCATTTAACATTTTTATTCCAATTTTTCGAATTCGAATATACTCGTGTTACTCGACCATCACAATGTTCGAATATATTAAAGTACTGATAAAGACTACACAAATAAGTTACATAGAGCAGATCAGTTCTTCACGCAAGACAGAAATTTTCACGTATTTAACATGTTCGATTCAATTTTTCTAATTCGAATATATTGGAACTGCGCGAACATCGTAATGTTCGAATACAATACTGATATTAACTAAATTACACATTTTTGAAAATATCTAAAAAATTAATTACAACAAGAATTTAAGACTGTTGAATATATAATTTATTGGAACTCGTGTAATTTGAACAAATTATATTCATTGTGAATTTTTTATTTAACGGGAATAATTAAAAATAATTTTTGTGTAACTTTAGTTAACAAATTTTGACTAATTTCGCCTTTTAACACACCTCATAAAAATTTAAGTGTAAAATGTATATTACGGCATCGGATTGAATGAACTTACTTATGACTTGTATGTTCACACACTCGGTAGGTAGGTAGGTCAAGGACTTCGGCGGTCTATTGAAAAGAAGCTGTTGTATTGATTGTTGGTCAAGCTGCTTAGCGCCTTATTAACAAGTCTAAATACACTTAAGCATTGTAATTATAAACAAGTTAACAAATTTACATAAAGCGAAGACGAAACACTGTGAACGCCTGTGGGACTTGTTACCTGTTTGGACCACGGTTAAATTGAACGCGAACAGAAATTATTTTTGGCGCTGATTAATCACCTGAAAAGGTTTTAGTCTTGAGGTTTTATGTTGTTTTTTTTTCACTTTTTCTGTCGGCATCTTTTGCCGCTAAAAATTAAAAACACATTTAAGTTTCATAAGGGAACACAGTTTGATATTCGAACAATGCTAAATTCCAACAAAAAATTTTAAATTACAACTACTAATTATCATTGAGTAGAAATTATAAAGAAGATAAATATTTGCGAATATAAAATTAGTTTTTATTTTTAATTGAATTTTATTATGTCAACGACTATATACTCTCTATAGTGGTGTACTAGAGTATATTAAGTCAATCATCATGTTTCTAATTTAGTGAACAATAAGCTATCCTTATAGGTATAATGTAAAAATAATGGATTAATTCCAACAACTTGTTTGTGACTCTACAGACAATAGTATGAACCGCCAATATAATAGATAGGAACCAGAAAAATTACAGAACCAGCAAAATCACTCTTAACTGATTATTTAAAAGCAACTCCAACGACAGCACTTAATACCTTTTTTGGTATAATGTTATTAGGTCTGAATGTGCAGACGGTTGCATTTATTAGCATATACCTATATATAGATTATATCATAGAAGTCAAATGAACTAAAGATGATTGTACAGCAAAGGCATCGCTAAGTTGGAGATTTTCAGTTACTTGTAGTTCATATAATACCAAAACATTTGACTAACAGTAATATAACAAAATCTGTACCATAATCAACTATATTTTCTGACATGCAGAAACTTGAACAGGTTTCTAAACCTGAATAGGGATAGAATGAGGGAACTTACAATCCTGAGAATCGAACATCCATTGGTTTGAGTGGAATAGCTAGGATTATTAAAACTAAAATCTATTTTATAAATACATATAGTAAACATTTAATAACACTTAGCGATAACTCTCTTATCATGCAATCAAACGGGCTTTATAGCTTTAGGCTGTATCTAAAATTTTAAGTTAACAATTTTTTTACCTTGTTAACATCAAATAAACGAGGTATTGATTTAACTTCACTGTTGATTAGCTTGTCCACAAACACAATTATCTCATCAAGCAGCTCTGTCATCATTCTGCACAAAACTTTTTTGGAATTAAAGTTCCAAAGCAAAATAGAAGTTCCAGTGACGGCACTCCAGTCTGATAATTGGGTGACTGAAGGTCTGAACGTCAATACATATAAAAAATTGATATAACTAATATAAGTTCAAAATAAATAATAGAAGATTTTATAGCAAAAATTTGATATTATCATAAGTCAGCTTATCTCACTTATATTTTATAAATATATAAGATAATAACTACTTACTGGAAGTCAAGTACTTAAATCGCTTTAAATAATAAGATCGCTACTTAAGTTATTAATTTAATCTATGCAACTATTCTATAGCTATAAACTCTATCTTATGTTAAATATTATACAATTTTTATGTCTTTAATCCACAAATTATTGGTATACTATATAATCTCTTCTTTTAACGTCTAATGGACGCAATTACACTTTATCTAATTTAAACTGAGTTTAATAAAAAATCCCAGAGTGCAGCACAGCACTTGCTTGACAAATTCAAGAAGATTAGAAATTTAAATCCACTACGAACACATAAAATTAGTCGTGCCAGACAAGAGTATCGCTTAATCTGCATAAAATCCAACTCAGCAAAGTTTGGCTGTGTCTTTCTAGTGCTTTCAGCTGCCGAGTGCAGCAGCATTTGCCAAAAAGATTCGAAAGATTCGAGTGCAAAATATAAAATTTAAAATAAAATTGCATCACATTGAAGTGGCTCTTTCACTTTGAGCGGTGGCAATGCTCAATGTAAATGTGACAGTAAAAATATTTACACATTTATATTTTTGTGTATGAATATTTTCAGTAAGGAATGCTTCCTTTGCTTCTTCTTGTTCTTCATCATCTTCTTCATCCATTCCCTGACAATGGATTTCGGAATAAAGCGAGTTTTCATTGCCAAAAATGCCAATTTGATGTGTCTGTCAGGCTGCACTCTCATGGTTATTGTCTGAAGATGTCTGCGGTGGATAAGTTTTTATCGCTCGTCCAGATTTAATTGAACAGCAATTTTTTAGATTTTATTATAATAACATTTTTAGTGGGCAACTTGAAAAATAATTGCTCTATCAATTTTCCGAAATGATTTTCATTTCATACGACGATTGAGGCAGCAACTTAAGAAGTCTTTTGACATTGTGCTTAAAGGAAATTGTCCTCCTCCCGCAGGCATTAAAATTAAACACGGATTCTTAATGATTATGCATATATAGATTGTATGATATAGACAAGTTTAAATATAATTGTATTTGACAGTCATTGTAGTTTGCATATTTTGGAAAATTTTAAGAATTTCTAAAGGATCATATAGCAACAGAACAAAAAAAGTATTAAAATAAAATAAAATTTGCTAATACAATTAAATGACATTCAATACTTTTTGGCCTTTCATAGAGCCAAAATCGAAATAATATAAGCAAAAAAAATTTGCTTTTGATTTTTGCTCTATGTATAGTACTTTCTGTTCCTACTCAAACGCCTATTTCCCTATTGGCTTAGGATAATCGCACACTTAACAATTGATTGGATTTCTGGTGCGCTTAACGGAATGCCCATTAATGCTCTTCAATTGAATGGAAAAAATTTGTCGCATAATATTTTAGGAAAACAATGGACTTTGTTGACAATAACATTGGCGTATTTCTTTGAGGTAGGAGTGGCCGAAATTTTTGTAGAACATTTAGTCTCATAGATTCTTTTGAGTAAATAAATTACGTATTAAATTACCATAACCCCCATGTGATTTAATTGCTTAGAATAAAAATGTCAAATGGTTTTGTATTCAAAGAACTTCTAGGAATTTTTGACATTTTATACGTAAAAATTCTATTTGATTAACCATTAACAAATGGCGTTAGAATATTGTCGGTTCTTTCAATTGAATTAATATTAAATCTACCAAGAGAGCTGTTCATATGGGTACACAATACTAATATTTTATGTACGTCCAATTGTATGATGAATGAAGATTTATTATTTAATATCTAAAGAATTGCAGACGTGATCTAGTAAAACGAATATCATTGCAAAGGAATCTTCGATATAACTCATAACTTTTTCAACTTCTCTTAATATCATTAATATCATTATTTTTCAACGTGCTCTTAATAACGATCATTAAAAATATTATGTAGGGACTTTAAACTGCAATATGAAGAATTACAGTGCAGATCTAGTATAACCTATTTAACGAGTATTACATATAAGCTATACTTTTTTAAACTCCCTTGATGACTTCATTAAACTTAACAACGATCAATGAAAATATTGCGAAGGAACTCTAAACTGCAATATGAAGAATTACAGTGGAGATCCAGTATAACCTATTTAACGAGTATTACATATAAGCCATACTTTTTTAAACTCCATTGATGACTTCATTAAACTTAACAACGATCAATGAAAATATTGTGTAGGAACTCTAAACTGCAATATGAAGAATTACAGTGGAGATCCAGTATAACCTATTTAACGAGTATTACATATAAGCCATACTTTTTTAAACTCCATTGATGACTTCATTAAACTTAACAACGATCAATGAAAATATTGTGTAGGAACTCTAAACTGCAATATGAAGAATTACAGTGGAGATCCAGTATAACCTATTTAACGAGTATTACATATAAGCCATACTTTTTTAAACTCCATTATAGGCTATGAACCTCGATCGTTGAAAATATTGTGCAGAAATTCTATGAAGCAAACCTGCAGTGATGATTCTTTTTGTGAAGAGTCGATATTGTGAATGACTCAAATATTATCTCATTCCTTATATTAAATCATCACTATATATTCTATGCATAAATAAATAAAAAAACAATTATGGCACAAATAAATTTATTTTTTTTTCCACAAGTAATTTAGGTATATTTTTAATTTTACAATAAATTTTATAATCTAGATCTAGATAATCTAGATGATAATCGTAACAAATAAGCAAACATCAAAAGCTCTTAGTATCGCCAATGTAAATAATTCTTCCACACGTTCTTAAAAATTCTAAATAAGTACAAGAATTAATAAATATTTTAATTATAATATTATAAATTATAAAAAATTATAATTATAATTATAATACAAAATAGTTTTAAAATATATTACTGACCTTTTTCCTTGGAACAAGGGTTCGGGTATTAGTACCTATGAGTGATTTGCCTTAGTGAGTTTCGAACATTGATAATTTTTTCCATCGATAAGTATTGGTTGGTATCCAAAACTTCAATACTTTCAAATCGTGGAATCATATGCAATAGCTTGACATCTACACGTCGGCAAGTACAACGGCCCACCAAAAAAGAGAATGGTTGCATTGAATAGATACGAACTTCGATAAGTTGGGGTTCAATTGCCGCAGATAGTATAATAGCATAATCTGATGGGCCGAAAGGGTTTGGCAAAGCATATAAGATCTGTCCAAAATTTGTAATACGGAACATATCTTCTGCCTGCTGCACTGACAAGTTACGTACATTTATACTCATCTTACCCAAAATTTCTAATTATTCCAAAATACAAGCAATTTTAAAGAATTCATTTAATGATTACAGAAACAAATTGAAAGATTTCTAAATTGTTTGTTAAATTTGAATTAAAAAAAATTTATTTTGTTAAATAATTTCATTTTTGAATGTAGTATAGTTTTGATATATCAGAGATAACTATGACTATGATATTGATAACTATGAATATTGATGTAAGTTTACGCATTTCTTCATACTATTGTGTTTGATAAATTAAATTGAACTTTCACTAAACCTTATTTAACTAAATCCATGTCTTATGCACCTACCATTTCAAGGAAGGATATAGATCGAAGACGGTTGAGGAACTCATGTAAGAATGCTAAAACTTCTCTAATGTAAATCTGTTCCGAAAGTATCTCCCACAATTTTTACTACAAAGGTTTTTTTATCGAAGATTTACTTCCATATTGGCGATATTTTGACTTTAATACTAAAATATAAAAAAGTACCATAAAACCTTGTCTCGATTTTTAAAAAGATTTTATATATACTAATAGAAATTATAGAATGTCTTCTGTTCGGTTAGGGTCTGTTGTAACACAAAAGTTCAATAATGGTCGCAGTCCTTGGCTCAAGTGAGAGCTAGTATCCCGTTCATTCTTATCTTATCTTATAGAAATTATTATTGATAGAAATTATAATTAACTTTATTAATTGACTAAAAATTCTACAAAATTTTTCTTACAATAAATGTGTGTTTTTGCAGATCTCAAAATTATTGCCCCTTGGTTCTGTGTAGAAAGCCTGGAGAGATCTCGTGAAGTTTTAGAGGAAATAAGTAATTTTGCATGAATATATTATTTCTTAATAATAAAAGCATTTCTTTGCAGAGCTGTTGCCTCTTGTTCCTGTACAAAAGATTTGGAGTTAGTGGAGTTCAGAAAGGATTAAGGAATTTGGTAAATATAATATCTTAATAGATATTAGATTGATTAATTCTTTAGAATGTTTTTTATGAATTTCGTTATTATGATATCTAAACAGTTCTAGTGTGATTTATAGATATTTTTTGTATGAAGAATATATATTCCATACATGCTGACTAATTATAATAAATTATATTATAATTATATTATAATAAATTATATTATAATTATATTATAATAAATTATATTATAATTATATTATAATAAATTATATTATAATTATATTATAATAAATTATATTATAATTATATTATATAAATTATATTATAATTATATTATAATAAATTATATTATAATTATATTATAATAAATTATATTATAATAACAAGAAGAAACATATTGACTTAATAAATATAATAAATATTACATATGTATAATTAAATTATTTGAATTAATTTACTAATCATTTTATGGTTTCATCTAACTTTTTGGTTTTTTCAATAGCAACACCACAAAGTAGTGAATCAAAAAATATTACTCAAAGGGTCTAACTAAGCATCAATTTTATTGAAAATGGGTCAGACATTGAACTTTTTGTTTGCTATTATAATTGCTTTAATTGGCTTTTATATTTGTAAAAATTTTGACTATGTAAAATTTTTGGAGTTCATGTTTCCTACGAATGATGAAAGCAGACATCGTGAATTAACTTGGGATCAATGCTATATTTTGATGGACTTGGACATAATTTGAGTTTGCTCACAATTTCATTAACCATTTTTAATAAAAAATTTATGTTTTTCAAAAAGTTGCAAGTTAGATCGAAAGATAAAGTTCATTATGTTACAATTTAAAATTTTATTTAAATATTTATTCATTGTTTTGTTTTCTTAAAATAAAGTAGAATTATGTCTAAAATTTGGTTTTAGTAATGTTTTGAAATTAATAATAATGTAGAAATAATTTTATTGTATTTTAAACCAATTCAAATACACTTTGGTTTAAATTTTTAGATCACACTAAAAGTAATTATAAAAACACCATACTATTCCAATAAGCTCTACATAATCATATATATATGTGCTGCAATTACTTAAAGATATAGTATTAAAATCAGCTCTATACAACTACTGGTTTTATTAAGTTGAAGTAATAGTAGTATTAATCTGGCCCCAACATTATTATGATCAAGTTGAGTGTAAACTGAATGTAATATTTATCTATTTCTATTTTCCTGACAGATCTATTCTCTTGTCTCTGAAGAAATTCCACAAAGCTAATTTGCAAAGGGTACCGCGTCAACTATCAATTTTTTTTTGCTATACTGAACAAAGTCTCCAAAGTACATCTAGACAAAGAAAACTTACGGTTTTTGTTGTCCAGAAAGGAATTTTAAAATTCCTAACGCATCGTTACTATGCCGTCACAATAATGGTATACTCGGTTTGTGCGGACTAAAAATAATTCCTCTCGTGTACCAAATCATTTCTATCCCGGAATTTTATCGGCAATACGCCAAGGTAGGGTACCTGTGTTGGTTATCTATTAAAAATTTGAAGATATTCATGCCCAGAAAAGAATTGGGTTCAAGCTTACGGTTAAACCTAACATATCTAGCAACAGATCCCCTATAATACTTAAATTATAGTTTAGGAGATGAAGATATGTATCAAATAAGATCTATTTTGTTGTTTTTGAAGAAAATCTTTATAGCTTATCTGAACAAATAAGGGCTACTGATAAACCCAACAATGTTATCTGGTACAAGACTTCAAACTTTATTTAGTGCAGTAAAATTTGGATGTAGATTTTCAGTATTAAAAGGGTACAGCATAAACTATGTTTTCTTGCGGCTTACCCAGACAAAGTCTATGAAATTTATTTGGAGAAATTGAAGCTACAAATAAACCTAACATTTTTAGTTCAAGATTTCAGACTTTATTCAATTCAAAGAAATACAGCTGTTAGTAGCAACTAAAGATGAAGGTGGATGATCTACTGAGAAGTAGAAAGACATACCAGACTCTAAATAATATGTTTTGCTGATCAAAGTTTTTCTGGGTAGTTAAAAGCTGAAGATATATATAACTGCATTCCTTGATTCAAGACACCAGACAATATTTAAATCAATGAAATTGGTTTGGAAGTGCATTAGAACGATACTGCGTGACCTATGAATTTATTAATGCTATACCTACACAAAGTCTACAAAAATTATCTGAAAAAATTTCAGTTTCCGTGAACTAAATAATACTTTTTGACTCAGAACCCTAGTCATAGTTAAACTTAATAATATACAGATGAATGTTTGGTAAAAGGATATATATCGCGTGACATAAGATCTATTTCGCTATTACTGGAGCAAAACTTCAGTGCTTATCCGGATAAGCTTCGAATAAACCTGAAAATATTTCCTGATTCATGACTCTAGACTTGATTGAAATTTGGGTGGAGTTTTATTAAAAAGGTATAGTGAAATCCATGAATTGTTGTATGCTGGACTTTGTAGAACTTTAGAAAACTGTTAAAACTATATTTTTAATTTTGAGAAAGCTTTTAAAGCTTACCGTAACCTTCTTAAGTTAAAGTTAATCGTTGCAATATATTTTGTGTTTGGACTTCAGTTAAAAATCGGTTTAATGAAGATGAAGATACTGAATTCATTTCTTGGTAAAATGTGAGTAGACCAGTAGTATAGTTACAGCACTCTGTGTTCAACAGAATTTGCAAGTGTTGAAAGGTGGTCGAGTAGTACTCCACCTGCCATTAGTATCTATATTTTATATAAATATATTACTATAATTAATATTTTTAATTTTAGTAAGTAATATGTAGGTTCACTGTTACTATTTCCACACAAATTGATGCCATTATTAGGCATAACTATTTTATATTATAAATCAGTTGTTACTATGGAACGTATTTTCAAACTGAGATTAGAGCATATTTCTGTCAATTTTCTCTATCTAATATACTTATCTAATTAGTTACCAATTACTTTTAAAATTTTTAATGGAAAATTCTAATTTTAACTTATTTGACTGGGTAAAGGCAAGTACCTCTCTTACATCTACTAAAAATTCTTTTGCTATTAGTTCTACTGATATTCAATCCAGTTTCTCTTAAAACAGTACATCACATAACAGTTGTAATTCAATTTAAAATATAAAGGCTTTTATAAGATTAAATTGTCATAGACGACATAAAAGTCTTACCTTTCTTGCTATTATGTCCTTACAGTATTCCAAAGGGTATAATTAGCGAAGAATATTCAATTAAGTTTTTTTTTTTTTAAATTACGATACATTCAACCAGTTCCCTTGCAACAATTTTCAAAAGAGAGAAAGGCACTATTCTTGGCATTTTACTTGTCTCATTAATCAGCAAGAAGAAAAGAGCATTTCTATGTTTATCAGAAGTAAAACTAATTAAGCTCGGAATTAAGGACCTTGACATAATTTGGCTCATTTGAAAAATTTTCAATGCTTTTCTTTTGTTTTTCTTGCAGTGTTGTTGCTTTTATTAAAATTTTCTGTAGACAAGAAAATGCACTAAAAAATTATACATTTTCTTTTTTTTTTTTTGTTTGCTATCAATAGAAGTGAAAAGAAGATACAAAATTACTTCAAAAGTAGAAAATTTTGAATTTATGTGAAAACTAAACGAAAGAGCAAATTGTAAGAAGGCTATACCAACAACAATAACAATAACAAAAGAACTAATTAAAAAATTAATCTAGCTTAAAGTTTCATTGAAGGAAAAACTTTTCGCTGTTATTACAAAGAAAAAAAATAAAAAAAAAATAAAAAAAAATAAAATAAAATCACTAAGGACGAAAAATTGTTCCAAAAACAATGAATATGCAAAACTTTTACACAATATTTGTTTGGATAGTGCAAGGATGCATTTTGATTACACATGAGCGACAATGAAAGCATTTTTAGTTTTAATTCTTAAACGAAGTACATTATTTTCTATAGAAAAATGCTTCATTACATTAAAGGAACTGATTTTATATAGTTAAAAGAATTTTTTTTCAAGTCCTTATCCTTTATCTTTTCTTTAGAACAAGACTTGCATCTTTGATTTAAAGCGGATATAAATATGTTATTCATAAAGTGGTAAATTTAATTTAAAGTGAAATTCATAATTCTTTTCTTCTTACTTTTATCAAAAGGACACTCGCATTTGCATTTACTCGTAGTTGGTGTTAAGGCTAAGTAACCTCAATTGAAGCTGCAGTAATATTTTCTGCACGCACACTCACCTTTTGAAAAGCGTAGTTGAAGCTGTGAGTTGTGTGAACTGTTAATTTAATTCTGCACCGAAGCAGATACGTACATTCACAAATATACGACAAAGCTTTGTAGAGGCACTAACCCACTTACATAAAGCCATACTGTACATTCAGCGCTATATGTAACACCAAACGTTTATTTTTAAATTCAGTTAAAGACAGGGACGGTTTTTAAAACAGTTCTGCAATGAGAATTGAATATATATAGATATTTACCATCATTGGAATGAAAATTTTATATAACAAATACATTTTAATGAACCTGATCTTCAAAAATCTACACTTACAAGCAATCACAGATAAACATCGCTTAATACACTATTCAAAGTTATTTAACGTGATTATCGAAGGATGAAAAAGGACCCAAGTCGTTTCGTAGTCTACTTTAGCTAATTCTTCACTTCAGTGAGGCCACTTGTGCTCACGTTGTGCTGTCCTAACACCACACAATATATATATATATTTAATGTGATTACTAGCTTTTACGGTGCCTTATAAGGATAATATACATATCAGTATAATGCCCTGATAAATGCCTGTATTAGAATTCTAAGGAATTGCTACCAGCCACACATTTGGATATAGTTTCTTTTTTGGAAAGGGAGCAAGACCTAACACCTTTGTTGTTCTTTGAGGCATAGCACCTCTTTGAAAAATGCAACTCTACATAGAATGAAGGTAACTAATACAGTCATTAGTGGTTTAGACACTAACTTGCGTTTTATCAAGCAAAGAAGAAAGCATAAGTTATTTTAACCGCTTAACTTTTTATTTCAAGCACATTCATCTCCATTAGCTAGCCTTTACAAGAAATGACATCCTGTACGTGTAGGCACTGATCCCTACGGTATCAAAGTTTCATCTACGATCAGATGCCCCAAGTGAAATTCACTCACAACTAATTATAGTCTAAGAGTATTGTGAGGTACCCATTGGACTTGAGTTGACTTTTAGCACAGGAACCTTATCTCGAAAATATTTTAATATTTATTACAAACTGGGAATCATAAGATACAATTGAAAGAATAATGAAAGTGGAGAGTAAAAAGAATTTAATATATTTTTGCTACAATGTTTTCTATTTCCTAACAGTGTAAAGTGTCAATTGATATGATATAAGCCCGATTTTATAAGTTCCTCTTTGAATGAATAATCTTCAAAATAATTGCACTTCTGCTAAAATAATTTCAAGATCTCTTACTAAGTTACCAGTTAATTCAATGTTACACCTTTAGTTTGCTAAGATGAAAAGGCGGCACTTTTCAATGTAAGAAGAAGTCTTAGTCTTAGCTGGTTTAGTTTTGAATTAGGATGTTTCTCTGTTTTTGGTACTTTGTCCTTTATATATATTATAAGAAAACCTATAGGTCTTTGTGAAAAATCGTATATCTAATATATTTACTATTCTTCTACTCTATTGCTTGATCAAACGCGAATTAGTGTCAAAAGCATGTTTAATCAATAGTATCTGTGGCCATTTAGAGATCCACTTTAGTAATGACTTCTTTAAATTCTGATTATAAGTTATTCAGATGATTTTATAGAAGTATGCTTTGAAGTTCAGCATATTTTCCTGACGGAATATACATATATTCCATTTAATTTAAGAGAGTACAATTTTGAATAAGTGTGCGCTTCCACAGAATCGAAGAATTTCAGCGCTCTTTTCTCTTTGTCCTATGACAGATCTTGATGATTAACAATGCTACTCTGATATATGTAGCTATTGTTGATTATAAGTACTCTTGGTGATAGAAAGCATTTACGTGTGATAGATATAAATTTTGTTAATTTGCTGTACACTTTTACTTTTACTTGTTTTAAGTAAGATTGAGATATGCTCAATCACAATATTTACAGTCACTTCCTATTGACCTACAACTTAAAATAAAATAGAGTTCACGTACATCATTTGACTGGATGTACGAGTACATTGCTAGATTCTTTGTGGGGTTAAAACCCATTAAAGGCTAAAACTTAAAATTTTATTTGAATTTTAAATTTTATAAATAATTCAATTAAACTTATATACGTACTTTCCACAACCAGTTCGGAGCCCTAAATTTCAATTAAACTTAATTTAAAGAAAAAAGTATAAAATTCGCCTTTGTGCTTTAGGCAAAACAGTCACACTTAGTTAAACTCCTGAGAAGACAAACTGTCGCGCATTAAATTTTTTTACGGAGGACAAAAAAAAAAAATTGAAAAGATCGCAAAAAAAAAAGACAAAAAAATGGATGAAAAATAAACGACGCAATATTAGACGAAAGTCTGGCGTATTAAACGAGCCACAGGATAAAAGTTATACGTTTGGAAGCAGTGCAGCAAGCGCCAGGACACGCTATGAAGCGTTAAAATTGCTTTTTCGTTTGAGAATGATGTCGACGTTCGTTCCTGTCGTTGCTGTCGTCGCCATATTGTACCACTAGTAACCAGTTCCATATACAAAGAGATAGAAAGAGTGAAGCAAAAATGCATAAAGCAACAAAAGTGCAACTTTGGTTACTCCAAAGGATCGTGAACTGAAAGTGTGTATTTGAAAAACGTTTTGACGCCGTTGGATAATTCACACGGGCTGTGCTGCTGCCTGGTGACATACTTTTTCAAGAATTTATTAAAATATGCTGGACTCTTGTTTCTGTTCCTTCCCAGCACTGTTACTTTAGTTGAATGTTAACTAAATAGATTTTATACTAGAACTCTTGAAGCAGTGTACACATGAAGCATTGTTGGTTGACATAAATTCAGTTAGCCTAGTTTACACTGAGAAAAGCAATGAAAGCGTTCACATAACCGTGCATCCTTTAAGAAAACAAAATTTATTATGTTTAATACAATATACATAATTTGCCTTTTAAAACGGGGTTAATTAAAATATTTTCAATGGCATTGAAGCGTAATTATAAGCACTTTTTAGGTTCTGTATGAAAATAACGTTTAAAGTTGGTTAAAACTTTTTTAAGTAAAATATATGATCCTTAGAATCAAAGGTTTAATAGATTTATTCATTCACACATTGTACATCATTAGTCATTACTTACATATTTGAAACTGTTAATTTTATTTTATGTTTTTATTTATATTTTTTAAGATATCACTTCTTAAACTTGTTTAGTTTTGGTAGTGTTCGTCTTAGTGTTTGCTCAAAATATAGTGTTTGCTTGGTGTTTACTTTAGTGTTTACTAATGTTTGTGTAATACATAATATGAAAATAAGTTGTTAATTTTAATCTGTAGATATTCTAATTTTGTAGGCAAAAAGCAAAGAATGTGTGACGAAAATCATTGTTATACTGCTTAGTATTCTCTAGAAATTAGTCTAGTGTTCTTAAAATGTAAGTGTTCTATTTAAATGAGAATACTAATGGTGGCAAAAGTTTAGTTTTTATTAAAATTTTTTTCTTAAATTTGATTTGTAAAGTTTATTATGAAGAAACAAACCATATTTAAAACAATTGTATGGTCAACCATAAACTCAATGAATTAATGAATAATAAAATTTTTTAATGTTAATTTTTTCTTGCCGAGAGTGACGTGTCTTTATGACAAAAAAAAACTATTTTAAAGTTAAAAACAGTGGAATAACAAAGAAAAGACAATAACAAAAATTTAGTTAATTTATTGAAATTTGGTGGACCATACAACGCTGCTTCGAGTATTGCCAAGTATTTATCATCAGTGGTCTTAAGCATAAAATTTTTTGTTGTTGTAATATACTAAATTACTAACTTAGTTCGCCATTACAGACGTAGATGGTGTTTGGTCGCGTCGAGTAGTTTCGAAGATTATAGATCTCCTAACGCCTTCTTATCACTGTTGGTAATTGTCCAAGATTCTGCACCATACAATAGGTTGGGCAAGATAAGAGACTTATAGAGAATGATTTTCGTTTGTCGAGAGAGGTCTTTATTTCTCAACTGCTTACTAAGCTTATAGAATAGAATAGAAATAAACGGGGTACCAGCTCCCAACGGAGCAGAGCACTGCGACCAGATTGATCTTTTATGCTGCAACTGACACTAACCGAACAGAAGACATTCCGCTTTTCGAATGAAAGCCAGAATGTCGTCCGTTGAGGACCTCCTAATGTCAGAAGGAGAGATCAGCTCTCCTCCCAGTAACCTCCTGCTTGCCCAGATCAAGGCTGGGCAGTCACAGAGAATATGACTGGTGGTCTCGTCTGGTTCTAAGCAGAGGCGAGACTCCGCGTCCTCGGACAGACCCATTTTATTAAGGTGATAACGCAGTCCATTGCTTACTCAGCTTAGTTTGTTTTTATTGCAATGTGTGTTTATAAGGTGGATTCTTAGCCTGACGCATAACCTATGACGGATGATTGTAGCTATGCAGAGGTGGTCATATGGAGGCTGTGTGTCAATTTGAAGAGAACAGTTGCAAGGATTATTAGAATTAATTTATGTTCTTTTAAATTAGATTTAAATAAGGTCAATGATTACTTCTGTTACTATTATAAGTACTGTTCAAGACTTGGTTGCTTGCTGGTTTATAAAGCGGAATACTTTATTGAAGACTAAACTTAAGATTTATGTACAAAAACCACTTGTAGTTTTTAAAATAAATTTAAAAAAGTTTCTCTTTGATAAAGAATTTTTTAAAAATTTTATTTTAAATATTTTCATTGCATACAAAAAGGTTTCATGTAAACTTTGTGAACAATTTTATTCAAATCCAAATGTTTACTCTCAGTACCTCTTGGTGACTACCCAAAAAAATTTGTATTTGCGTCCTGGGTTCGTATTGACAATCATAAAAAGTTGCAAGAGAGTGAAAAGTGGAATTTTAAATCAAAGCGTTGCAAATTTTAATTTTCGCTATGACACAAACACAGTACAACATATAACATACAACACTACAAAGGAAAAGAAAGAAAAACCATCCATGGAAACTTACTTGCCAGCTAAAAACAATTAAAACGGCAGTAAAGAGGAAAATATTTGAAAAGCGTGGAAAAGTGAAAATCATGGAAAAACTGCATGGAACTTAGTAGTGACTGACTGTCGCGGTATTTAAAGTTGGACACATAATTGAATTGGTCACACCTACAGAATTCATTTACTTAAATGGAAATTTTTGTGTACTAGGGGGTATGCGAAATGTTATTTCTCACGTGTAACGTAAACGACATAATGTCACACTAGGGGTTGACAATGGGCTGGAGGGTTGGCAAACAGGCAAGCAGACAGACAGACAGAATGGCTGGCATACTGGCTAGTTGAACATTTTAGTATGGCATGTATGTCAGGATTATACAAATTTGATTTATAGAAAATGAATTCCATTTTCGAACTTTGAATGGAAAATGATTTCAAATTTAATCAGCGATATTTGTACGATACTATAGTACAGTCAAGATTAGCTCAGCTTCATTTTTTAAGTGATTTATTTCGAACTAAAAGCCATGGTACGTGCGCATCGCATGCAATTTTGCATAATTATCAAATGAAAAATGTAGATTGTAGAATGCAACGTCATTGGGAATGCATTTGTCCTGCTTACTTTGATAAAATCGTAGACACACGCTTATAAGGACAAAAAAAAAAATATGTACTACAAAATATAAATATGTTCTTTTTTTCAATTTTTTCTCCTTTTAAAAAAGGGTCTATTGGGGTTAAAAAATTTTTTTTAAAATAGCTTTTTATTATAGCTCTTCGTTGAAACTACCGAAATGAACTATAAAAATATTTATTTTAAAAAATTAAGCAAGTAATATACCTACTTAATACACCAAAAGCTACAAACCTAACTTTCTCCTCTTTCCCATGAAGTTTTCACAATGCTGTGGAAATCTTCACCATTCATTTCTAAGAGGTAGTTTAGTGGGTTCAAGTCTCACACGGTGGTTTTCGATGCTTCCACCTACTGTCAAAAAAAAAAAACAGAAAAGCTTACTTTTGTTTTATTGGTAGGTTCATACGTTTTGTTCATGGATGTACCATATAAGACGTTAGTGTCGTAGCTCTCGATGTAGATATTAATTGGTTAGTATCGTCTAACCACAACTTATTGTTTTGAATAATGATAAAACATGAACTCATTTTAGTTTTACCAGAACTTTTGACATAACTTGTTTCTTATACGTTCATATTATCCACAAAATTGTTGAAAGATGTTATACGTCCATATTATCTACAAAATCGTTTAAAAATATTATACGTCCATATTATCCACAAAATTGTTCAAAAATATTGAAATATTAGATGACATGGTATTTAGATTACTTTAAATAAAATTTGACTCATATGGGTATTGAGACGCAATTAATGAGGAACAAAATTATTATTTTCGAAACATCGCAGTCGACTGTTCAGCTGTACTTTAAGTAGTTGATGTATATAGTAGTACGACTGCTTGACCGCTGGCCAGCGCCCCTACCACTACCGTCCGGCTAAATTTCTATTGTAGTTTTGCTTTTAGTGATATAATGTTTTGTGAAGTTGTTGAGAGATCGGTCCTTATAAAACTGATTAAATATTATTTTGATCCACAGTATATCTCAAGTTTAAAAGTTGCAATATAGTAACAACATAGTCTTTTTAATTGCTGTGATTCCTTGAAGTGAATATTATTTGTTTATTATAAATAATAATTTAAAGTCAGTTATAATGGTAGTGACTATTTTACTTAATAGAAACTATTGTATTTGACAGAGAGGTTTCAAAAATTCATCTAATTTTTATTTATTTGTCTGCGAATTTTTTCTTAGTGTACAAAACTACAGTTTTTTAGAGCTTTGTCAACTTATACTGGAGCAATTCTAAAACATTGCAGTTACAATTATTAACTTATATATAGAAATGAATCGAAAAATGTGTTGGTAAGCGCATAACTCAACAACGCTTGGACCAATTTGGTCAAACCTTTATTTAAATGTTCGGTGAAGTCCAAGGATGACTTTTACGGCGAGAAAAAAATAGAATTATTGCTAATTCCAAATTGGTCCAGGCGTTGTTGAGTTATGCGCTTACCAACACATTTTTCGATTCATTTTTACATATAAGAAGACAAGAACATAACGAGAATAGATGAGTTTGTGTGTTGCAATAAGTTGTTAATTATTGTAGGTATGTTTATTAAATCCCCATGATTTCCTTTGCAAGTCATTATCTTCACTATACAAGCGAGCCACCCACTTTTTATATATTTGTCACCTTTAGGTTTTCACTGTTCCTAAGTTCGCCTCTTAGTTTGAAACCCTCTGGCAGACATTCCAGTCAGGGTTTTTTAGAAGGCTGGCCAAAGTTCTTGGAAGAGAAGATACTGTGGTCACCCGAGCTGAAGCCCACACAGCAGGGTGACTTTTCTGTTTAGGAGATTTTTTTGCCCCGATTATAAAATAGGTAGGAACAAAAAAACTGCTACATTCCAAATCTTTTTAACAGAACGAAGTCTGTCGGGTCCGCTAGTAATCAAATAGAAATGTATTTTAAAATTTTCAAATATCTTAAATAAAATAGTTCATTAATGAATGGTGAGGACTAATATCGCTTCAATATTTATGACATTGCCAATATTTTGGATTGTTTTAAAGTCTTACGTTTGTTTGTATTTAAGTTTATAATTAAACTTAAAATTAAAGAGGAAAATGTATTCTGAATAATAATAATAATCACTATTATTTTTTTTCATTAGTAGAAATATTTTATTAAACTTATATTTGTGTAACTTGAAATACAAATATTTTTGCAGCAACTCTATTTCTTCTAAATATCCTGCCTATCCTTCGTATCCTGCCTACTAATTTAATATTTTTAGCGAAAAATTGTATAAATTATTAAATTTACGGAAATTTGCAAAATGTGTTACGTTTTATATAAATTTCGCACCTAAACTCGGAATGAAACAATAAGAACGGTTATTGTTATTAACAAAATGGAGCACCTGTCGGATATGCAAAATAGCTAAACTAAGTTAAAGTGAAAAGAGTAGCGAAATCAGTTTACCTCAAACACAATATTGCTGACGAAAAGATATGCAAAGTTGATTTTGAGCTGATGCCTTTGTTAATGTTGTTGTTGCAGTTGTTGTAGTTGTTGTTGTTGCCACTTCAACCTTTTTCAACTTGAATAAATTCTTAACAATTTGATAATAAAAAAATAATAAAATAATAAAAATATAACAAAATAAAATATATAAAAAAATCAAACTCAGTAAAGCGAACTTGACGATTTGCTCTGGTAAGAAAATTTTAAGCATAAAATTATGACAAAAGGAAAAATAACTCAAGAACGAGGTATGACAGAAGTTGTAGGAAAAAAAGTGAAAATTCTAAATCAAACAAAAAACAGCAAAAAAAAAATGTATTGAAAAATCGGAAATTTGAATTTCCGAAAAGGTACTTGGGTGCCCCATTGCCGTGTGCTTCGCTTGGTCGACGTCGCTGGTTATAAGGCAAGTAGCAAGCAATTTTCAATTTCAAATTTGCCAGAAGACTTCTTCTGCTTTAGTCAAGCAGTCAAGCAGTCGAGCACCATTCACAGTATTCGCGCACTGGGCTTTGTAACAGTGGAACCTTGGATCCACTGTGTGGCTATTCGGTCTGGTTCGGTACGATAGTGCGGGAAAATACTTTACAGTGCTTCGACTCTGCATCGACTCTGCTTGCGTCTTGAGTGCACACAATTGAAATAATTTCCGTACTCGTGTTTAATTTGGTTATAACCTCAAACAATTTTTTTTATATAATTTTTATCCGTTTATTTTTTTTTTTTATTTCTTCTCATCTTAAGTACACAAGGAGTCGAGCCGGACTAGGAATTTTCTTAAACGTGCGCATACAAAAACATTTGACGTAGTTTGCATTTATTTAAAATTTTGCGTTTTTGCGTTTTTGCATTACAAATTTTTGAATATTTTGTTCTTTAATGATGCAAAAATATTTTAATTAAAACTTAAACTTTTGTTTTTACATGAAATTGAGTGCAATGGTGAAATCTTTTGAATCTGGGTTTTCATTCCAAGTAAGGAAATGTTGAATTAGAAATTAAAAG
>NC_051847.1:39957802-40060228 GCF_002237135.1 Teleopsis dalmanni
CAGGTCTCACAAGTTCTACCTATTTCTTTTTATATTTTTTTTTTTTTTTTTTGTTTTTGCCATGGGCTGAAAGTATCACAAGCGATAACGTGAAATTTGAACCCACTAAATTAAATTTCTTGAAATTAATTATGAGATGAATTCCACCCCACGATACGTAAAGTATCAATAGCATGAATATCATTGAAAAAATACAGGGCAGAATGAAGGATTCCATTTCGTTAGCATTTAGTAAACTAACTTTATCCAAAGTTTCGAAAGTTTCATTTGATAAAGGAGAGTTGATTCTTTGATTGTTGTGCCAAGAATAGTGTAACCTTACGCTTCTTACTTCAAAGTAAATTAGTCGGAAGTGTATCAATCTGAAGAATGTCAGAAGGGTGGATATGATATCGGAGGCAGTATCTGCTTCCTAAGGGGCAGATTATTCCTAAGGGTAGGTTATCATATATGTATCCCAATTATTTTAGAAGTGTAAGAAGCGACGGGAACTTAAGCGATATTTGCTAAAACATATGTGATTATAATGAACACAATCATGAAGATTTCTTCTTAATGAAGCTCTTCTTCTTATTTTCATATTGCCAAACCTAATTTCATACCAGATTTAAAAAAATGAGAAGTGGAGAAATGGAGGAGTGGAGCTGAACAGAGCACTGATTCAAAAAATGAGAAAGTTTGTAGGTGATGGCTAAAACTAAATGAATGGGTACTGTGTTAGCTATGAGAATATAGAAAGAAAAATCACGACATGGAGTAATAGTATCTGAATACGTAATCACGTGAGTTAATGTAGGTGTGTATAATAGTTTAGCCAGTTTAAGTACCAGTTCTGCAATCGTATTTGTCGAAATCATGTATAGCTCTTCTTCAAAAGTCAAGCGCATTTGAATTCTATTTAGTCGAACCTTAACTGATTAGAAAAAATCTCAAATTCACTTTTGCTAATTTACTTTTGCTGTAAAGGCGATTGTGGGTGTGGAGCATGTTTTTAGGGTAAACATGCCAAGAAGTGACATAGAATGCTTGTTGTAAGCAACGAGTTAGCATTTTGAACTCTATTTACTTTATTTTTTGCAGATCAAGCAATAAGGCCTTAAAATATTTAGCTCGATCCCGACGTTAACCACCATCGTTCAGCAATAACTTAAATTTAAGTAGAGTTGGGCTAGTTAGTGGGGTATTCAGATGGAATAGGGTGCAGGTAATAGATCTTCTTCTCATTCATAACATAATCTATAGACAACTAAAACTATACAATTTCAGTTATATCATCTCAGTACTTCTATCTACTATAAATTTCCATGAACAAATCTACAGCAACAATGTAGAAATTTATACTTTTCACGTAAACATATAGATTTGTATATGAACTAAAACAAGAATTAGTGTTATAATTAATTTAGTAAAATCTGAAAACATTTAGTGAAAATATTTTAAAATTCACATTTCTCTCGATCTTGGTCATTGAAGCTTACTAAAGCTTTATACACATGAAGGATATAAAGATGATAATTGAGCTCATGGTTGTTGTTTTTTTTAGTGTCATTTTTCCTATGTCAAGCTAGTTAGGTGAAGTAAAACAAAGATCAAATCCTCTTCAATTAGCTAGAAAAATCGTTTTGAATACACATTCTTCGTAATTTAGAATTAGAAGCAGCCACATGCATTTTTTAATGAGAGTACTTAACCAATGTAGCTTTAGAAATACAACTGAGTGAATTAAAGAATAAGACACCCAAAGGCTTAACACTGGATTTGGGTAACTCTGTACATAAACACGTCAGGTATACTAATTTCGATAAACACGATCTACTATAGGTTCGGTAAGTTGATTTCATGCCGTCTTATATTATAGTGAAAACCGATATCTGCGTTCTACTAGTGTTATTTAAGTAAGTGGCTACATATATATGTGGGAGTATGTGGAATATGTCAGTTATAATTGGCCTACCGATAAAATATTAGCCCGCTTCCTATTATCTGGTTGCAAAAAGTAACTAAAAAGGTTTGTAAAAACTAATAATTCAGTCATTTGAGATTTTTTTTAAAAGTAGCATGAAATTCAGTTATTGCAACTTTACAATAAGTCATCAGTTTTTGAATTTTTCCTATTTGTCTTCAATAAAAATGCATCCGCATTGACTCTTTAAGGTTTCAATCATAAAGACAAATGATAAATATATCTTTTTTTTATATTTAAGCCACAAAAAGAGTAACTTTCGATGTGGATTAGACGAAAAAACTTGTGGTAAAAAATGTCATATTATGCAATGTTGCTGTCAATTTCTTTGTCTAAGATTACACAACTTAATTATAAAGTTTCGAAAAAATTGAAGATATTTATGGATTTTTTTCTTATTTTACAAGATCTATCAACTTGAAGTAAAACAAAAAAACATAAATTTTAATTGCAGTACAACATGCAACTTTAATTGCATTTGATTTTCACTGCCAATGTGCATTATCTTCTAATACCCGTAAATAGTATATCATATACAGGGTACAGTATAACAACAACAACAATAAAATACAATTAATATTTTATATTTTCAGTCAAGAAAAAGAAGTTAGCGATCGATTGTCAGAAGGAGGCAAGCACAGCACAACATAAAATGCCAACAATAAATATCTCAAACTGTGCATGCGTACTCTTATATTTTATCTACGAGTGCAATCTGTGCATATCGGAAAGCGTGCACCAACAATTTGGCTGTCAAACGAAATAACTGAGAAATTGCCCAAAATTGTTAAAAACATTATAAATGCATATTCACGCCTATTAACGCACAACAACAAATACGAGTACAGATACAAAAAAAAAAATTAAACACTGAACTACAATGTCAGATACAAAAGAAGAAGATAATGAACGACCAAATTTAGCCGTCTAAACGTTTAAACGTCCACTGCGGATATCGGTAATTGTTGCAACGAGTCACAACTCACAACTCACAACTCACAAACCCTCAAACCCACAAATATTCACATGTACGAGTGAGTACATTACGGGCACAAAGAGTCAGCATACAAAAGTTACACATAACCAATTTCGATACATCTTAAATCATGTGAATATTTTTCAAAAAAAAAAATCAAAAAAAAAAAATGAACAATAAATAAAAGCAAAAAGCTGAGATACTTTTGAGTGGCTACATGTAATGTATCTTTTAATCTTAGCTTCATACGCGTATTAGTGCAGCCCCTCACGTACGATTAGTGTAGATGCACGTGGCTATTATTGCCTTGTTATCTTTACCGCCGCAAAAGGGCGTTCGAGTGTGTGTACTGCAGCGACCTTCACTTAATTTTCTCTGCTAGTCTAATTTGCTGCACTAAGTGCTGTTGGACCGCGTCTGCCATGTTTACACCTCCACTTACAAATGAGGCCTTCACTCTTTGGCTTACTAAATGGTGTGTCCTCAATCTGCACTCGCAGCGTTTAGGTAATGATAGCCTAAGAACGTTTCTTAGCTTCGAAGTTCGTAGTAGTCGCAGTGCGATATTCCAACGTGTGCATGCCCATACCGCAGACTGCAAACGAAATCTCTTTCAAATCATATGTAATTTATGATCAATAGAAAATATTTCAACCGCAATGAATTCTTTTATTGCTGGGAAAAGAATTTGTAGAAATATACACTTATGGCAGTCGTTAAATAATTTTATGTGTGATTTTTTACGGTTCACTTTTACTTTCCTCGAACTCATTTGGACGCCTTGATAAATTGATGAGAAAATCGCAAGCATATGAAAAATAGTTTCCGTTTATATGCTCTAAAGTTGATGAACAGATGAAGAGAATCCATCATTTATAGAGTTTGGGTAATACTATTAAAATGAAGAGGTTTTTACTGAAAGATGGCAACTCCATGGTTATACAATTGGAAAACCTGACGTTTAAAAAGTGAAAAATAAAAATTTTCAATGGATCCATTGAAATATACTTTACCTAAGTAAAGTTTGAAGAAAACTATGTACCACGTTCGCCGGTGAGATTACAGTTGAGAGCCTTTAACCACTAGACACTTATGTTATAGCAAAGCTTCGATTCTTTTAGATATTCAATTGGAAAACTTGAAGTTAAAGAGGCTAAGATCAAAACTTTATCGATAGATCGATACAGATAGATCGATACAGGTAGATCGATACAGATAGATCGATACAGATAGATCGACACAGATAGATCGATAATAAGATTTCAAGAAATCTATGTTAGCATGAAGCAAGCAACATTTTCCTGTATATAAAATGTAGTAGTTCTTACTACTAGACACTTTATAACAACTTTGCAACTCTATTGGAAATTGAGTTTCTTATTCAAAAATTATATATAATAAATATATATTTTACTATTGAGAAATAATGAAAAAACTGGAGTGTTTGGTATTATAAAATACCGTACCTATAACATACTCTTTACTTTCATGGGCGTAACAACCTGCCTTAAAATCAATATTTTTTTTAAAATTTTTTCCACATCTTTTTTCTTTCCACTAAGGCACCACTAAATGATATAACTAATCTGATTAGAATAAAAAATTTGCTTATACAAGTGAGAACCACCATTAAAACATATATTTTTTTACGTATGTATTTTCACGTAATATAATAAATAAATATAAACAAATAATACCAAATCGAAAAGTAAAATGTATTAAAAGAATATAGATATAAAATATATTTAATATATATAAAAAATAAAATTTGATTTTAATGTCAGTTAAGACGGCAGCAGCTATTTTACTTAATAGAAACTATTGTATTAAATATAGAGGTTTCAAAAAGTAGTTAATTGTAACAACAATATTTTTATTAATTTTTAATTAATTGAAATTTTTGCTGACTATACAGCTGCATTACGAGCTATCCTTGATACGCGTTAAACCTTTGGTACTTGCAATCTCAAAACATCATTTACGAATAATTATATATGAAAAGTAATTCCAAGACCAATGATGATGAGTATTTGGCAATAATAAATAAAAATTATGTTGTTTCAATTCGCTATTGTTTGAAACCTCTCTATGAAATAAAATAAAAAACTATAAAATAAAATTTAAATAATAGTTTTGAATATATTCCATATACTACATTCATATTTTTTTTTGAAAAACAAAAAAAAAATATTTTTATAAAAAAATGTATAAAAATATATTCTAAAAAAATAAAAAATATAAAAAATTAAAAATTTAGAAAATACACAAAAAAAATAACACAATAAGAAAAATACAGTAAAAAAAATAAAAATATAGGAACATGTGTGCAGAAATCTATATAAAATATATGTACAAAATTGTAAAAATACAAAAAAAATAAAAAATATATAAAACATTAAGAATTTAGAAAATACACAAAAAACAAAAAATAACACAATAAGAAAAATGAATAAAAAAAACAAAATAAGTATAAATATATATAAAAATATGTACAAAAGTCTATATAAAATATATGTACAAAATTATAAAAACACAAAAAAAATAAATATTTATAAAATATACAAAAAAATAAAACAATACGAAAAAACAATAAGAAAATATATATGAATAATATTTGCCAAAAAAAAAATAAGAGGAATATAAACACAACGTAAAAAAATATTAAAAAATATACAATATGTATATAAGAATTGTGTACTAAAAATTTAAAAAAATTAAAGAAAACTTTTAAAAAAATATAATATAGAATATTAGTATATATAAAAATATATGTAAAAAATGTATAAAAAAAATTATGTAAAATATAAAAATCTCCTCACTTTTATTCCCTATTCTATTAATATATATATAGCACAAAAATTATTTTTAATTGGAAATTTTAATCTAATTCTAATTAGAATCTAATATTTTAAAACGATAAATATCGTTTGTTATATATCACTAAGTGGTAAGCTCGGTAGTAATCCTTAGATGCTGATCCTTCTAAATACTTTTATTTTAAATTCAGAAATATATAATATTATTTCATATTAAAATTTCCTTCATGAATGATCTATAAAGTTTACTAATTCTTGAGGTAGAATATATTAAAAAAAGAAAAAAAGGAACCTACATAACTTTATAGCACGTACATTGAATATCTTTCACTATTTCTAAAAGTACTTGAAGTGCCTCTTGCGTTTCACCACTTCTCCGTGCTCAACAACACATGAACAAAGTAAAATTTACTTTTCATTTATTAAGTGAGGAATTATTCACACACTAACCAGTGTGTGAAGAGCGAAGAGTGAAGAGTTCTTCCACAACAGGCCAGGAACAACGATAATTTTTGTTGTTTAAGTAACTGAATTTAGCTACCATTTTGTTTAGCTTTAGTCTGAATTAAGCAGTCCTCGAGCGTTCGCTGAAGTGTTCGCAAGTATGTGTGCAAAATAAATAATTTGTTGGTGTGCGTGAAGTGGGCGTGAGTGTATGCATACAAAATTAGAATGATGCCAATTTGCATCACAATGACGAGGAACTAAAAAATTCATGCCTACAAAGTGGCAACACTTTAGAAACGTTCGACATTCTGTTGGTATGCAAAATGGCATTTCACAACAAGGATTATGCAAACAAAAAGTTTAAATAGTAATGTTTAGTAATTTTTAAATTAATTTAAAATTATTTATGCCTTCGTCTCCCTCTTACACTGATAGAGAAACATTTTTTTACATTGATTATTCCCTATTCATCATATCATAGCCTTATAAGGAAATTATTTAAGGAAATATTGTGGAAGGAACGAACATTTAGATTTCAGTATGATATATAATTAGACTAATTATTAACTCACTTATTTAACAACCCCGTAATAACCCGTCATCGAGTTACGGCACCTCTTAATTTTAGGAATAATCGAATCGAAGTAAGTTCATCCTTTTTCCTAAATTTCTTTATTATCAATTCAATAGAACATAACCTGCTGACTTTATATGTGAGGTAGAAACTCCGTTTCAAAAAATATACTAGCCATCGTTATGCTACCAGGATATATTCTGTTTACACGGAGCAGGATATCTTCCGTCTATGGTATAAAAGTTTAGTTAATATTATAGTCGGTGCCCACTTCAGCAAATAATCGGTGCCTCCTTCTCCAAATAATCGGTTCCCTCGAAATAATATAAAAAAATAATATAATCAATATAATACCAATAGAATAGTGATCCTGTTAACTGCAAGACACTTCTATCTAAAATTAATATTTCATTAAAAATTATATATACATAATTATAATTATAATATTCAAGGACTTGCATTACGATCAAATGTGCCCCTCGTGTTCGACTTAGAGTATTTCTCCAAATCCAATTTCCTTCAACAATTATCGTATTGAACGTTTTTTCCTATAAAACCTACTAGTAGTACCAATAGTACCAATAGAGTAAGTTCCTGATTTTGTAAGGGAATAGCATAACTTTATATAAAAATTTCGTTGATATTATAATGATTCTGTTGCTTTCAAGCCTCTTCTCTTTTATATCTATAACTAATATTTAAATTACTTTATATCACACATTATTATTATTATTATGTTATATTGATTATAAGCCTCTTGTATTCTATATCTTTAACTAATATTTTAGTATCTTTAATTTAAAAAATATCATTATCATTATTTCAGAGTACCTGCAATGTGTTCTATTGTACCCCTTTTTTTTTAATTTAGAGTATTTCTTCAAGTTCTATTTCCTCTGTAAAATGTACTATTGAACCTATATTATAAAGTTGTATTGTTTCAAGCATTATAAAACTCTTCCTGCATGTATTTGATATCTAATGTCTCATTTTCTTTCTTATAAAACCTTCAAGTTCCATCCAAACAAGCTGCCAATTTTGTAAAGTTATTATCTAACTGGGATCTATTGTGCCCCCTTCTAAGATTTTGAGTCTATGTACATGTCTAACTTCCTCTAAAAATTATTGTATTGAATTTAAATTACATAGTTTTATTATTTTTACTTGATATGAGATGCATGTTTATTGCAGTCTCATTTTCTTCCCCACTAAACCCACAATTTCCATTTGAGTTAGTTGTCAGCCTTGTGATGCCATAGCTCTACTTGCAATAGCTTGTCACAATTTCTGTAATTATATAAAATTATATAGTTAAAATTTAATTATTATAATTCTCATTATATTTTTAATTAATAATTAATTATTATCTTATTATTCTAATTATATTATTATTTTTTTATTAAATTGCTTACAACTTTTAAAGTGAATTAGATTGATTGAAGTTCTCTGTACTCGGTACCGATAGCGCTAGTACTTAATCCCAGTATAGTTTTCTTATATATATAGTTATTAAACTGTACTCGTAAAAACCGTGAATAAATAAATATGAAAATATAAATTAAATTGATAATAAAAGTTTATTCAATCAGCAAAACTTAAAGTGTGACTTCCGCTGCTGACTCTCTGAAGTGTAAATATAAAATATTTTAATTGATTTTATTTCGAAGTAAATGATATCAGGCAATTTTCGACACATGCACGCTGGTTTTTAACAATATTTTTTAATTTTCAGCAACAGCTGCTGTTGGCTGTCAGTAGAGAAACAGCAATTCACAGAAGATCCACGCAAATAAACTTAATAAAGTCATACACAAGGAATATCCTTTCCGCGCAACCGGAGGTGTCAATTTAAAGCCAATTTAATTTGTGTACCAGCGGCAGTGCGTAAATAGAGCTGGAAGGCATTGAACCTCGAAAACTTAAAGGAATAAAAAATATGTAGGCAATAAAAAATCGAACAGATATGAAATTACAATTTTTATGTTTCCTGACTCCTGACTGCTGACGTTATTGATGTTCCCACATTCCAAAGCGCATTGCATTCAACTAAGAATTTACAATTTGTTACAATTTTAGTTTCATTTTTTGTCTGTTGCATGCATGTATCCTTTGTTGCATATGTAAATATTATTTTGCATTTAAATTCGCCCACTAAAAATATAACAAGAATGGAAAAAGGACAACGAATGCGTTATGATAATCATTGCCAACTACAGTATTCGGCAAACTGTGGCAATGAGATGTGACCCAGTTTTCGTAGCCAATTTTAATTTGTTGCCAACACAATTCCAAAGGCAGCAACAGCGACAACAACACTATATGTTGTTACTTTATCAGCAGGAACAGCCAACCCTATGGTGGAAACTGTACTTAAGCAGTGTTGCCAATCGCTTACTACGGAGTGGTGCGTTGACGGTTATCGAATTATTGTTGTTGGCACTCAGTAGCTTTTGCATTGTAATGTGTTTCTGCTGTTGCTCATGTTGCTTATGTTGCTCATGTTGCCTTGATAGTTTTGCACTCATTTCGCTCCATTAGCTTCTAGGGTCAATTTTACTTTCATATCGCAATAATATTGGCAAAGACTTTAAAGCCAAGGGACTAAAGGATTGAATTTGAATTTGGTTGTAAGCAACAAGAATTTGTGGTCATCATTTTAATGCGGGTAATTGTTGAGAACAAGTATTACGGGGCCATTTGTTTATACATATAGATATATAATTAAAAATTTAAAAGAATTTATAACATATAATGTATGTAATAATTTAAAGTCAGTTGCATTTTATAGGACTAAATGATTAAACAAGAGGATTGTAATTGTAAGAGGAAAATAGTTATATGTACATATTCGAAAAAATTATAGTTTATATATGATATATAATAATATAATAATAAAATGAGATCCGTTTAAATAGAAATTAAGGATCATGCAAGAGGATTGTCCCATTATATTGAATTGTTACAGAGGATTGTTCCTGATCCATATAATAGTTAGCAAAGAAAATTATGGAAACATTTGCTTATGGAAACCTAATTAATCATTTTAATAATATTAACTAATTCTTTTGTACTAAAATAGGTTAGATTAAAGTGGCAGCTCCATGCACCAAAGTTCACTTAAGCATATATAATCACCCTGTTGTGGTACCATATGTATAAAACACCATCAGTACCGTAGACCAAATGAACTATCATAAAAAAGAAGCTCCAAACATCTAGCGCGTGAATGGTGTTCCATTGAAAAGGTTGCTCATTCAAATAGAAAGGAATAATCCAAAAAATTGGATATAAAATACTAAAGTAGTATTATAAATAATTTTATTAGGATATGCAGTTATCACAATTGTAAAGCTGTCAAAAAAGAATATGCTTTCCCCACTATATTATATAGAATATATCAGAACGCTTTAAAATACAAGCAATGGAACAAAAAAAAAAAGTAGTTATAGAATTTCTTCTTCAACTTTAATTGAAATAGACTCTAATTTATACATTCTATTTATGTATTCATATAGATTCATTAATATATATATATGTTATCATAACTTCTAAAAAATATTTGCAGATATGTTTTAAATCTTATCTCTAACATTAAACAGATATTGGAATATACAATAAAACAATTTTACTACCCATCAATCTTGAAAGGTAGTAAAGGTTCCATTTAACAATAGTGTTAGAAGATACTAACTTTAAATATTAGCAAATTAAAATAGCATTAATATGGTAGTAATAAAATAAATCATGAATATGTATTTAACGTCAATAATTTTATTGAAACAATACAGCACTACAAACTTATAAAACAGCATTATAAAAATTTACTATATAAAAACACAAACTTAAATGTAGTTTTAGTGAGAAATGGTGATATTTTAATATATAGTTTAATATTATAATAATTTTGGGAGGAACCGGAGTAATCTCTTTTCTATACTATAACTCTGAAAATATGTTATCTTATAATATATTCATCCATTTCTTCTAAATTCTATATAAATGTGGATATGTATGTTTATTGTATGTACATTAGGGTGCCATTAAGGTATATGGGCAATTTTTTTTTCTTAAAATCGGTTGACGGCACCCCCCAGATCGGTTCATTTTACTAAAAAAATAATCTGTGTAAAATTTTAGTTCAATTGGATAAGTGGAAATGGTGCCCCAAGAGCCTCAAAGATTGAAAAATAACGATTTTTTCCATAAAATTCATCTTTGATTGCTTATATCTCCGACATATTTAATTTTACATAAAAACTGTCTTCCTAAAAAGTTATAGATCTATTAAAAATAAACAATTTACTCATACAAAGTTTTTCTGTATTTCTAATAGTTATTGAATAAAAGCAAATACAAGCTGAAATCTCCCTATTAAATTTAGGTAAGTTCAATGAATGAATTGTCTACTAAATTTGCTACAAAATAAGTCCAATACTTGTATAGTTATATACATAAGTGAGTTTCTGTATTATTATTTTTTTAGTAAAATAAACCGATCTGGGGGGTGCCGCGAGCAATTTTTCGACTTTCGAAAATTAATGGCACCCTAATGTACATATTGATTTCGAGGAAGTTAGAACCTATAAATAACCTAAATGATCGACTATATCTGTAAAATGTTTTGAATAAAATAAAATTAATCTTTTTTAATAATTTTCTTTTTTTATAAAAAAAAAGCAACCGGAAAAAACTTATGCATACAGCTGGTAAATAACATCGGCTTGCATAGGCCCCAGAATTGGACCCAATGTGAGTCCACAGTTTTTATTAAATTGTGAACATATACATTGTGACCGAAAAGTTTTCGGAAATTCTCATTTAAAATTCGCGCGCTGTATATTTTTCGATATTTTAAGTTTATGTTGTTTGGCAGCACTGTCCTTAATTACTATGCCAAAAATGAGCGCGATCTGTCAGACAGTTCGTTTACGGCAGCTGTTGAAACCAGTTCACCTCAGTAGTGCGTTGCGAAAAAAACAATGGAAAAAAATATTGATCAAAGAGTTTGCATCAAATTTTGTGTTTCGAACGAATTTTCGTGTGCAGAATCGTTGCGAATGCTACAAAAGGCTTATGGGGAATCAGTTTTATCGAAAACTCAAGTTTATGAGTGGTACAAAGCCTTTCAGGACTGTCGTACGACCGTCGAAGACATGCCGCGTTCTGGACGACCTTCGACCTCTACCACCGACGAAAACATTGAAAAGGCAAAGGAAATCGTGTTCAAAAATCCTCATGTGAGTGTTAGAGAGATAGCACGAGAGCTAGGCATCGGTCGTGAGATGGCTCGTTTGATTTTGGTGGACAATTTGTGTATGCGACGTGTCAACGCTCGGCTTTTTCCGATTCACCTCAATTTGTTCCAAAAACACCATCGTGGACAGGTCTCGTTAGACATGCTTGATCGTGCCAATTCCGATCCAACTTTCATGGAACGCATCATAACGGGTGACGAGACATGGGTCTACGAGTACGACATGCAAACAAGCCAACAATCATCGGAATGGAGAGGAAAAGACGAGCCGAAACCGAAAAAACCACGCCAAAGTCGCTCGAAAATCAAGGCAATGCTGATTGTTTTCTTCGATATTCGTGGTGTGGTGCATCATGAATTCGTCCCTGAAGGACAAACAGTCAATAAAGACTATTATTTGACTGTTTTAAGACGTTTGCGTGAAAATATCCGCCGTAAACGGCCTCAATTGTGGAAGGATAATTCATGGATTTTTCATGACGATAATGCTCCCTCGCACCGAGCCAACATTATCAACGATTTTAAGGCCAAACATTCAATAAATACCATCGAACAGCCACCCGTATTCACCTGATCTTGCACCGTGTGACTTTTTCCTGTTTCCCAAACTCAAAATTACCACTCAGAGGAACGCGTTTTGAATCCATAGAAGACGTAAAACAGAATTCGCAGAGGGAACTCAAAGCCATACCGGAAAGCGCCTATAAAAAATGTTTTGATGATTGGAAGAAACGTTGGCATTTGTGTATCGCTTCTAATGGAGCATATTTTGAAGGAGATAAAATAAATATTGATGAAGATTAAGAATTTTGCGTTTTATTTAAAATTTCCGGAAACTTTTCGGTCACAATGTATCTGTAAAATGTTTTGAATAAAATGAAATCTTTTTTAATAATTTTTTTTTTTTATAAAAAAAGCAACCGGAAAAAACTTATGCATACAGCTGGTAAATAACATCGGCTTGCATAGGCCCCAGAATTGGACCCAATGTGAGTCCACCGTTTTTATTAAATTGTGAACATATATGCATATAAATAAATATATAAATATAAAATTAAACTTATTATTCTGGGAGAAGTTGATACTTAACCAAATGGGGAATTTTTTGGGATTTTTTGCACTGTATACATTTCGCCTTTCATCATCACGCATCGACACATCACTACATTATCGGTACAACTTAGAATTTCCTTCATTTAGAACGCAACTTAGCCTAACTGGCACACGATCTATGTATACTATACTATCATATTATACATCCCTGAAAAATATAATGCTATTCCGGCTTTAAAAAAATGTTAAAAGAAAGCTAAAAAATCTAGCAGCAAAAGTGCTAAAACGGCAACTCTAATCTTTGCGAACAAAAATATGGAAACAAGTACTATTTCAATGATTTAATTTTTAAAGTTAAATGGAAGTACATATATTAAAGTCAAAAAACAAAAAAAAAGATATGTGAATAAATTCAAACATTTCGTTTTTGTTGGCTTTTAAGTCATTCCAGCTTTGTAAATAATATTTATTTATATAGAACGTATAAAAATATATACTTTCTAAGTAAAATTATTATTCATTTGAATTAATTATAATAACATTATTTATAGGCAAAGTAATTTGTTAATTAAAAACTAATAATAAGTATTATAGTATAATGTGCACAAGGTTGCCACTCTAACGCAATATAACCTAATTTATAATGTCCTCTTAGTTAATTAATTTTCTTAAGAAATGCTAAAGCATTATCACAAGTTTCAGAGTTAATTGAAATGAATTTCTTATAGAAATAGAAATGTTTTTCTGCTTTTGATATTTAAGAATTCCAACTTTCACACAAGTACTGCTCCTTTTAATTTCTAATTCAACATTTCCTTACTTGGAATGAAAACCCAGATTCAAAAGATTTCACCATTGCACTCAATTTCATGTAAAAACAAAAGTTTAAGTTTTAATTAAAATATTTTTGCATCATTAAAGAACAAAATATTCAAAAATTTGTAATGCAAAAACGCAAAAACGCAAAATTTTAAATAAATGCAAACTACGTCAAATGTTTTTGTATGCGCACGTTTAAGAAAATTCCTAGTCCGGCTCGACTCCTTGTGTACTTAAGATGAGAAGAAATAAAAAAAAAAAAAATAAACGGATAAAAATTATATAAAAAAAATTGTTTGAGGTTATAACCAAATTAAACACGAGTACGGAAATTATTTCAATTGTGTGCACTCAAGACGCAAGCAGAGTCGATGCAGAGTCGAAGCACTGTAAAGTATTTTCCCGCACTATCGTACCGAACCAGACCGAATAGCCACACAGTGGATCCGAGGTTTCACTGTTACAAAGCCCAGTGCGCGAATACTGTGAATGGTGCTCGACTGCTTGACTGCTTGACTAAAGCAGAAGAAGTCTTCTGGCAAATTTGAAATTGAAAATTGCTTGCTACTTGCCTTATAACCAGCGACGTCGACCAAGCGAAGCACACGGCAATGGGGCACCCAAGTACCTTTTCGGAAATTCAAATTTCCGATTTTTCAATACATTTTTTTTTTGCTGTTTTTTGTTTGATTTAGAATTTTCACTTTTTTTCCTACAACTTCTGTCATACCTCGTTCTTGAGTTATTTTTCCTTTTGTCATAATTTTATGCTTAAAATTTTCTTACCAGAGCAAATCGTCAAGTTCGCTTTACTGAGTTTGATTTTTTTATATATTTTATTTTGTTATATTTTTATTATTTTTTTATTTTTTTATTATCAAATTGGTAAGAATTTATTCAAGTTGAAAAAGGTTGAAGTGGCAACAACAACAACTACAACAACTGCAACAACAACACTAACAAAGGCATCAGCTCAAAATCAACTTTGCATATCTTTTCGTCAGCAATATTGTGTTTGAGGTAAACTGATTTCGCTACTCTTTTCACTTTAACTTAGTTTAGCTATTTTGCATATCCGACAGGTGCTCCATTTTGTTAATAACAATAACCGTTCTTATTGTTTCATTCCGAGTTTAGGTGCGAAATTTATATAAAACGTAACACATTTTGCAAATTTCCGTAAATTTAATAATTTATACAATTTTTCGCTAAAAAATATTAAATTAGTAGGCAGGATACGAAGGATGCGCAGCATATTTAGAAGGAATAGAGTTGCTGCAAAAATATTAGTATTTCAAGTTACACAAAGATAAGTTTAATAAAATATTTCTACTAATAAAAAAAAAATAATAGTGATTATTATTATTATTCAGAATACATTTTCCTAGAAATGTTGGCTGATAAACATTAAAAATTATAAACTTAAATGCAAACAAACATAGGACTTTAAAACAATCGAAAATATTTGCAATGTCATAAATATTGAAGCGATATTAATCCTCACCATTCATTAATGAACTATTTTATTTAAGATATTTCGAAATTTTAAAATACATTTCTATTTGATTACTAGCGGACCCGACAGACTTCGTTCTGTTAAAAAGATTTGGAATGTAGCAGTTTTTTTGTTCCTACATATTTTATAGACGGGGCAAAAAAATCTCCTGAACAGAAAAGTCACCCTGGTGTGTGGGCTTCAGCTCGGGTGACCACAGTATCTTCTCTTCCAAGAACTTTGGCAACCCTTCTGAGATCCACTAAAAAACCCCGACTGGGATGTCTGCCAGAGGGTTTCAAACTCGAACTTAGGCGAACTTAGGGACAGTGGAAACCTAAAGGTGACAAATATATAAAAAGTGGGTGGCTCGCTTGGGTAGTGGAGATAATGATCTGCAAATGAAATTATGGGGATTTAAAAAACATACCTACAATAATCAACAACTTATTACAACACACAAACTCATCTATTCTGGTTATTTTCTTGTCTTCTTATATGTAAAAATGAATCGAAAAATGTGTTGGTAAGCGCATAACTCAACAACGGCTGGACACATATATTTCTTACAAGAAATAGATGTTCCCACAGTCCTCAAAATAGATGCTTGCTTGATGATCCCCCCAGTTAACCCCAAATTATTTTTCCAGGTTGATAAATTTTTTTTTTATGGTGGAAGAGTTATAAAAGATATTAAGGAATACTTTTATGTTACTATTTATAGAAGATTTTAGAGGATTATAGAAGATTTCTACTTTGTAGAACTAACGAAACTGGTCATTCTTGCTATTTTTGCCTTCAATAAAATTGGAATGGGTTTTTAGCCTCTAGAAGCACCTTTCAGTTTACGGCTGCGATTATAACAAAAATATCTATATATTTTGTACTTCACTTTTTAGTTATTAGTGGAATTTTAATAGTTGTTAACAGTTGTAATAACTATTAACTAATTACGAGCCATTAGTATTGTATTTAAAATATTTCGTAGTAATATATTAAGAAGTGATTTTTTTTGTACCTTATGTGTTAAGGTAATCTGAATACCATTTGATCTAATAATGAAATATTTTTAAACGATTTTCTAGATAATATGGACGTATGACATCTTTTAACAATTTTGTAAATATATTGGAAGTATGACATCTTTTAACAATTTTGTGGATAATATGGACGTATAAGAAACAAGTTATGTCAAAAGTTCTGGCAAAACTAAAATTAGTTCATGTTTTATCATTATTCAAAACAATAAGTTGTGGTTAGACGATACTAACAAATTAATATCTACATCGAGAGCTACGACACTAACTTATGTCTTATATGGTACATCAATGAATAAAACGTATGAACCTACCAATAAAACAAAAGTAAACTTTTCTGTTTTTCTTTTTTTGACAGTAGGTGGAAGCATCGAAAGCCACCGTGTGAGACTTGAACCCACTAAACTACCTCTTAGAAATGAATGGAGAAGATTTCCACAGCATTGTGAAAACTTCATGGGAGAGAGGAGAAAGTTAGCTTTGTAGCTTTCGATGTATTAAGTAGGTATATTACTTGCTTAATTTTTTAAAATAAATATTTTATTATATACTTCATTTCGGTAGTTTCAACGAAGAGCTATAATAAAAAACTAGTAAGAAATGCTATTAAAAAAAAATTTTTTTAACCCGAATAGACCCTTTTTTAAAAGGGGAAAAATTTGAAAAAAAAAATTATTTTAATTTTGTAGTATATTTTTTTTTCGGTCCTTATAAGCGAGTGTCTACGATTTTATCAAAGTAAGCAGAACAAATGCACTCCCAATGACGTTGCATTCTGCAATCTACATTTTTCATTTGATAATTATGCAAAATTGCATGCGATGCGCACGTACCATGGCTTTTAGTTCGAAATAAATCACTTAAAAAATGAAGCTGAGCTAATCTTGACTGTACTATAGTATCGCTGATTAAATTTGAAATCATTTTCCATTCAAATTTCGAAAATGGAATTCATTTTCTATAAATCAAATTTGTATAATCCTGACATACATGCCATACTAAAATGCTCAACTAGCCAGTATGCCAGCCTGTCTGTCTATCTGTCTGTCTGCTTGCCTGTTTGCCAACCCTCCAGCCCATTGTCAACCCCTAGTGTGACATTATGTCGTTTACGTTACACGTGAGAAATAACATTTCGCATACCCCCTAGTACACAAAAATTTCCATTTAAGTAAATGAATTCTGTAGGTGTGACCAATTCAATTATGTGTCCAACTTTAAACACCGCGACAGTCAGTCACTACTAAGTTCCATGCAGTTTTTCCATGATTTTCACTTTTCCACGCTTTTCAAATATTTTTCCTCTTTACTGCCGTTTTAATTGTTTTTAGCTGGCAAGTAAGTTTCCATGGATGATTTTTCTTTCTTTTCCTTTGTAGTGTTGTATGTTGTATGTTGTAATGTGTTTGTGTCATAGCGAAAATTAAAATTTGCAACGCTTTGATTTAAAATTCCACTTTTCACTCTCTTGCAACTTTTTATGATTGTCAATACGAACTCAGGATGCAAATACAAATTTTTTTGGGTAGTCACCAAGAGCTACTGAGAGTAAACATTTGGATTTGAATAAAATTGTTCACAAAGTTTACATGAAACCTTTTTCTATGCAATGAAAATATTTAAAATAAAATTTTTAAAAAATTCTTTATCAAAGAGAAACTTTTTTAAATTTATTTTAAAAACTGCAAGTGGTTTTTGTATATAAATCTTAAGTTTAGTCTTCAATAAAACATTCCGCTTTATAAACCAGCAAGCAACCAAGTCTTGAACACTAATTGTAATAGTATCAGAAGTAATCATTGACCTTATTTAAATCTAATTTAAAAAAACATAAATTAATTCTAACAATCCTTGCAACTGTGCTCTTCAAATTGACACACAGCCTCCATGTGACCACCTCTGCATAGCTACAATCATCCGTCATAGGTGTTGGGTCAGGCTAAGAATCCACCTTAAAAACACACATTGCAATAAAAACAAACTAAGCCAAGTAAGCAATGGACTGCGTTATCACCTTAATAAAATGGGTCTGTCCGAGGAGACGGAGTCTCGCCTCTGCTTAGAAGCAGACGAGACTACCAGTCACATTCTCTGTGACTACCCAGCCTTGATCTGGGCAAGCAGGAGGTTACTGGGAGGAGAGCTGCTCTCTCCTTCTGACATTAGGAGGTCCTCAACGGACGACATTCTGGCTTTCATTCGAAAAGCGGAATGTCTTCTGTTCGGTTAGGGTCAGTTGCAGCACAAATGATCAATCTGGTCGCAGTGCTCTGCTCCGTTGGGAGCTGGTACGCCCGTTTATTTCTATTCTATTCTATAAGCTAAGTAAGCAGTTGAGAAATAAAGCCCTCTCTCGACAAACGAAAATTATTCTCTACAAATCTCTTATCTTGCCCAACCTGTTGTATGGTGCAGAGTCTTGGACAATTACCAACAGTGATAAGAAGGCGTTAGGAGCATTCGAAAGAAAAATTCTTCCGTAGATCTATGATCTTCGAAACTACTCGACGCGACCAAACACCATCTACGTCTGTAATGGCGAACTAAGTAAGTAACTTAGTATATTACAACAACAAAAAATTTTATGCTTAAGACCACTGATGATAAATACTTAGCAATACTCGAAGCAGCGTTGTATGGTCCACTAAATTTTAATAAATTAACTAAATTTTTGTTATTGTCTTTTCTTTGTTATTCTACTGTTTTTAACTTTTAAACAGTTCTTTTTGTCATAAAGACACATCACTCTCGGCAAGAAAAAATTAACATTAAAAAATTTTATTATTTATTAATTCATTGAGTTTATGGTTGACCATACAATTGTTTTAAATATGGTTTGTTTCTTCATAATTACCTTTACAAATCAAATTTAAGAAAAAAAATTTTAATAAAAACTAAACTTTTGCCACCAGTAGTATTCTCATTTAAATAGAACACTAGCATTTTAAGAAAACTAGACTAATTTCTACAGAGTACTAAGCAGTATATCAATGATCTTCGTCATACATTCTTTGCTTTTTGCCTACAAAATTAGCATAACTACAGATTAAAATTAACAACTTATTTTCAGCAACTGCATAGTGTGCCTTTATATAATGTATTACATAAACATTAGTAAACACTAAAGTGAACACCAAGCAAACACTATATTTTAAGCAAACACTAAGACGAACACTACCAAAACTGAACAAGTTTAAGAAGTGATATCTTAAAAAATATGTATAAAAACATAAAATAAAATTAACAGTTTCAAATATGTAAGTAAGGACTAATGATATACAATGTGTGAATGAATAAATCTATTAAACCTTTGATTCTAAGGATCATATATTTTACTTAAAAAAGTTTTAACCAACTTTAAACGTTATTTTCATACAGAATCTAAAAGTACTTATAAATACACTTCAATGCCATTGAAAATATTTTAATTAACCCCGTTTTAAAAGGCAAATTATGTATATTGTATTAAACATAATAAATTTTGTTTTCTTAAAGGATGCACGGTTATGTGAACGCTTTCATTGCTTTTCTCAGTGTAAACTAGGCTAACTGAATTTATGTCAACCAACAATGTTTCATGTGTACACTGCTCCAAGAGTTCTAGTATAAAATCTATTTAGTTAACATTCAACTAAAGTAGCAGTGCTGGGAAGGAACAGAAACAAGAGTCCAGCATATTTTAATAAATTCTTGAAAAAGTATGTCACCAGGCAGCAGCACAGCCCGTGTGAATTATCCAACGGCGTCAAAACGTTTTTCAAATACACACTTTCAGTTCGCGATCCTTTGGAGTAACCAAAGTTGCACTTTTGTTGCTTTATGCATTTTTGCTTCACTCTTTCTATCTCTTTGTATATGGAACTGGTTACTAGTGGTACAATATGGCGACGACAGCAACGACAGGAACGAACGTCGACATCATTCTCAAACGAAAAAGCAATTTTAACGCTTCATAGCATGTCCTGGCGCTTGCTGCACTGCTTCCAAACGTATAACTTTTATCCTGTGTCTCGTTTAATACGCCAGACTTTCGTCTAATATTGCGTCGTTTATTTTTCATCCATTTTTTTTTCTTTTTTTTGCGATCTTTTCAATTTTTTTTTTTTGTCCTCAGTAAAAAAATTTAATGCGCGACAGTTTGTCTTCTCAGGAGTTTAACTAAGTGTGACTGTTTTGCCTAAAGCACAAAGGCGAATTTTATACTTTTTTCTTTAAATTAAGTTTAATTGAAATTTAGGACTCCGAACTGGTTGTGGAAAGTACGTATATAAGTTTAATTGAATTATTTATAAAATTTAAAATTCAAATAAAATTTTAAGCTTAAGCCTTTAATGGGCTTTAACCCCACAAAGAATCTAGCAATGTAATAGTACATCCAGTTAAATGATGTACGTGAATTCTATTTTATTTTAAGTTGTAGGTCAATAGGAAGTGACTGTAAATATTGTGATTGAGCATATCTCAATCTAACTTAAAAAAAGAAAAAGAAAAGTTAATAACAAATTAAGAAAATGTATATCCATCATACGTAAATGCCCTCTATAACTAAGAGTACTTATAATTAACAACACCTATATCAAAAGGAGTAGCATTGTTATCATCAAACACCTAACATGGAATGTCAAAGGCAGATTGAAGAGAAAAATCTCCTAATATGCTACACTTACTGCGTTCACTACTACAATCCTAATAGATAACTAATAGATAATAGATAGAATAATAGATAATCGAATGTTAATTTACAAAACACTAATGAGGTCGAATCTATTATATGAATGAGTTTTATATGGAAAACTCCAGAGTGTGCAAAAGTATATCAAACACAGAACCCTCAAATTGTTCAGATAAAATTATCTGAATAACTTATAATCAGAATTCAATGAAGCCCTTATTACAGTGAATCATCTAAATGGTCACAGATACTATTGAGTAAAAGTACATTTGACGGTAATTCGCATTTAATCAAACAAAACAGAAGAAAATATATAGAAAAGTTTCCAAATCAACACCACATAGCGTTAAGAAGAATATTTAATATATTAGATCTACGAATTTTTACAAAGACCTAAAGTACCGAAAACATAGAATCATCTCAATTTAAGACTAAATCAGCTAACGCTACATCCAGATCCAAAAGCCTTAAACAGATAATCAAAACTATGCACACTAAGAAATGAATTAGACAAGAAATCATATATGGTAAATTATAAAAATTTATTTAAGATCATAGACCATTACTCTAAGTATTACTGCATCGATGCTGACAAAGTATTAGGAACGACTTTTTACTTATATGTATATATATTATAAAATCTATAGTCATCTCTAGGGTCATCATTTGATCTAAACGTTCTGACGTTTAGAGTTAAATCTAACTTCTTAAATCCACTTTATTCTCCACTTTTGCTATATCTACAATTATATCTTATGATTCCCCCTTTGTGATAAGGGTTAGAATATTTTCGAAATAAGGTATTGCTGAAGTAAGAGGCGACTAAAATTCGATAGGTATCACCAAATACAATTTGTGGTGTAATTAGTTGTGAGTGAGTTTCACTAGCAGCACTCGGCCATAGACGTAAAGCTGGGACCATGGGGGCCAGTGCTCACACCTTTGGTTGTCCTGTTCTGTAAAAGTTAGCATATAAATGGAAGTATTATTGTGGCAGTGGTTAAAACTAAAAGTTACGCTTTCAGAATAACTTATTCTTTCTTCTTTGCTTGATAAAACGCAAGTTAGTGTCTAAACCACTAATGACTGTATTAGTTACCTTCATTTTATGTAGAGTTGCATTTTTCAAACAGGTACTATGCCTCAAAGAACAACAAAGGTGTTAGGTCTTGATCCCTTCCAAAAAAGGAACTATATCCAAATGTGTGGCTGGCAGTGATTCCTTAAAATTGTAATATAGGCATTTATCAGGGCAATATACTGATATGTATATTATCCTTATAAGGCACATTTAGAGCACCGTAAAAGCTAGTAATCACATTAAATATATATACATATTGTGTGGTGTTAGGACAGCACAACGTGAGCACAAGTGGCCTCACTGAAGCGAAGAATTAGCTAAAGTAGACTACGAAACGACTTGGGTCCTCTCTTTCATCCTTCGATAATCACGTTAAATAACGTTGACTAGTGTATTTCAAGCCATGTATATCTGTGATTGCTTGTAAGTGTAGATTTTTGAAGATCAGATACATTAAAATGTATTTGCTATTCAAAATTTTCATTCCTAGTAGTAAATATCTAGGTATATATATTCAATTCTCATCGGAGATTTGTTTTAAAAACCGTCCCTGTCTTTAACTGAATTTAAAAATAAACGTTTGGTGTTACATATAGCGCTGAATGTACAGTATGGCTTTATGTAAGTGGGTTAGTGCCTCTACAAAGCTTTGTCGTATATTTGTGAATGTACGTATCTGCTTCGGTGCAGAATTAAATTAACAGTTCACACAACTCACAGCTTCAACTACGCTTTTCAAAAGGTGAGTGTGCGTGCAGAAAATATTACTGCAGCTTCAATTGAGGTTACTTAGCCTTAACACCAACTAGGAGTAAATGCAAATGCGAGTGTCCTTTTGATAAAAGTAAGAAGAAAAGAATTATGAATTTCATCTTAAATTAAATTTACCACTTTATGAATAACATATTTATATCCGCTTTAAATCAAAGATGCAACTCGTGTTCTAAAGAAAAGATAAAGAATAAGGACTTGAAAAAAAATTCTTCTATATATACTATATAAAATCAGTTCCTTAAATGTAATGAAGCATTTTTCTATAGAAAATAATGTACTTCGTTTAAGAATTAAAACTAAAAATGCTTTCATTGTCGCTCATGTGTAATCAAAATGCATCCTTGCACTATCCAAACAAATATTGTGTAAAAGTTTTGCATATTCATTGTTTTTGGAACAATTTTTCGTCCTTAGTGATTTTATTTTATTTTTTTTTTATTTTTTTTTATTTTTTTTTTCTTTGTAATAACAGCGAAAAGTTTTTCCTTCAATGAAACTTTAAGCTAGATTAATTTTTTAATTAGTTCTTTTGTTATTGTTATTGTTGTTGGTATAGCCTTCTTACAATTTGCTCTTTTCGTTTAGTTTTCACATAAATTCAAAATTTTCTACTTTTGAAGTAATTTTGTATCTTTTTTTCACTTCTATTGATAGCAAACAAAAAAAAAAAAAGAAAAAGTATAATTTTTTAGTGCATTTTCTTGTCTACAGAAAATTTTAATAAAAGCAACAACACTGCAAGAAAAACAAAAGAAAAGCATTGAAAATTTTTCAAATGAGCCAAATTATGTCAAGGTCCTTAATTCCGAGCTTAATTAGTTTTACTTCTGATAAACATAGAAATGCTCTTTTCTTCTTGCTGATTAATGAGACAAGTAAAATGCCAAGAATAGTGCCTTTCTCTCTTTTGAAAATTGTTGCAAGGGAACTGGTTGAATGTATCGTAATTTAAAAAAAAAAAAACTTAATTGAATATTCTTCGCTAATTATACCCTTTGGAATACTGTAAGGTAAGACTTTTATGTCGTCTATGACAATTTAATCTTATAAAAGCCTTTATATTTTAAATTGAATTACAACTGTTATGTGATGTTCTGTTTTAAGAGAAATTGGATTGAATATCAGTAGAACTAATAGCAAAAAAAATTTTAGTAGATGTAAGAGAGGTACTTGCCCTTACCCATTCAAATAAGTTGAAATTAGTGTTTTCCATTAAAAATTTTAAAACTAATTGGTAACTAATGAGATAAGTTTATTACATAGAGAAAATTGACAGGAATGTGCTCTAATCTCAGTTTGAAAATACGTTCCATAGTAACATAACTGATGTATAATATAAAATAGTTATGGCTAATAATGGTATCAATTTGTGTAGAAATAGTAAGAATGAACATACATATTACTTACTAAAATTAAAAATATTAATTATAGTAATATATTTATATACAATATAGATACTAATGGTAGGTGGAGTATTACTCAACTACATTTTAAATTGGGGATTCAAAAACATCGACACTTGCAAATTCTGTTGAACACAGAGTGCTGTAACTATACTTCTGGTCTACTCACATTTTACCAAGAAATGAATTCAGTATCTTCATCTTCATTGAACCGATTATTAACTGAAGTCCAAACACAAAATATATTGTAACGATTAACTTTAACTTAAGAAGGTTACGGTAAGCTTTGAAGGCTTTCTCAAAATTAAATATATAGTTTTAACAGTTTTCTAAAGTTCTGCAAAGTCCAGTATATAACAATTCTTGGATTTCACTATACCTTTTTAATTAAACTCCACCCAAATTTCAATCAAGTCTAGAGTCATGAATCAAGAAATATTTTCAGGTTTATTCGAAGCTTATCCGGATAAGCACTGAAGTTTTGCTCCAGTAATAGCGAAATAGATCTTATGTCACACGATATATATCCTTTTACTTAACCTTCATCTGCATATTATTAAATTTAACTATGACTAGGTTCCAGGGTCAAAGAGTATTATTTAGTTCATGGAAACTGAAATTTTTTCAGATAATTTTTTTAGACTTTGTGTAGGTATAGCATTAATAAATTCTAATAAAGTTCTAATGCACTTCCAAACCAATTTCATTAATTTAAATATTGTCTGGTGTTTTGAACCAAGGACTGTAGTTATATTTATCTTCAGCTTTTAACTACCCAGAAAAGCTTTGATCAGCAAAACATATTATTTAGAGTCTGGTATGTCTTTCTACTTCTCAGTAGATCATCCACCTTAATCCTTAGATGCTACTAACTGCTGTATTTCATTGAATTGAATGAAGTCTGAAATCTTGAACTAAAAATGTTAAGTTTATTTGAAGCTTCAATTTCTCCAAATAAATTTCATAGACTTTGTCTGGGTAAGCCGCAAGAAAACATAGTTTATGCTGTACCTTTTTAATACTGAAAATCTACATCCAAATTTCACTGCACTAAATAAAGTTTGAAGTCTTGAACCAGATGACATTGTTGGGTTTATCAGTAGTCCTTATTTGTTCAGATAAGCTATAAAGATTTTCTCCAAAAACAACAAAATAGATCTTATTTGATACATATCTTCATCTCCTAAACTATAATTTAAGTATTATAGGTGAACTGTTACTAGATATGTTAGGTTTAACTGTAAGCTTTAACTCAATTCTTTTCTGGGCATGGATGTCTTCAAATTTTTAATCGATAACCAACACAGGTAGCCCACCTTAAAGTATTGCCGATAAAATTCCGGTATAGAAACGGTTTGGTACACGAGAGGGATTATTTTTAGTCCGCACAAACCGGGCATACCATTATTGTGACGGCATAGTAACGATGCGTTAGGAATTTTAAAATTCCTCTCCGCATAAAAAAAACCGTAATTTTTTCTTTGTATAGATATACTTTGGAGACTTTGTTCAGTATAGCAAAAAAAAAAACTGATAGTTGACGCGGTATCTTTTGCAAATTAGCTTTGTGGAATTTCTTCAGACACAGGAGAATAGATCTGTCAGGAAAATAAAAGTAGATAAATATTACATTCAGTTTACACTCAACTTGATCATAATAATGTTGGGGCCAGTTTAATACTACTATTACTTCAACTTAATAAAACCAGTAGTTGCATAGAGCTGATTTTAATACTATATCTTTAAGTAATTGCAATGATAATGTAGAGCTTATTGGAATAGTATGGCGTTTTAGAGTGATCTAAAAATTTAAACCAAAGTGTATTTGAATTGGTTTAAAATACAATAATAATTATTTCTCCATCATTCTTTATTTCAAAACATTACTAAAACCAAATTTTAGACATAATTCTACTTTATTTTAACAAAACAAAACAATGAATAAATATTTAAATAAAATTTTAAATTGTAACATAATTAACTTTATCTTTCGATCCAACTTCCAACTTTTTGAAAAACATAAATTTTTTATTAAAAATGGTTAATGAAATTGTCAGTAAACTCAAATTATGTCCAAGTCCATCAAAATATAGCATTGATCCCAAGTTAATTCACGATGTCTGCTTTCATCATTCGTAGGAAACATGAACTCCAAAAATTTTACATAGTCAAAATTTTTACAAATATAAAAGCCAATTAAAGCAATTATAATAGCAAACAAAAAGTTCAATGTCTGACCCATTTTCAATAAAATTGATACTTAGGAAGACCCTTTGAGTAATATTTTTTGATTTACTACTTCGTGATATTGCTATAGAAAAAACCAAAAAGTTAGATGAAACCATAAAATGATTAGTAAATTAATTAAAATAATTTAATTATACATATGTGTAATATTTATTATGTTTATTAAGTCGAGATGTTTGCCCCTTGTTATTATATATAATTTATTATAATATAATTATAATATAATTTGTTATAATTAGTCAGCATGTATGGAATATATGTTCTTCATATAAAAACTAAATATATATCACTCTAGAACTTTTAAGATATCATAACGAAATTCATAAAAAATATTCTAAAGAATTAATCAATCTAATATATATAAATATATTATATGTACCAAATTCTTTAATCCTTTCTAAACTCCACTAACTCCAAATCTTCTCCACAGGAACAAGAGACAACAATCTTTAGCTCTGCAAAGAAATGCTTTTATTATTAAGAAATAATATATTCATGCAAAATTACTTATTTCCTCTAAAACTCCAGATCTCTTCAGGCTTTCTACACAGAACCAAGGAGCAATAATCTTGAGATCTGCAAAAACACACATTTATTGTTAGAAAACTTTCCTAGAATTTTTAGTCAATTAATAAAGTTAATTATAATTTCTATCAATAATAATTTCTATAAGATAAGATAAGAATGAACGGGGTACTAGCTCTCACTTGAGCAGAGGACTGCGACCATTATTGAACTTTTGTGCTACAACAGGCCCTAACCGAACACACCTCCTAGTGTCGGATTTCTATAATTTCTATAAGTATATATAAAATCTTTTTAAAAATCGAGACAAGGTTTTATGATACTTTTTTATATTTTAGTATTAAAGACAAAACATTGACAATATAGAAGTAAATCTTCGATAAAAAACCTTTATAGTAAAAATTCAGGGAGAGACTTTCGGAATAGATTCACATTAGAGAAGTTTTAGCATACTTACATGAGTTCCTCAAGCGTCTTTGATCTATATCCTTCCTTGAAATGGTAGGTGCATAAGACATGGATTTAGTTAAATAAGGTTTAGTGAAAGTTCAACTTAATTTATCAAACACAATAGTATGAAGAAATGCGTAAACTTACAATCAATATTCAAAATCATAGTTATCTCTGATATATCAAAACTTTACTACATTCAAAAATGAAATTATTTAACAAAATAAATTTTTTTTAATTCAAATTTAACAAACAATTTAGAAATCTTTCAATTTGTTTCTGAAATCATTAAATGAATTCTTTAAAATTGCTTGTATTTTGGAATAATTAGAAATTTTGGGTAAGATGAGTATAAATGTACGTAACTTGTCAGTGCAGCAGGCAGAAGATATGTTCCGTATTACAAATTTTGGACAGATCTTATATGCTTTGCCAAACCCTTTCGGCCCATCAGATTATGCTATTATACTATCTGCGGCAATTGAACCTCAACTTATCGAAGTTCGTATCTATTCAATGCAACCATTCTCTTTTTTGGTGGGCCGTTGTACTTGCCGACGTGTAGATGTCAAGCTATTGCATATGATTCCACGATTTGAAAGTATTGAAGTTTTGGATACCAACCAATACTTATCGATGGAAAAAATTATCAATGTTCGAAACTCACTAAGGCAAATCACTCATAGGTACTAATACCCGAACCCTTGTTCCAAGGAAAAAGGTCAGTAATATTTTTTAAAACTATTTTGTATTATAATTATAATTATAATTTTTTATAATTTATAATATTATAATTAAAATATTTATTAATTCTTGTACTTATTTAGAATTCTTAAGAACGTATGGAAGAATTACTTACATTGGCGATACTAAGAGCTTTTGATATTTGCTTATTTGTTACGATTATCATCTAGATTATCTAAATCTAGATTATAAAATTTATTGTAAAATTAAAAATATACCTAAATTACTTGTGGAAAAAAAAATAAATTTATTTGTGCCATAATTGTTTTTTTATTTATTTATGCATAGAATATATAGCGATGATTTAATGAGATAAGAAATGAGATAATATTTGAGTCATTCACAATATCGACTCTTCACAAAAAGATTCATCACTGCAGGTTTGCTTCATAGAATTCCTGCACAATATTTTCAACGATCGAGGTTCATAGCCTATAATGGAATTTAAAAAAGTATGGCTTATATGTAATACTCGTTAAATAGGTTATTCTGAATCTCTACTGTAATTCTGCATTGCAGTTTAGAGTCCCTACACAATATTTTCATTGATCGTAGTTAAGTTTAATGAAGTCTGCAATGGAGTTTAAAAAAGTATGGCTTATATGTAATACTCGTTAAATAGGTTATTATGAATCTCCACTGTAATTCTTCATATTGCAGTTTAGAGTCCCTACACAATATTTTCATTGATCGTTATTAAGTTTAATGAAATCATCAATGGAGTTTAAAAAAGTATAGCTTATATGTAATACTCGTTAAATAGGTTATACTGGATCTCCACTGTAATTCTGCATTGCAGTTTAGAGTCCCTACACAATATTTTCATTGATCGTAGTTAAGTTTAATGAAGTCATCAATGGAGTTTAAAAAAGTATGGCTTATATCAGTGACGACTGCTCTAAGGTGCGGAGGTGTGCGGTGAGCACCCTAACATAATTTGCAAAATGTCAAATAACATAGGTATATAAATTTATTAAGTATATTCACATCAACAATTATTATTATTTATTACATTTCCATATATATTTTTAAAGTTTTAGAAAAAACAATTAAATATAATTGTCTATGAAAACTCAATCAATTTGCTTCTGTTAGCTGCTATACTTGTTAGTTGTGCTCATATGTTTGCAGCTCAAATCACAGAACATTTCTATTATATTTCGTCTCTCCCCTTTGTGTGCAAAGAAGTTGGCCGCACATTCATACGTTGCATATGAACAAAATAATGTGCGTGTGCTCCCGTTCGTAATATCAGAAAATAGAGATTATATAGTGGGAATTGTATGAGAGTAATTTCTGTTCTATTCGAATATCAACTGCATTGCATACGAATCCAACATGATGATTTTGCCAAAGTGGTTGCATGAGCGGCTGAAGTTTGCAGCTCATCTCACCATATATTTCTATCACATTTCGTCTCTCCCCTTTTAACAGTAGCACCAACGAATTTCTGTTCTTACTGTGCGGAGTACTTGTCCGCACATTTACATATACGTTGCAAGTGGGTTTGATTTTGTTTGATCACTGCATAAACATGTATGTTTCCAAGTACAAACTCTTTTGTTTGAAAAAAGTTGGTTTGATGTTACAAGTATATGAAAAGTTTTGTTTCTTCCATATTGATATAATATTAAATTTATATATAAATTGATTATTTAATTTGTTTAATATATTATTTTGTTAATGAATTGTTAATATAATATTGCGAATATATTGTTGCCTTATATAATATAGTTATTATTAATAAAAGATCTCATATATTTTAATATAAGTGGTACATGTAAAAACAACATTATAGAAGGGCCGCACACCCTTCCAGATAGGGTCGTCACTGGCTTATATGTAATACTCGTTAAATAGGTTATACTGTATCTCCACTGTAATTTTCCATATTGCAGTTTAGAGTTCCTACACAATACTGAATGAAGTTGAAAAAGTTATGAGTTATATCGAAGATTCCTTTGCAATGATATGCGTTATACTAGATCACGTCTGCAATTCTTTAGATATTAAATAATAAATCTTCATTTATCATACAATTGGACGTACATAAAATATTAGTATTGTGTACCCATATGAATAACTCTCTTGGTAGATTTAATATTAATTCAATTGAAAGAACCGACAATATTCTAACGCCATTTGTTAATGGTTAATCAAATAGAATTTTTACGTATAAAATGTCAAAAATTCCTAGAAGTTCTTTGAATACAAAACCATTTGACATTTTTATTCTAAGCAATTAAATCACATGGGGGTTATGGTAATTTAATACGTAATTTATTTACTCAAAAGAATCTATGAGACTAAATGTTCTACAAAAATTTAGGCCACTCCTACCTCAAAGAAATACGCCAATGTTATTGTCAACAAAGTCCATTGTTTTCCTAAAAATTTTATGCGACAAATTTTTTCCATTCAATTGAAGAACATTAATGGGCATTCCGTTAAGCGCACCAGAAATCCAATCAATTGTTAAGTGTGCGATTATCCTAAGCCAATAGGGAAATAGGCGTTTGAGTAGGAACAGAAAGTACTATACATAGAGCAAAAATCAAAAGCAAATTTTTTTCCTCATATTATTTCGATTTTGGCTCTATCAAAGGCCAAAAAGTATTGAATGTCATTTAATTGTATTAGCAAATTTTATTTTATTTTAATTCTTTTTTTGTTTTGTTGCTATATGATCCTTTAGAAATTCTTAAAATTTTCCAAAATATGCAAACTACAATGACTGTCGAACACAATTATATTTAAACTTGTCTATATCATACAATCTATATATGCATAATCATTAAGAATCCGTGTTTAATTTTAATGCCTGCGGGAGGAGGACAATTTCCTTTAAGCACAATGTCAAAAGACTTCTTAAGTTGCTGCCTCAAACGTCGTATGAAATGAAAATCATTTCGGAAAATTGATAGAGCAATTATTTTTCAAGTTGCCCACTAAAAATGTTATTATAATAAAATCTAAAAAATTGCTGTTCAATTAAATCTGGACGAGCGATAAAAACTTATCCACCGCAGACATCTTCAGACAATAACCATGAGAGTGCAGCCTGACAGACACATCAAATTGGCATTTTTGGCAATGAAAACTCGCTTTATTCCGAAATCCATTGTCAGGGAAAGATGAAGAACAAGAAGAAGCAAAGGAAGCATTCCTTACTGAAAATATTCATACACAAAAATATAAATGTGTAAATATTTTTACTGTCACATTTACATTGAGCATTGCCACCGCTCAAAGTGAAAGAGCCACTTCAATGTGATGCAATTTTATTTTAAATTTTATATTTTGCACTCGAATCTTTCGAATCTTTTTGGCAAATGCTGCTGCACTCGGCAGCTGAAAGCACTAGAAAGACACAGCCAAACTTTGCTGAGTTGGATTTTATGCAGATTAAGCGATACTCTTGTCTGGCACGACTAATTTTATGTGTTCGTAGTGGATTTAAATTTCTAATCTTCTTGAATTTGTCAAGCAAGTGCTGTGCTGCACTCTGGGATTTTTTATTAAACTCAGTTTAAATTAGATAAAGTGTAATTGCGTCCATTAGACGTTAAAAGAAGAGATTATATAGTATACCAATAATTTGTGGATTAAAGACATAAAAATTGTATAATATTTAACATAAGATAGAGTTTATAGCTATAGAATAGTTGCATAGATTAAATTAATAACTTAAGTAGCGATCTTATTATTTAAAGCGATTTAAGTACTTGACTTCCAGTAAGTAGTTATTATCTTATATATTTATAAAATATAAGTGAGATAAGCTGACTTATGATAATATCAAATTTTTGCTATAAAATCTTCTATTATTTATTTTGAACTTATATTAGTTATATCAATTTTTTATATGTATTGACGTTCAGACCTTCAGTCACCCAATTATCAGACTGGAGTGCCGTCACTGGAACTTCTATTTTGCTTTGGAACTTTAATTCCAAAAAAGTTTTGTGCAGAATGATGACAGAGCTGCTTGATGAGATAATTGTGTTTGTGGACAAGCTAATCAACAGTGAAGTTAAATCAATACCTCGTTTATTTGATGTTAACAAGGTAAAAAAATTGTTAACTTAAAATTTTAGATACAGCCTAAAGCTATAAAGCCCGTTTGATTGCATGATAAGAGAGTTATCGCTAAGTGTTATTAAATGTTTACTATATGTATTTATAAAATAGATTTTAGTTTTAATAATCCTAGCTATTCCACTCAAACCAATGGATGTTCGATTCTCAGGATTGTAAGTTCCCTCATTCTATCCCTATTCAGGTTTAGAAACCTGTTCAAGTTTCTGCATGTCAGAAAATATAGTTGATTATGGTACAGATTTTGTTATATTACTGTTAGTCAAATGTTTTGGTATTATATGAACTACAAGTAACTGAAAATCTCCAACTTAGCGATGCCTTTGCTGTACAATCATCTTTAGTTCATTTGACTTCTATGATATAATCTATATATAGGTATATGCTAATAAATGCAACCGTCTGCACATTCAGACCTAATAACATTATACCAAAAAAGGTATTAAGTGCTGTCGTTGGAGTTGCTTTTAAATAATCAGTTAAGAGTGATTTTGCTGGTTCTGTAATTTTTCTGGTTCCTATCTATTATATTGGCGGTTCATACTATTGTCTGTAGAGTCACAAACAAGTTGTTGGAATTAATCCATTATTTTTACATTATACCTATAAGGATAGCTTATTGTTCACTAAATTAGAAACATGATGATTGACTTAATATACTCTAGTACACCACTATAGAGAGTATATAGTCGTTGACATAATAAAATTCAATTAAAAATAAAAACTAATTTTATATTCGCAAATATTTATCTTCTTTATAATTTCTACTCAATGATAATTAGTAGTTGTAATTTAAAATTTTTTGTTGGAATTTAGCATTGTTCGAATATCAAACTGTGTTCCCTTATGAAACTTAAATGTGTTTTTAATTTTTAGCGGCAAAAGATGCCGACAGAAAAAGTGAAAAAAAAACAACATAAAACCTCAAGACTAAAACCTTTTCAGGTGATTAATCAGCGCCAAAAATAATTTCTGTTCGCGTTCAATTTAACCGTGGTCCAAACAGGTAACAAGTCCCACAGGCGTTCACAGTGTTTCGTCTTCGCTTTATGTAAATTTGTTAACTTGTTTATAATTACAATGCTTAAGTGTATTTAGACTTGTTAATAAGGCGCTAAGCAGCTTGACCAACAATCAATACAACAGCTTCTTTTCAATAGACCGCCGAAGTCCTTGACCTACCTACCTACCGAGTGTGTGAACATACAAGTCATAAGTAAGTTCATTCAATCCGATGCCGTAATATACATTTTACACTTAAATTTTTATGAGGTGTGTTAAAAGGCGAAATTAGTCAAAATTTGTTAACTAAAGTTACACAAAAATTATTTTTAATTATTCCCGTTAAATAAAAAATTCACAATGAATATAATTTGTTCAAATTACACGAGTTCCAATAAATTATATATTCAACAGTCTTAAATTCTTGTTGTAATTAATTTTTTAGATATTTTCAAAAATGTGTAATTTAGTTAATATCAGTATTGTATTCGAACATTACGATGTTCGCGCAGTTCCAATATATTCGAATTAGAAAAATTGAATCGAACATGTTAAATACGTGAAAATTTCTGTCTTGCGTGAAGAACTGATCTGCTCTATGTAACTTATTTGTGTAGTCTTTATCAGTACTTTAATATATTCGAACATTGTGATGGTCGAGTAACACGAGTATATTCGAATTCGAAAAATTGGAATAAAAATGTTAAATGATTAAAAATGTTTGACTTGTTTTAAGAACTTATCTGGCTTATGTTTTATTTTAATTCCGTTCTGTTTTATATACACGTATATATGGTCAATTAAGTTCACAACAACTTTAAGTTGTTAAGTTGTTTCAGTTATCGAATAGTGTTTAGAGACCTATTATATACGCATATATATATATATATATATATCATTAATGTAGTTCGAAAATTTTTAAACAAACTGTACATAAATTGAACTACACATATATATGTATATATCTAGCTATACATAAACTTATATATACAAACTATGTATAAACTTTATATATATCTTTATATAATATATAAACATATTTGATCATATGAAATCATTTTATAAAATTTACTTAAACAAATTGTTAGTGGATGTTCTCTTTACCAAATCAAAGATTCAACATCAAATTAATAATTAATTAATTAATATTTCTGATATAAACGAGCTATACACACATTCACATTCAACTGGTGATAGACTATTCATGGTACAGTGGATACATTAAAATTTTTCAACTAATTTCTGTCGTTTCCGTTTCTTTAGGGTCACCAAAAATTTGTGTGGCCTGGTACTGACATTATGAAACTCGTTTTCTGTTAGCATATCTTAGTCGGTTTTTCTTGTTTGTTTCCCTAAATCAGTTACAAACAAATATCATTCAATCCAACCAAATACTTAACATAACATTATATGCCATCACACCAGGCTTTAAAGTTATTTGTGGACCGGCCTTTGAAAATAAACGATTGTATTGAGTATTCCCATATTTAACCCATTTTTCATCACCTGCAAACATTCGCCTCAAAAATGCTTTCGAGATATTTAAATCTGTGTATGCGTATAGTATATATCAAAATTGATATCTATTTTACTTTCTACTGGCTTAGATAAGCCTAATCCACTAGGTATTAAGTTCAGTAGAGAACTGATTACTATGATTCCTGGAATGAACTATCCACGTTGCTATGGAAATCTTCTCGACTTATTGCGAAGAGTTGATTTTAATGGGTTCAAATCTCACTTATATGTTCTATAAAAAATTTTTTATGTGGGTCCCTAGCCCGCGTACCTATAGAAATTTCGTACACTTCCAAAGCTATTCTATTGTTTTTTCGATTCTTCTCGTTTTGAGGTGATTTTATATCTACTTACAAATATTTTTGAGTATACCTATTAAATAGGTCTTTAATGTCCAATTTGCATTGTGTGTTGATTTTTTCGCAAGATAACTATTAGGTTTTTTTTCGATTGGATTTAATTTGACAAATTATAGTTTTTAGAATCTTTCTTTTATAATCTAGTAAACGGTTTCTTACCATGTTAGCTTTCTTTAGTTGAAATTAAACTCCTTAACTGCTTGTATCTCATTCTATTAAGAAATTTTAGCTAGAATAGATTTATATTTTCATCATTTTATTAGTCTTTTACAATATTATGATAATGAAGAGATTATTATAAATATAGAAATTCAACAAATTGCCCCCTACGCCTCTGCAAAAATCAGCAAAATAAGACTTACTATGTATAATTTTCAAATGAGACACATGTATCCGCAAAAATATATACAATTTTTTTTTTTATTATTTCCAAACTATTTTTACAAAATTTTAGGGCAAATGATATGCCATCAACTTGTCAGATGCCAACAATACCAAAAGGCACATGAGAGTGCAACACCCCAAATTGCATTTGAAGTTAATTTCAGCAAATTGCATGCCACAAAGTGTTAAGCAGAATGCAAGGTAAAAATGCAGAGACAAGCAAAAAACTTAAATGAAATTGCAACTACGATTCGATCGAAGTTCGCCAAAATAAAAGGAGACTGAAGTACTGAAATTGAAATGGCAAAAACCTTTGAAAGTAAGAAAAATTCTATGAAAAAAAATCGCTTCAACAAAAATTAAATTACACCTTGGCAAGAAAAAATAATAAAAATAAGTGCACAAAAGACGTAATTTGTTACTTTTTTTCACTTTAATAGAAAAAAAAACCATTGTTGCCCCTGTGCACTGCTGCAAGTGCCACTACTGATACCAACATCAATATTACAATTTAAGTACCCCCTTTGCAATGCGCAGCTCCGCCTTCTCAAAATTGCGCAAAGGGCATAGTATCGCTGTTGGCTTTAGTAGCATAGCTGCCTGCATCTCCATCATCGATGGTGCACTCTTCTCTGGTTATTGCCTGGTGCATCGCTGCTTGACTGCCATGAAAACTCACGCGAGCGTAATTTGGCAATTGGCTTATTAACGCGAAACTTCAGAAATATCAAAAGAAAAAAAGACCAGAAAAAACTCCACTGGACTTCGCACAGCAAAGAGCACCGCACACGAACCACTTATATATATCAACTCCTTGTTAGAGACTGGGCCGACTGACAGACAGACTGCGGCTGATCGATCGATGAGTTTATGCTTGGCAGTGCTCAGTTTTGCTTGGTGTGCGCACATGCGCAATTTGAAATTTTAACTTTAGTATTATCGTTCCTAAGTCGGAATTGGATTTGTTGTTATTGTTCCAACTGAGTTGGTACCGTAGATCTGCCTGTCTGTCTGTCTGTCTTTAGTTCTTATTGCCTCGTATAATGAGCTTAAACTTGTAATTTTCTCAATTTCAGAGGCGTCATTCCAGGGAGTTTAGTTGTGATAAAAATTCAATTTTTGTCAATTTAATTCATCACATTTTTACTAGAATATTCAAGCATCTATTTAACGTTGTGGATGGATAGAGCACTAAAATGCAATTACTAAAATTTAGATAAAATAAATCAAAGTTGAGTAGAATATATTGAAGAAGATAAAACAAACAGAATAGGACATAGAAACTAATTTTTATTAAGTTGCGAATTTTACTTTACGACCTGGGGAACTATTATCTTTTCAAGTCCAATTTTCTCTACAAGACTTAACTAAGTCTTACTTCTTCATTTAGTATGGGATGCACATCTGGATTCAGAGTTTCAACCCAATTTTCTTGACAAATTAAAATACTGAAACTTCATCTCCGAGTATTTTTTCTTCATTTGATGTAAGATGAACTACTGGATTGAAATTATTTTTTTAATCTTGATTTTCTCTATAAATTGAGATATTGAACTTCTTTCATTAAATCTTATTTCTTAATTTAACCTAACGTGCCCACCTTATTATTTCTTTCGTTTATTTATCAGTGCCGAACAAGCTATTAGCCCTGTAATTGGAACTATTCTAATTCCAAAATTATTTTTATTTAGTTACACACAATACTTAAATCATTTTAGATTGGAAGTCCCTATAAGCGATTTTACTTTATAATAGGCATGGTAAATCGTCTCAGTTTAGGAACTATCCGCCTCTATAAGCAGCGATCCCCTTTCCTCACAAGTTTGCTTGCAGTTTCGTTGTTGGAAACACCCACTAGTACTGACGGAAATTAAAGAATCCATATCAAAATATTTAGGTTAAAGACATACAGCCTTTCTAGACAATCCATTATCAGTTTTCATAATAGGTAATAGAATCGATAACTTTAATTGCTGTTTGGATTTCAGTTAAGATAACTGTTCTATAGTTTTGATAATAACATTCAAGGCTAAAGTAATCACACCTGTCAATCGTATAAATTTAGAAGTTAGTTGTGTTCTTGTCGTGCGCTTGACTAGCATCGAATGATTTTGGGAAAGGATACGAGGCTTGATCATTCTCGTAATAAAATCACTCAACATATTTGGAATGCAACCTTTACTGACATTAGCTATCATTAAAATTGACAATGGACACTGTCGAATTGATTGTGAAGGAGAGGCGAGATGCCACATTAATATATAGTCTATAACTATAACTAAAAACAAGTACAGTAGTTGCTCCCCATCTCGGGTTCAGAGAAATGAATAGGATTGGACCTGAGAGATAAAGTTTGAGCGAGTGTAAACAGACAATTCAAATGGATACAAGAATGATTCGCATTACTAACTTAAAAACTGCTACCGATGATTGAAAAATAGAGGTGCTCTTATCGGAGGTGGAAGACTAGGAGTGTTCAACTAGTGAAGTACTACAATCCCTTATATTACTAAAGGATATTAACATACCATTTGTTTCAAGTTATATATCATTCAACTTTCATCGTTTATGAACCACATTTATGCTAAGATTTGAATGAGTTCTAATTTTGACATAATTTTAGAAAAACACATTCAATGCATTCCTTTTATTCCTTACCAAAGATATTACTGTTGAGGTTTTTTAATAATGCCACATTCTAAACTTAACTACTTTATCCAGTTCACTTCTGCAAATTTGAACTTATATTCTCTTTTTCCCAAAATTTTTGTTCATGCCCACCATGATTATCACGTTCGTATCTTTGTTGTTGCAGTTTCGGTGCGAATACTCGTAACATCATTGATTTGGAGGTCAGTCTGTGCGGTGCCTAAATGACTTGAGAAGAAATATCATAAGAGCTTAGCAGGCTGTTGCGAATTACATTTTTGATTGCTACCGCCTCGCGCCACCAACACCTCTGCGCTGTAATTTAAGTTTATTGCTGGAAGGCGCCGATGTGCCCATAAATAAATTTAACAGAATTCTAATGTCAGGTACTGATAAACTTAACTTAAGTAATATAAATAAGAAAAAACTTAAATTTTAAATTCAAGTTAATCTTAAAATTGCTTCAGAAAATGAGACAGAGTTCATATTGTTTGAACTAATGAAATATGCTAGATACTTTCTCATAAAGGACAAGGTTCTTCTGGGTCATTTAAGTTAGATTAAAGTAAGCAGTTAACTTATTTAGAATAAAAGTATCAATGTGTTATATATTGAACATTATTTATTAAATATATTTGTAGCTCATTTTAAGTTGAAAAGGTAAACCTAGAAGGTAAATTCTATACATAAGATACAATATATAGTGACAGGAGCGGTTTAATGCATCAAATTTTTTGTGGTTTTTTATTTGTAGTCTAAATACTGTTCTTGACTTTATACTCTCATGTCTAATATTAATACTGTTAATTAATATTAGTATTAATACTAATATTAATACTAATATTAATACTAATAATACTGTTTTCTTTAAGAAAATTTATTAAAAATATTTTCAAATCTGATATTTGTTTTTTAAGTTTAAAAATTTATTCTAATTTATTATAAATTTTAAATCAAAATCATAACAGACATTATTAACCAACACTTTCAAAATTTTGCAAGATCAATCTTATATGTATCGCATGGTCAGTTCTATGTAGAAATTCTTGTGAAATAATCAGTTAAACAAAAAATTACTTTCTTCTATCTTCCTTTCTAAGACACGGGCAAAGTGTCTTGAATTAGAAAACTCTAAGATGGTCAGTGAAAATATTTTGTATTATATTTGCGATATACCTATGAAGTGTAATATTTCAAGAACTGTTTTTGGAATACGCCTTATATCGTCTCATAAAAAAATTCTTTAAAACGTACGCTGGGTGACAGAAATTTCAAAACTCAATAATAGTTAAGATGGTCACTGACTCTATTCTGTATTATAATTGCCATATATAGAGTGCAACATTTTAGAAACTCTTGTTGAAGGATTCCCTGCATTCATTTATAATAAAAATTTCTAACAAGTATAATAGGATCTCAAGAATATGAAAACTGATCAAGTTGAGTTGATCAATAAAATTATTTTGTATAATAATTGCCATATATAAACTGAAGCATCTCAGAAATCCTTTTTTAAGGATCCTTTATACTTGTTGAAATAAGATTTTTAAACACATAAATAGGATTTCAAAAATTTAAAAACTCACCATCTGGTATCGAGTGCGAAATCTTAGAAACTCTTTTTGAGGGATCCCTTATAACATCTCAAGAATATCTTAAGCATTTAAATTGACGAATGAAATTATATTCTATTGTGTAGTTGCTATATATATGGTACAACCCATAATCCCAAAGAACTGTCATTAAGTGGCATCCGAAACCCCATCCGAATATTATTATTTTATTATTAAAATTTTAACATTAAAAATATATTTGAATTACAATTAAATTTAAAGAAATACAATTACTAGAAAGAATACCAGAAGAATTACATTTAGGAAGTATTGAGAGGTTGTCTATATATTGTCTATACCTATATTGAAAAAATCTACTTTCTACTAAAGTGTTAGCTCACGGCGAAGAAGATCAAATGAATTACTTTCAAACGAAAGGAAACTAAGAGCTGCTAAACATTAGAATATTTAGAAATCATAACTGTTTTCAGTTGAGACCAAAAAGAAATATTTATCACAGGAACAGAACTCTCACAAAAAGGAAAACAAAAAGAAAAAGTGTTACGAAGTCCAAATTTAATTCCAATGGCACTTCATAATGCATTTAGCTTCACAGAGCTACTTTTAGAGAATAACGAAAACAACAACAACAACAATGCGAAGAAACAGTCAAGAAACGTGTTACGGATGCACATTCATTACCTTGGCTGAAATAACGAATTACTATCAAGGGTAATCATTATCCAAGGCAGTCATTCACTTATGCCGACGCGCAGGCGCAACACTGGAATATTGCAACTGCACCAAATGCATCAAATGCAGCGAATGCAGCACATCACAACACATCGTTTGCGCGGTGTAAAATGACTCTACTGAAACCTACAATTACCATCGCCAAGTTTGATAGCTTCTTACTCAACTGACGCGGAGATGGCTGCTCCATACCCAGGCACAACGTTCCATGTTTTGGTGCAGAGTACACGTCAAGAGAAAAAATACTTCAACAAAGTTTTATGTTGAATTAGTCGACTGGAGATCCTCTTTAGCATAAATTTTAATATAAATTTTTGTCTTTAAAGTAGTCTATCTATCTGTTAGTTAGTCTGTCTGTCTTTTTGTTACATTTAATTTATTTTTGTTTTTTTTTTATAGTAAATTTTGTATTATTTTGAAGTTCTTTTGGATGCATAATTTGTTCGATTGTTTTTTAGGAATTTTATATAGTTTAAATGATTCATTTTTGGTTTGCGTGTTGTTTTCATAAAGGAAAATTAAATGAAATGAATTAAATTATAGCTACCAATTTAATTTTTAATTAAAATTATTAATTATTCATTCCGATTTGCATTATTTTTTTTTTAATGACTTTATTTGTTAATAAACGTTCATGTAGCATGCTAAGTGCATGTATTGAATAAATAATAATTGATACTCTATATGTAGTATATTTTGATCATAGTTTGCTATTATTTATTTAATTCTAAATATGAGAAATAATTCCAAGACCTCAGATGACGACTATTTGGCAATACCCGAAGCAGCTGTATGTTCTTCCGAAAATTCAATTTATTAAAAATAATAATAATGAAAATTTTGTTGTCGCAATTTAGTGCTGTTCTAAACCTTTTTAATAAAATATATTTTTATTATATATTTTTAATTCATTTAATAATTAAATTAAAATTCATCACATAAGCAATCCTCTAAGAAACATACTTCGATTCATCCTTAAACAAATCCTTAATTTTTATAAATAGAAAATCTGCAGCTTGATCGAGCATGTGAGGTATATATACATTTCTTTGAGAATCTATAAATATTTTGTGTGAATAAAATTGACATAACAATAGATAATATAATGAAAAGGAAATTAACTGTAAATATGTATCCTGTAAGAAAATAATTTCACTGCATGTAAAAGGTTTCGTCATTGTGGTCAGAAAAATCCACACCAAATGTCACTTGTGCCTACTGTTACAGGAGGTGTGATGTTTTACAATTTGACAAATAGGAAAGGTGTCAGACGTAGTAAGAAACTCACAGGCAGGAAGCATATGAGCATGAAAAGTGGACAATAACAGGAGTCATTAATCACAATCAACTTAATGTCAGGATCCTTGCTTGATGTTTGTTTTTCTATTTTACTATTTTCTATTTTTCTACTTTTCATTGTAATATTTTCTATTCTAGTTTATTAATATCTTTTTTTTGTTGTTGTTGTTTTAAAAGAATTTTTCAACTACAATAACAATTTTAAGGACACATTTTTGTATAGTACACTGTGTAGCAGAAATTAAAGAAATAACTAAAAAGGATGAATTTATGGATCTATTGTACATTTTGTGGTCATGCATTCGTACTTGTGTGCTTGTAAACATAATTTAGATTCATAAGAATTTGAGGACACTATGTATTGTATGGAAAAGGTATGACCTATGTTCTTAATAAAGGATATTTTATAATGGATTATGATCTGTTTTATATATTTTTTTGTTAACCACAAATGTGTTTAACCAAAAATTGCATATTGTTATTAGTTCCGGTATTTAAGACTATTTAGAAGAAAAAACACATATTCCTTTTGTGTATGTAATTATTAAAAATAGACTTAAAAAAAAAATATTTTTTTTTTGCTTCAATATCTTACTAAGAATGATATGTACTTTTTAGATACTTTTTTTTTATCTAACTAATCGCTGAAATTTAGCGTGTAATCTGCAGGTGTACCATCATCATAATGCTAATTAAGTACAAATTTCTTTAATACTAATGACTTCAGCTGGATTAAGTCATTCCATTAAAAAATTTTCAAGTATGTAAATTTATTATGCACAGAGGAAATCCACTTTTCAACACCGCTAAGTTAACGAATTGCTGTGAAGATAAAATCTCAAAGGCAAATCTTTGTGTTTAGTTTCATTTTATTTATTTTTTTGCCTTATGAATATTTTAACCGAAACTGAGTTGAACTTAGATTTACTCTATTAAATGCACTGAGGCATAAAAGCGGCATTAATTCTATGCGGAAAATCATAACAAAACCATTATCAGCATTAACCCATCTTCATCATCCGTTTTCCACTTCTGCATATTAAGCGGAAACATTTTCTTGTATTTCCAACAACCATGGATAATTTTCGAAATGTAATTAAGATGTTAAAATTTTTACTTTTGTTTTATTTTAATTTTAATTAAGTTTGAATACAAATTTAAATTAAAATAACTGAAAAAAAAAAATTTTTTTTTAATTTTTCTGTTTTGTTTTTTTAATAAATTTAATTGTCCATGAAAATTTTTGGTTATTTATTTACAAAATAAAATTAATGGTGTTGTTGGTGGGAGAGTGAATAGTGGGAGAGAGTCTACAATTTTGGAGAAAACATAAATTTCAGTTTTATATGTGAAAGTGTTATAAACCTACTTATTAAAGGAACAGCAAAACTCCAAGACCGATTAAAGTTTAACATTGGATAGTATAACTGCTAATCATGGTTCAAATGTTGGAACTTTAGTGAGGACGTTAGTGGTAATCATCAATGTACAGTTTGTACATATAAATACTTGAAAAAAGTAATACATATAAGTAATACAATATGTATTTATAGACACTAATATAGTAAGTTCCCACAATCATGGTTATGCTACGACGCTACTTCCATCACACAATGTGCCAAAACATAAATTAGACGATCAAAATTCGGTATTTCTTAAACCTCTAGAGATAGTGAAATTAAATTTTCTTTAAATAAAGTTTGTAAGATGACCTTTCTTTTCAAATTTTTAAATATATATATATCAAAATACACGTATTCAGTACAACAAATTTCAACTTTCTATCTATCATAGTTTTTGAGGTAAAGTATACAAGATAATGTAGAAGTTTACCATATTTGGGCCCAAGTTTGAAGAGGTTCCTCCGGTAAGCCAATTGATCTCAATTACTTTCAAAAGAAAGGCTTTCACAAAAAGATAATTTTTTTTTCAATATCTCCACTTGTTCAGTAAATATTCATAGTACCAAAGTCTAGCTAAAACATATTACAGAGATAATAAAATTAAATACCATATAATATTACCACTATCTAATACACAATGATAATCACAGTACAAGCTCACTTAAGAGAAAAATAACGAATATTTTCAATAAAATAATAAAAATGAATTATCTAGTACTTTATTAAAAGAATACAACCGTGTTGTACATATGTTACCTGTCACTTTTGTATATGTAAATATACAAAAATGTCGTTTTGACGAAAAAGTCCAGCACTTGATTAAATAACAGCGACTGACTACAGTAGCTCGAAATATCAAAAACGTAACGGAAAAAATGCTGTTCAGTAGCACTTAAAGATATTAAATTGCCATAATAGTCTCCAATAATATTTTAATACTACTTTGAGCATTATTCTTAGTATTACTAATCATCACACTTCTATAATTTTATATATATATATATACAATATACATTACATTATACATATGTATAGTGTACATATATATATCTACACCTGTTTTTATTTGTCCTGAAGAAAGGGAATGCTTTATGTCGTCAGAACGGTATGCCTCTTCACCCCCCCTTACCGTCTCTTTGGATAGACTTATTACCCCTCGAGACCAATTTTGCAATAAGATACTTATTTAATAAAATATAATGATAATTATATTATTATATAATTATAATAATAATATAATAAACATAATTAATTAATTAATATAATTATTGTATTATTTTATAATTATAATAAAATTACCTGACTTTTTTATAGAAATGTTGAATGATTAAACCTTGGTTTTATTGCTTCAAACTTGTAGCCAACTTCAAATTTTTGACAAAATGAATAATTTGGTATTTAGCTCAGATAGTTTTGCTGAAAAGTTCGACAAAGAAGATAATATATTATTGGTAAAGAAAAAAAACTGAGTTAAATGAAGTGATGTCAGGATATTGAAGGAATTTAGAACTATTTTTAGTCGAGGCACGCACACCTTTTCACGACAATGGACCGGAAGCAACTGTTTACACGTCAGCAAGAATTAGTCACTATATGCTTTCGTTTCTAGCTGTGTTTGGAAAAGATTGACATGTTTTTCAGAGTAAGTAGATATGACACTTTTGTTAAACTGTCAAAATTAGACTAATAAAACGAACACGACGAGCATATATTACGATTTGATAATGTAAACGGTCAAATAAAAAGGCAACTCCTTTTAATAAAGAGTTTTTCCAATAGGTCTAAGTCCAAGAATATATTTGAAGTGATATATGCCATATTTAAAACGTAGAACATAGACCTATGAACAGATAAATAATTTAATTATCACGTAGTGCAACAAAGCAAAAGGGTACTAACCGCTTTAAGTGAACGACACAATATTCCTCTAATGTAGGCCCATGAGAATATTATAGGATATGGAAAAGCTGATTTTATGGTAAGAAAGGAATCTTTTGTATAGAAACAGTCACAGCTTAAATAATTTTTAAAGTTAAGTACTTTTAATAAGCGAGTAGATGTGCCGAGTAGAGAAGATTTTTCTAGATTAAGACCAATCCTGTCCTGCTTTATTGGAAACTAGTCTGTCGAAATATGAAACTCTTATAATATTTAGTGTCACAGTGACTTAATTCTTAATTTAGTGACTTAATTCTTAGTCAAGCGAAAATAAATCATAATAAATAAGTAATCAAGAAGACACATCCCTTTCTAAATGAGTACGTCTATGCTTTCTGGCTACGATGAATTTAGCTTACTTAATACTAAGCCTAGCTAATGTTCTCTCTGCCATTATCTTCTATAACCATTTCTAAGAGGTGGTTTTAGTGGGTTCAAGTCTCACACTGTGGCTCTCGTTGCTTTTCACAAAGGAAACAAAATTGTTGACGAACCAAGAAGAGCTATGAGCTAAACTAAAGATTGTTGTGATTTTTTATTATGATTATATGTTATTTATATATTTATCATTCAATTACAATTAAAAATGTATTGTAATCAAAATGGTTTACCTAATTACGAAAACAATCTTCAAGAAAATGGCACGAGAATATATCGGAATCTTATTGATTTAAAGTTTAACGTTGCAGTTAGTTTCGAATAATGTAAACAAATCATCAATGTACATATTAGTGTATTCTGGTATTTGTTAAACGTACACGATCCAATATTTGAGTTGAGTTAAGGAAATTACAGAATTAGAACGCAAATGTACACGTCATTCGACTGTAGTCTTTTGATTTAATTGAATTTCTAGCATTTAACCACTTCCGAAATTAATATTTAACTAAAATTTAATTGTGCCATACATTTGTACCACAAAACAAAGTACACGTATGCAGTGCAATATGTTCCGAAAAGCAGGCAATGCCAATTGCGAAAGCGGGCCCAGCTGTCCTAATTCCCACATCAATCAAACGCTGCTGCAATTGTGTGCGCGTATGTTTAGCATTTTCCACACAGAGAGCCCCTCGCACGATATGCCGCCTATAGTAGAGTTTTACTTTACGAAATTGACCTGAGGTCGGTCTAACCTTAGATTAAATAACCACTAAACAAAACATGTATGTCCGATCGATTTTCACTATAAATGCAAAAACATGCACACACGGCTGCACTAATGTCTACTTTGGCCCAACCGTAATGTGGCCCAAAAAGCGGTTGCATTGTGTGGGTAATTGCCACACAATGGAGAAGGAAACGTAACAAGAAACGGACTAATATTTGCATATCCTTAGACACGTTTTAAATGCAATAGTCGTAGTCCTATCCAATCCTAGTAATAGTTTCACTTGTGAATTATGTTATTACTATTTCAAACACAATTTGCCTAAGTGTGTATATGGTGGAGTGCCGAGCGCCACGTAAGATACAACTATTTGCCACAAATGTCCTTAATTGTGTGCCTTTCACTGCAATTTCCTCCATTTCATTTCACTTCACTTCACTTTTCTTTGTGAGAGTCCTGGCGTTTGACTTTAAATTCTGCAACAAGAAATCGGCGCTAAAACTTGTTAGCGGCAGTTTAAGTCAATGGCATGTTTAAAGTGGGCGTGACCCCGGAGCTGCTTTAACAACGCGTTCATTATGTGTTCGCAAATTGTTGGGTAATTAAAAAGTCCTAACATTTCTTTTGAATTCTCGAATTTTATTGCAATTAATGCCATTCACCTGCAATTAGAGGGTTTCCTTATTCCACATTTGAGCCAATGTATGGTGCAGTCAGTCAGTCACTCGATGCAAGGCTCTTATGTTAAGTCTTTAATGCAACTATTAAGTATCGTCCATTTAAAGTAAAGTTGAATTCTTATGTGAAAAACTTTCTGACATTGCAATGTCAAAATATACTAATAAATTATTAACTATACTGTCAATCACAAAAGTTAGGATATGTACTTTAATTGACAAGTTCTATAGCAATGCTTAAATTATCCTATGATGAATGTAAAATATTTAAATATTCATTCAAGGATAGAAGCAGTTTATATATTCGAAAGGACCTTGCTTTATTATTTATAATTGGTTTTTGTGGTTTTTTGTGAATAAATTAAAAATAATTTATTAATATGTTGATATTAAATATATAAATATTTTATTATTCTTGACAGGACTAATAATTTGATACTGGACATATGTTCGAGAGGCAGTAAAAAAATAATATTTTTTTTATTTCACCCAAATTTAATTGTGAAAATTCGGACCAATTTAATTTAGTTTACTTTAACTTCACCATTTTTTTTGTCTTTTTTTCCAAAATTTAATTTTGAAAATTTAGATTAATTTAAATTGGTTTAATTTTAACTACACCATTTTTTTTTTGTCGATTTTTCCAAAAATTTACAGTAAAAATTTAAATAATATTAATATAAAGAACTTAAATTAATTTTACTTTTTAAATTATCTTTTTTTTTCTCAGTAAATGGAAACTTTTCCAAAATCCCTTAGGAAATAGAAAATTTTTCTATTTTACCAAAATTTAATTGTGAAAATTTAGATTAATTTAATTTATATAATTTGCTTACAACTACCAATTTTTTTTTCCAAAATTTAATTTTAAAAATTTAAATCAATTTAATTTTGCGGATTTAATTTAATTTATCTTTTACATTATTATATTGTCTTATCAGTAAATGGAAATCTTGAAAAGGTACCGTTTGACACACTCAAATCACCTTTTGAGGATAATGTATATAAAAGAAATTCATCAAATTCAGACCATAAAAGTATCATAATAAGTATATGAAACTCAGTCCAATATACAACAAAAATTTTTGGCTCCGTTTAAGGAAATGGATTTAACCGTGATCCGACGTACCCCAGTTGTAGAAACTGAAACTGAATCTAATTCTTACATCTTACTGGAGAACTATCTTTGAGTCTTTGGAGAGCGGAACAAACCCTGAAACATAGTTTATGTTATGATCATACTCAAAACAAATGGAACATGCATTACTTACAACATCTGGCTTGCGAACTTTAAATGTAAGTTTTGAGTTGATGGGAGAAAAGCATCATAGAAAATATTTCTTGATATAATTGTTGTCCAAACAAAATGAACTTAAGCTGTTGTCAGCGAAACCAAGTCGAAAGAGCGGTCTTTGTGAAAGTGGTTGTGACCAGTGATCCAATCAAACACTAATCTGCACTTTTTGAGACAAATTTACATAAAAAACTTATATTCTTGCACAGATTTCAGATAGGACCAACGCGGTGTGATTCAGATTGCATCCAACTGACAATAGATGGTCTCATAACAGATTTGGGCAAGTTACGAAAATATTGATGTCCAAAAGGTTCATGTATTTGCAGGCATTGTGATTTTACCATTTATTGTTGAATTGGATCCAACCGTTCACAACAGATTTGGGCAAGACGGGAAGAGGTGGATGTCCAAAAGATTGATGGGGTGCAGCTATTGCGATTTTGCCATTTATTGTTTAATACACATTGGATTCAACCATTGATAGTTAGTTTCACAACAGATTTAGGCAAGTCAGATAGATATTGAGGTCCAAAAGCTTAAAAAAGCCTAAGTAATTATTTCCAATAAGTTGTATGTAAAGATAGTGATTGACGATTATACTTTCGAATCTGTATAAGGATTTCAAGGATTTCATCTGTCTTGGCACCGCCGTAATAAACAAAATAATATCAGCCTCGATATCAAAAAAAGAAATATCACTACCAATAGGTGCGGCTATGAACTCAGTAGGTAATTGAAATGTAGAACATTCGCCAGACTGGCACAGCTTATGCTCTATAGCTCAATTATTCTACATGTGTTTCTATATGGCGAAAAGCATGGGCACCATGACATGATAACGAAGCTGCATGGCAAGTTATCTAAAAAATAGTTCTATATGAGATCTTCGGTCTTCTACAAATTGACTGTAAGAGCCTTATCACCATGCAGATATCTTCAGCGAATTAATATCCAGCGGCTTTGTCCGCTTATTCTAGTCATGAGAATTGATGATAATGCTCCAACAAAACTGATAGTTTAAATGTTATTGAAAGAAGACGCAAGGTAAGACCGTATTTTCCGAGGGGTGAGCAAGTTAAGGAAACACTAATCGCTCTTGATGGTTCGAGTTAATATCGAATACTTAGATGATTAGAATTTTCAAGGATTTTGATCAATAACTGATATCATTCCAAACGCCCTGAAGGAAAGCTGATTATTTATGCTAATTCTGTTTTACTTTAGTATTAAATTATTAAGTTGAGTATTAAATTTAAGTTGAGCGTTGGTTCGTTTCTGCATTGATGCCCAGAAAAAATATTCAAAAATAATATATAAATGAATATAAAGTAATTTAAATAAAATTAAGCAACGATATTAATTTCAAAGAAAATTGTTATGAATTCATAAAAGTATATAATAATACCATCTAACTTTTTTTTACAAAAAAAAAGTAGAACTAAGAAAAACAGAAATCGAACGTAAAATTTGTCAACAAATGTAAGAGGATATCACTCGCAAGTTGATATAATACACATAAATACGACAAAGAAAACACACCTCTAAACAACAAAGGATATCCTTTCAGAACGATTAAAGGGTTCAATTCCGTTTGTATTTATCTTTTAATCATAAAGAATAAAAAATATCCGTATCTTCAAATAAAAAAAGAAAATTGTCAACCTTAAATAAAAATATTAAGTTGCACAATGAGCAACAAAAGTACGAGCAAACAAACAAACAGACAGACAAACAATCAGCAGCACAGAAAAAATATTCCTTAGCGACTTGAACGCTGGATGCGTATTTGAAATTTGAATAAAGACGAAAACCGCTGATTTTTATCAGGAAAAGGATTTATTGGCGAAGTGGTACCACTGCAACCAGAAAGCCAAAAAAAACCATCGTTAAGAGAGGACGAGAAGGAAAGCAAATAATTGCAAGGTGCAATTATAAATATCCTTCCTTAACGAGTGCCGCCGTTCTATTTGCTTTGAAATTGAAGCGTGAGATTGCGGCTGTTGGAAGTGCAAATTTAGAAAAATATTAAATAAAATAAAAAAAAATATGTATATAGATCAAATTATCTCTGTTGATATGAAAGGATGTCCCAAAAAAAACATTATAAATATTATTTAAAATATATTTTTATCGCAGATATTTTAAATAATTTTAAATAATTGATTATAATTTTTATAATCAATTTTGATAATTTTTTTTTATTTTAGTACAATAAAATGACATACTATTAAGCTTAATTTATAATTACAGTTTATTATCAAATAATAAATAGTTTTAATTTTTATATTTATGGCAATAATGTAGCTAAAATATATATATTAAGGTCAGTGTTAGCCAATGTATGTCCTTAGTCCATTGATAAGTCATAAAGATTGTATAAATTAGATTAATTTAATTAATATTAACTAAATTTTATTTAAGTAATTTAGTTAATAGTATAAATTAATTGTATTTACTTATATTATATATTTAAAAAAAAAATGATTTTGATTAATTTAATAAATTCTAATTAATTAATTTTTATTAATTGTTCAATTTATACATAATTTATTTATATGAAAAATTTACAATTTTAAAAAATTGTATATTTTAAAATTTCAAAAACTGTATAATTTCGATTCATTTAATTAAATTTAATTAATTAATTTTAACTTCATTTCAACTTTATTTATATGTATAATATAAGATTTAAAAAATTGTAAAATATTGATTAATTTAATTTATTTTGATTTAATTTTAATTAATTAATATTAATAAATTAATTTCAGTCAATTAATTTTAATAAATTAATTTCAATCAATTAATTTTAATTAATTAATTTTCTCTAATTGTGTAATTTATACATAACTTATTTATATAAATAATTTACAATTAAAAAAATTGTATAATTTTGATTAATTTGATTATTTTAACTTAATTTTAACTAATTAAATTTGATTAATTTTGATGGTTAATTTAACATTCATAAACTTTGTATAACAGATTTTTATATACATAGTCTTATATGTAGTCTATTATTATATAGCACTGCGACCATTGGGACTATTGTGGCCCTTCTGCCTTTAGAATGAGTCTCTTAACCCTGTAGAGTCGATAAAAAGTAGTATAAAACCTACTTTTTGGAGTTCTACTGTCTCTTCCATAAGTGTACACATACCCAGGAGTCTACTCCTTATGTATATTAGCGCAGGACATTCTAAAAGTACATGTGTGGCTGACTCTTCATTATCTTCGCAGAATCTGCAGTTTACAAATGATGAGATCTATCATCATAGTCTAACCTTAATTAATGACGAATAGAATATATCTGGATGCAAATGATAATAGATCTATATCTATGTTAGATCTATAGTCTAACCTTTATTAATGACGAATAGAATATATTTACTTAGTTCCACTATAATACTAATAAATCGTTCATATGTAGTAATAGAACTGTGGTCTCGATTTTTAAAAGGATAACATAAATAGGCGCAAATGTTTAAAAACACGCTGCGCAACTCCACTAAATTGAGTTTTCAAATAAAATAGATAAAAAATAGAAATAATAGGAATAATGGAAAGGAAAAGGAGTTGAAAAAAAAAATTTGCCTTTGTTCAATAAACCCTAAATTTACGGTTTCAATTATCAAAGTAGGTATGTGTTTCAACAGCCCTAAATAGAAAAAAATAATATTCACAAATTAAATTAATGTCCTTTTGCAACACACAACTGATTAGCATTTTTAAACCTTTGCTCACCTCAAATTGTCTTTTTCCCTTTAAAGGACGAAAATATAAAATCGAAAATAAAAATTTTGTTGGAAAAAAAAGAAATTAAAATAAAAAAAAATTATCAAAATAAAATCCTTAAGAGAAAACATGTAATGTAATGTCATTTGATGTTGTGTTGGTTTACTTCTGTTCTCAAGAATGTTGTTGCCTGCCATATAACAAACAAAGATTGTCTAAAGGAATTCAGTATTACATTCCATCTCAACTTTATATATATATGTATATGTATATATATAAACAGATATATAAAATATTTGATTTTCATACATGAAACATGACAGCATCAAAGGTGACTGTGAAAGCAACCCTCTTCCAATAAAAAGTAAATTGAAATTTCTTATGCGAATTCAGTGTTTGCTTTTCACTTTTCACATGATATCACAAAGTATCTCAAAAGGTAATCTATTCCACTTCATATATTATTAATAGCTAATGCATGTTGAGTTGCTTTTAGGAATACAATCTCATTGAAGTGGCACAACAGACACTGGCTACCTTTCTCAGCGCAGAAATAGGGACTTCACAATTTACTTTCTTGATTTACCAAAAAGAATGGCAAAGTACTTATCCCTCCATTAGATTTTAGTTCTGTTAAGACTCAAATTCATATCTATCATCTCATGTGTGATCGTGCGATAAGCCAATTTTAATTTCATATTTTATTAATATTTTTATTTATTTGAAGATGCATCATTTAATTTCATTATTTAAATGTTTTTGAAAATTGTTAAGAATATTGTTGACTCTTAGGCAAATAAATTTTGTTAGGTAAAAAGGAGAATCCTTTTTAAAAAAATATAATTTTAACTAAAAGTGAAAGACTACCCAACTAAATATAATTTTTTAACAGAAATCAATATAAGTATTATAAATTGATTTTAAATTATTAATAATAATGTATGTACACGAAAAAAATGTAGTACATACATATTTATCATTAACCTTGAAATATACATATTGCATCTCTATGTCTGTCTATAGATTCAAAAGAGTAGATGCCGGTCCGAAGGGACATATCTCTATTCTCCATTCCCTACCATATAACCCTACAGTGGCCCGTGCCCACGATATTTCAAAAAATATAATAGGAAAAAGAATTTAACACAGCCAATCGGGACTACCATATCTTTACGGTTCGACGATTGATATAATATCTTACAACTCTAAATCTATTTATCTTTTAGTTGTGAAGAATAAATAATATCCATATCTTCATACAAAAAATGAAAATTGTCAATCTTAATTATAAATATTAAGGTATAAAATAGTAACAAAATACAACTAAAAATCTTTGTTATTAAAAAGGAAGATCGATTGATCTCAGAAAATAATCTACAAAATCAATACATTGCTATATTCTGCGACAAAAAAGCTCAAATTCTCGCACTATATATATTGTCAGCCAAGTTATATTATGTTAAGCCTTTCCGAGTTAGTGCATCTGAGCACATTTACTCTATGATAGCTGGAGCGATTCTGCAGAGTCCCGCCTATCTAACTGACTAATTTGAGTATTCCTGATAATCTTCGTGATTATTCAATGATTGATCTAAGATCTGCGTATCGCCCCATGCGGTTAGTGATTACTCTGAGATTAGATAGTGATAAGTAAGGCACCCAAGTATGACTATTCGGCGATACCAGATGAAGCGAAGCTAAAGACTGTTTGAAGTTGCATTTCTATAAAGTCTTCCCACTTAAACCTAAGAGAAGTTTTACAACTTCTATTGCATATCAATTTGATGTGAAATATTTGAGTAGATTTAATTATTCAATTTTAGAATCTATTCACTTAGGTTTTATTTATAACCAAAAAGAACTTGAATCTATCAATTATAGTTAAAATTTTTATTTTCAATATTAATTAAAACTTCACTAATTGAATACTCGAATATATTTGATTTCAATAAACTTTATTATTTTTTTATTTATTGTTTTTTTTTTTTGAAAAATGAAGTCAATATTTTATAAATCGTTTTTGGATTGGTTTCGTTTCTATTTTCAACTAAAAAATTTCATGAATTTTGAAGTGCGGTGCGGCAACAAAGCATTAAACTACGCCGCCATGGAGCAGCCAAAACTGCAATTCGAGCTTTCCTCCTGGCCAACGTGGAATGCAAATGAAGGCATCTAACCAAGCGCTCGATGCATATCAAGGAGCATTTATAGCAAAATGGATTTGTATGTTTCTATTTATTTTTACAATTAAATTAAAATAATTGTTTTATAGATTTTTGCTATATTTCGCGTATTCGCTTTTGATTTTTCCAGGCATTCTAACACATAACACACCACCGACTACTCGACTATTTGTGTGAAATCAGAGCAAGTAACGAAATCAATAAAATATTTTAATTATATAAATGCAAAGTATCTATTGAAACATAAAAAGTATCTATTGAAACATAAAAAGTATCTATTGAAATATAAAAAGTATCTATTGATATATAAAAAATTCACAAAAAAAAAAAAAAAAATTTATAATAAATTATTAAATTCATTTCTATATTTTAGATAAAAATTTTAATTATAATAAAATAAATTTACTAAATAAAATATATGCATAAAAATATTTTCTATATTATTAGTGTATCTATGCAAGTCCCTTGGCGAATAAAAAAAGAACTCAACAAGTTTTAATTTGAGTTTTAAATTTAGTATCTGCAAATGTTCTTCATATGAAACCGATCACGATGATCTTAAACTGGAGCGTGATTTGTAAGGTCATCATGCGAAGGAATCTGAAGAAGGTTCATATTACTGAAACAAGTTCGGATATTTGAACCAAATCTGTGCTGTTAATGTTGAAACTGTTTACCATCAGAATGTACGAGTACTCAAAGCGATTGTGCTGAACTGAACTGAACTGAATTGCTCTGCATAGCACAGCACAGACTGAAATGAACTCAACTCAGAGTAACTGATTGAAAGTGAAAGATTATCTTTGAGCAGGCAGCATTGTTGGTTCCTGTTGGTTACTTGGCTAAAGATTTGAATTGTTGATCACTTACCTTATACGCTGCGCAGTGTATTGGTTAGAAGTTGGCCATATCTGCGCACTGCTTGTTACCTGAGCTGTTGATATGGCATCTGCTTTTGACATTTCAGTTTGCACTCTTAAGCGCTACATTTTGCGCTTATGAACCGCGTTTAACATGCGCTTCAATAAACGGCTTGAGTAGTTAGAGAAATTTGTAAGCCAGCGCATAACATATTTTGCTTAATCTTTCGATATTTCTGTATGAATATGAAACCGCATTACTTTTACTTTAAAACCATCTTTGCAGTCGATACGAGTATCACGTGTCTTGGAGTCTGCAATGCCGCTTTTATTACTAAATTCCGTAAGTAATTCTTTTACTTTTACAAAAGCCATTGAACGTGATTTGTTGTACCCACGACATTTGCTGCATTCGCTGACTTTGGTTTCTTAGAACTGCGCTTGAAGTTCCATATCCATATCTGTTAGAACCATTTATATTGGAGTGCTTCGGTTTCTCCATCTCTGATAAGCTTTGCTGCAGTTCACTGACATTTATTTTCTCAATCTTTAAGCTTTTAGTTTAATTTTTTTTTGTTTTTTGTTTTTTGATTTTAAACTTTTTATTTTTATTTTTTATTTTTTTTTTATTTTTATTACTGTTTTGAATTTTGTATTTTGTGTTTTAGTTTGACTTTTGCTTTTGACATTGATTGAGGAATTGATTTTATAATCAGTTTTTGAGCAGATTTGATCTTTTTCCTGAGAAACATTTACATAATTGTGACTTAGAGACTTTTTCTTTGACTGATAGAAATCTGCAGTGGCATTTAAATAACAGCAGCCATGTGAATTAGACTACCGAGGTACTAACCACAACTATATAAACAAACACAACGATTAATTAACATAAATAAGTTTAATTCAGTTCAAACTACATATTTTTATAACTCAAAAAAATTACTCATAAAAAATAAATTTGATAAATGATATAAATAATAGCAGAAAATTGAATTACATAAAACTAAATAACTTTCATATTATTATTTTAATTTTTTAACAATTTATATAGACTGGATTGGCTTTTTTTAATGTTCTCTCGGCATTTTCCACTAATGCCGATTTCGATTTTTACATCTAGAGTAACATTTTTAATCGAGGTAATGCATTGACAGTCTAGAGACTCTATCTGCTTTCGATTATATTGAATGGAATAGTTACATCCACTATTGACAGTCTAGAGACTTTATCTGCTTTCGATTACATGGAATGGAATAGTTACATCCACCAGTTTAGTTCATACTAATACAGTTTAAAGAATAACCGAAACATTTATATAGAAAAGACAGACTACTACAACTATCACAAGTTTTTACTAGTAATATGAAAGGCAGTTCCATAATTTGATTGAATGTTTTCGTGGAGTAATTAACTGACCCTGCAGGCATCTCTAAGCATTTTGAAATAATACATAAACAAACATCACATACTGCTATACATGCAGTATGTGGTTCTATATAAAGAACAGAATTGTTAGGGGATGTGACACTGCGACCATCAGATCTATTGTGTCCCCTTCCGGGCTTAGAGTAATTCTTTAAGCCCTGTTGCGTCAATAAAAAGTAGTGTAGAACCTACTTTACAGAGTTTTATTGCCTCTTCCGTAAGAATATACATTTTTAGGAGCCTATTTCTCATGTGCATTAGCGCAAGACATTCTAACAGCATATATGTGGTCGACTCCTCATTTTCTGCACAGAATCCACAGTTTGCATACATAAGTATACCCAGACTTGTAAAGTAGTGTTTCAGTTCTGTATAAAAATAGCGATTAAAATTTTTGGCAAATTTCAATTTCGAAAAACTAACATAGTAATATCGAACACATATTTCATTTACCTAAAATTATTTTCAACCTTTTAACTGTGATGGCTTTAAAATTTTCGATTATAACACCTTTGCTTAGTTTTTCTAATTTAAATTTATTTAATCCTTTTAAACTAAACCTCACCTTTTACATATATGGTATACACGTACGAACAGTGTTGCCATATCCAACAATGCGGTTGCAATACCACAACATTTTGTGTTGCCAACAATTCATCTATCTTAGCTTAAATAAATTTAATTACCAACAGAAGCCACATGAGTGTGTTTCAAGGACGTTTTGGGTGTCGTTAGAAATTTATCCTTTCTTCTTCTCAAACTGAAGTAGCAACAATTTTGATAAGTCAATGTAAATATTCTGTATTTGAAGCACAATTTGTGTTAGTAGAGATCGCAAAAAACTCAGAACCAAAAAAAGTACAAGACTACAGCACTTCATAGCATTTAATAAGTGTAAAGTACTGAAGTTTCAGTCTAAACGTGAAGCATCATTCTCCTACCTAGTCAGGGCACTCACTCTGATGTGAGCGACATCATCCACATCGCCTACTTTGCGGATTTACCAAAATATACTTTTAGGAAATAACATTTTTGAGGCAACACGCTTAGATTTTATTACATGCCAAGCGGAAGGAAGGAAGTTTCATTTTATCATTTACCACATATGTGTGCATATCACATCAAAATACATTCACACACACAAGCACATAAACACATGTACACATAAATCAATATACACATACCTATACTGACATATTTGGAAAAATAAATATGGCCACTTTTTTATGGAAAAGTTGCCTTTCGAATAGAGAAACTTAAATGTCGTAATAGTGTAGGTGGCAATAACTGTATGTGTGTGTGTGTATGTGTTTATGTGTATGTATATATGGGTGCTTGCAGAGCTTTGTGTCTCTAAAGAGGATATTTAATTACACAGGTGAAATCACTCAGTCATTTAAGACAGTTTCGCAATAACAGATGCTATAATAAAAACCACAAAGTACCATTTCAGCTATTTGGATTGGTGGATGCATGCTTGAGGGGATACGATTTTGTAATAGACTATGGTTTATATAAAAAATATTCAAAGAATAAAAGTCAACATAAATCTTTTAATTCTTTAAAATGAAATATTTTTTCAATTTGATAAGATAATGGTTAGGTATGTGTGTTGTAAAAAATTATTTATTAAACAAAGAAATTATAAAGAGGTTTTTTCGAACAGTAGTGAAATACAACAACAAAAAATTTTTTTTTATATTATTTTAATTAATTGAGTTTTTGGCTGACCATACAGCTGTTTCGAGTATTGCCAAATACCCATCATCAGTGGTCTTGGAAATAATTCTTGTATTAAATTATTCGTAAATAATTATTTTTTGAGACTGCAATTACCAGGAATCGAACTCGGGTCCTGCCAAATGTGAAGCTCAGAATCAGCGAGCTTATAAAAAACTATTTTGAGCAAACTTTTTGATAAAATAATTGAAGCTTTTATGCAAACATTTAAAAATTTTAAAGTAAATATGAATATAATATATAAAATTTTCTGCCTACTCTTCAGTTGTCATATAAATCTTCACATTTTACTGAAGATGATACAAAAAGCCGCCTACAGCGTTAGGAGAATTAATTAACTACAATTTCAAACATCCAAAACACGTTATATTAAGCACGGCATCTAATTTTATTAAAAGAGTTCTGGTACTTGGTAATAACATTTTCCATAAAATATAAAATTTTCAATAAAATTTCCCAGATAAATTTATTAACACGATTCTTAATAAGAACTTAAAAAGTGTCCACCCAACTAATAATAATGACCAGAAAATATATAAATCAATTAAATTCGTTCCAAAATTGTCAAATCAAATAATGAACTCCAATATATATGACAAAAAACGATATAAAATCACCCAGAACACAACAAATTATACATTATATAGTAACACCAAATCAAAAGTAAATAATAAAGACAAATCTAATATAGGTAGTGTACCAGCTGAATTGTAAAGGTGACGGGTACAATATGTTAAGAAGCAGCGGTTAAATCACAAAGTACCTATTGGTCTGAAGCGTTTCAACTAAAACGTTAACATAACGTACGAGGAACTCGAAACCGTCATTATAGAAATAGAAGCTATTTTAAACTCTCGACCTTTAACACCAATGTCGTCTAATCCAAATGACTTACATAAAATATATATAGGTAAGACCAAGAACAAACTTAAGAAAAGGATGACTGGACATAAACATAGTATGAAAAATAAAAGTGGTGCTGACTGCAAACATGAATCCGATCTTGACAAATGTGAAGATCTAACATGAAGAAAGAAACCAAAATAAAAGGTACTTTCTGGAAATGCTTTCTATATTTAAAAAATTCCGAATAGTAAGAGACTTAATTATATAACGGATATGGACAACTGTGCTCAAGCTTATATGAATATTATAAACAAATGACACAGGATATTGTATATGATTTTTTTAATTTTTATTCTCTTCTCTTTTATTGTTTTTTTTGTTATCATTATTATTATTGTATGATTTTTCTTTGTAATTTTCCGCTATAAATTTAACGTTATATATTTTTTTAGTTTCCCTGAAGATGATTATTGAAGCTAGTCGAAATATCGGAAAAAGATTTTAATAAATAATAACTGTTTTTAAATATAAATAATAAATTAAAGCTTTTTTTATTTCTATTTAAATGCCCAACTAGCCCGCTAATAAATTATTATGTAAAGGTAATATATGAAATTATTACTCCTATTAATTTCAAAAAATAAGGGTATTCCATAAGTACTTATTACTGCCATGTATCACAAAAAAAATTGTGTTTACTATAGCTACTAATACCTATAATTGCTATTAACCTCGGTAATAGTGGACTTGGTATCGGGAAAAACCACCACAAATCATAATTAAACAATTTGTTAGAATGTTGGAAGTACATATATTACTTACACAATACAAATTTGACTAAAATTTTAGTATATTTAATTTAATATCTTTCTGGAAACTTATAATTATCATTATGAATACACACCACAACAAAAACATTATTCTGCAAAAAACAATCACACAAAACACAATAAAAATAAGCACAAAAAATAAATGTATGTACTGAGCAAAATAAATTATTTAATGAATTAATTATTTCTTTAATTTTTACTTTAACTTTAATAAAACTTCAAAAAAAAATAACGCTTCGTTTATCTCCCGACGATCATGTTTTTCTTCAATTAATACAAGACCATTGTCTCTTGCTATGAGAATGTAATATTACAACGTTGAAGCAAAATTTTCCAACGCATACTTTTAGGCGCACCTTTAAAGTGAAAGAAGAAAGGTGAAATGTGAAAGTAAGATCTTACACTACAGTGGTGAATTTCAATTGATCGAGTTATATAAAAGCATTCTTTATTAAATTAATTAATTTTCTTTATTTTTTTAAGAAATTCCCGCCAGATGTCACTATAAAAATTTTAATATTTTTACAGAGTATAAATAGCGAAAATCAAAAAATTTTGATTTAAATAAAAAAAATTTTCAATTAAATTTTTTTATCTTATGACTAGTGATCTACACCAAATAGAAAGGTGCGGTAATAGTGAGAAAATTTTTCAATACAAAACAAATTTTCTTAATGAAGAAAAATCTTGCGTGGACCATGCAGACGATGTCTAAATAACACTAAATATACATCATAAATGATCTTTGAAAAAATCTCTTAGTTTAATTTTGTTAATAATTTTTTTTTTATTTCTTATAATACAATATAATATATATTTTATAAAATATTATACAGTAATATAATAAATAAAAAATAAATAAATATACAATATAATTTAATTATATTGGTTTTATTTAGAGTAAATAAAATTAATTTACTATTGTGAGATGTACAGCTGCACAGCTCCCAGCTGTTAAGATATTTTCAGTTCATAATATCATTATGTCGTATTATGTTGTATATTATGTTGTAAAGCATATAGTATTAAAGTATATGAAACTCCTATTTATACAATATAACATTCAATTTAATCATAGTTAACTAATAAATTTTTTAAATTATTAATTGTTTCAGTTTTCATAAACTAAAATCATTTTTTTTAAATTGTTCTCACATGTTGTTTCTAAATTCAATGTGCAACATATAATATATATATATATATATATAACAACAAAAATTTGTGTTTATTTTTTAAAACTTAAAATTCTAAAATCGAAATGTCTAAATCCACGTCTAATATCGCCTATCAATTGGCTCGATTCCTTATTCGAAACAAGGAGAAGCATAAAGGAATTATAAATGTCGAAAAATTTGGTTCGAATAGAGAAGAAAATGAATACAAGCGAACATCACCGCAAACTAACTGGCAACTATCCAATAAAAATCTCTACCGATATTTACCATGTGAACCACCAAGTAATAATAATGAACGTTTAGATGGTATATATAACAAAAATATGGTTATAATAAATAAGCTTAGAGAATGGGTTCAGCGGTTGCGTCTATCAGAAAAAGATCTCGTCATTCCTTTAAATAATTTCGAAAATGCAAAAGGTTTGGCTGATTATTTAACTAAATGCAAAATAAATATAGCAGAAATATATAATGTTTTGGAATGTCCTAGAAATGATCAACCGCTGCAACGTTTTGATACTTATTTAAATATGAATAAAAAAATGAAAATTGACAATGAAATGAATTCAGCTCAACAACGTGCAAATTGTGAAAGGCAGATATTATCATGGAATTATTGGAAGGATTATCAATACCCAACGTTAACACAGGGAGACATAAATCCTAAATCCTATAAAACAGCAGTTCCTCAAATAAAAGACTATACTGGGTATTCAACTCAAACGAAACAGAAAAGTTCTAGTAACCAAAAATATAAATATATTGATATATATACCGCAGAACGTCGATATGATAGGAGAAGAAGAAGGAGCGCTAAATCAGAGCCATTGATATCAAATATAAGGCAACCATTTCGCTTTAATTATAAGCAAATAACCAAGGAAAATCGGGAATCCTACAATAATAAAAAACCATTACCCCGTTTAGATGATGTATATGGTAATTTTGATGTAAAAATAAAATCTCCAAAAACAGTAGCGCAATATGTGGGAAAATATAGCAATTTTGTGGATGAAAAATATCCTACTAGTGATGAGTTGGACCTTCAAATCGGAGAGAATTATGAATATGAGCAAAGTTCACCTGTTTCTGCAATTTTAAAATGTCAATTTGTTAATAGAAATGGAAAAGATATGCCACTTAATTGTCGTTGTCATCAATGTATATTTATGGAAAAAATTAAAAACTGTTACGTTCAACATAAATAATCATCATCAGCTATCATTCGATGGCCGAAAATGTTTCTTACGGTTCCATGATGATAGATATGTTTACATCGTTCCAAAAAAAACATCTCACTTTATGAATGATAACTACTTCGGATGCCTTGGTGAGTACACTATTATTTATTCCTTGCATTTAATTCTAGGTCTTGTATTTAATTTTTATAGTAGACAAACTAGGACTTTTTTGTGATCAAGTTCTTGCCAAACACCATCATAAGTTGGTCCTGACAATTAGATCAACCATCATGACCAGTTAGATAAATAATCAATGCAGTTAGATCAATAATCACAGCGTATATATACTAAATCTAGAATTTTGAAGACTTAAACCAAGTTTAAAAATTCATCAGATATCCTCTGGTTAGATACTTCTGTTAATTGTATTTGTGGCATGATTATTCAGGCTAATCAACATTCAAGCTTAAGTATATGAGTTAATCGTTACCACAGAGCATAACAGGGTTGACATGACAGAGTTGCCATCTTTTAAAATTAGTGACTTGAAAAGTTAATATGCGTTGACCATTCTGTCCTATCGGGAATCTTTCTAATCTGCGTATGAGCAGGGCTAATCCATGTAATCAAATGGGCTCACTCTCGCAAAGCTGCCACTACAATATAAAAAATTGTATATCCGCTGCTTTGGATATCGTCACATAGGTATATATTTTATTTTCATTTATTAATGGTATTTTAAAGGAGATAGGAGTTTGTAAAACTTTAGCTCTCATCTATTTAGAAAGAAATTATATATTTAATATTGACATAAGTACATACTAGTATCTAAGAGATATCTTAGATACTAGATATCTTCGTATCACATATGTTATAGTATTTATATATCTATAAGACATATTATTAATTGTTTTTGGAATGCCTTTGACAATGAAATATATGTAAAAGATATATGTAATATAGCAAACTGTGAGCCAAAGTAAATTTGTTTTTTTATAAAAACAAATAAAATTAAAAGTATTCATTTAAATTAAATTTTAAAATATCAACAAAAACATTTTACATATTACAAATTTTAATAAATGCAAATATCCTTCAATCGACAATTGAACGAATCAACAGGAATCTCAATAGTGATTATAAAAACTAAACAATTTCTGACTTTAAGGATTAAGAATTTACTTCAAGGAGTTTTGTCATAATTTGGACCATAAATACCGCCTTATGGTTTCGCTATAAAAGATTTTTAATGATTTATAACATATGCTCTAAATTTACAATTTTTATATTAAATTGTGAAAGTTGGGTACCAAATTAGAAGTTTTAAAACTCCACTGTGAGGTTGAACTACCATCTACCATCAAATTTATTCTTATATGAACTTTTCGACCTATATCATGCATTTATTTAAAGCAAAAACTATATCAAATATTATTAAAATTATAAATTTCATTATCAATCTCATGCACTAATAATGCCCGCCAATGGTATAGAGTACAATAAAAAAAAACGACTTGTAATATTGCATAACAATTTTCCAAATAATAATTGTGATTTCCTCAAAAAGTGTTTGCTTTTTCTATTAAACTTTAATTGAAAATTTACTTCATAGAATGTCTAAACTAAGCACTCAAATTGGGAAATCCATCTAAATCGAAAAACGAGGGTTCTGTTGTAAGTTTTTTGATTTCAACATTGATATTAAAATTTAATGAGTAATAATCATCTTTATTTTAAAATCATAAAAAATTTGTTATATTAATATATTACATTATATTTATATATTACATTTATGGCCGAGTGCGAGTTCCAGTAAATTGAGGTAAAACTGAGGTAAATTAAAATTTCTTAGTAATTTTTTGCACTGCACTTATACAAATATTTATTTATTGCACTTATTCATTATTTTTGAATACAAGTTTTCAAATTTATTTATTTATTTATTAAACATCTTATAAAACCTTTTCACAATGGTAACACCTAATTTACTCGAAATTCTGGTAAATATCAACACACGCTGCCAACATTCCCTCAATTTACCATCAATTAACTCGAACTCGCACACGTTCTATATAATACAAAAATTAAGAAATAGAAACTATGGTATTTAATAAAAAGGTTTCGAACAGTGGTGAATTACAGCAACAAAATTTTATTATTTTTAATTAATTGAATTTTTAACTGATCATATAGCTGTTTCAAGTATTGCCAAGTACCCAAGTACCCATCATCAGTAGCCTTATAATTATTTCTTAGGTATATTTACTTATTCATAAATAATTTTTTTTTTGTTGTTTTTTTTTGGAAACTCCAAGTACTAAGGCTTAAACTCTATTCTGTCAAATTTGAAGCTCAGAAGAGTCAATTTTCATTAACCAACTGACCCAAAGCCGTACTTGATTCGAGCTTGTGGTTTTCTTAATTTGTTTTCCTTGCCTTGTTATATTGGAACGAAATCACAAATTAGCTGTGAAATAATTGGACTAATTATAATTAATGAGGCCTTATGTTCCACAGGGAGTTAAAGGAAATAAGAAGAAGATGAATTATAATTAATATAATTATTAATTAATTATTACTTACTTACGACTGTTCTTCTCTTAGCATAGGGCATTGAGCATACGGCCTTGAGCATAGGGCCTTGAGCATAGGGACTCAATTAATTATAGTTATTTTTAATTGTTATATTTCAATACTTTCTTTTGTAGAGGTATTATTTATTACATAGTTTTTTTATATTATTCTTTCTTACTAGAACCTACTCTGGAAATGTTATAAGGTAAAAGTCATGGTAATGTTTTTCTAGGATTCATACAAGCGAGACTGGAACTTTTTTATTCAGTTTTCTTTTGATAAAAAATAATAGATTGACCCAAATTAATTAATCTTCATTTACATAGTTTTGTTTATATAGTTTAATAAAATAATTAAGTTATATTTTCAATTATATTATATTTTTGTTCAAATATAATATACTACACATGAAGATATGACCTTAACGTATAGGGAAGAGAAGGCGATAGCTCACGGATACCCCTAACCAAGATATTATTTCGTTTTGAAAGCTCATGACACTCTGTGTCTCATATGGACTTCTATATTATTTATATTTGGTACTATAGGCATATATATCATGTAACATAACTATGTAATATCTGTAATATAATATAATTGTTGATTAAAAAGAATTTAATGGTCCTCCCTCGTAAATCATACTTAACTAAATCATGTATTACAACAAAGGACAATAATAAAAAATTTTTGTCGTTTGCAAATCCATCTGTCTAACCTTTGTGTCCGTCTGATGGTACATGAAAATATGTCGCATAATGAATTGATGTTCATATTCAGACTCATCCACTATACCCAATAGTATTCTAACAGATGCTTACATATATGATTGTTTATGTTTTGTCACATAATCCGATATAAACACAGGGAATGAGTGCTCATCTACATAAGCAAACCTACAGACAAAAATGACACAAAACATTGAAAAGCAAACCGAATTCGATTAAAAATTCGTAGAGAAGTACGGCATGAGTGAGTTTGAGTTGCAGTTCGAGCAAAATGAATATTAAATTTTAATCAAAAAATTTTCAATTGATCCGATTGAACCTGTTCGTTGACCATATTTGACCAATGGTTTTAAGGTGCAATTCATTACAACTGCATGCAAGCACGCCAGATGCAAATATTGCGGTAAGTGGATTTATTTGCACATACTCGTATCCTGTACTTTGACAACAGACGTCATACTACATACAATATTCACTCGCATGCATATAGTATTCCATAGTACATACAGACTAGGATGTAATATGTATGTAATATATCAATTTCTATAGTAACGAAAAATGTCCATTTTATTTTTAATTTGGAATAATAAATCCAAATTTGAAAATTACAGATTTACAACATTAAAGCAATAAATTTCATAGATGCAGGTATTTTGAGCAGTAAATTATATCTTAAAGTGCAGTGCTGAAGCTTGACGTAGTAAGTCTCAGTTCAACTCCTTTTGAGGTTTAAGTGAATATTCAAATTAACTAAAATGTGATTATTTACGCTTATTCGGAAGACTGAATGTGAAATTATTCAGTCATAATTTAAGACATTTAAGTACTTTCGAAAATTACTTGAAAGATTAAACATACGATTATGTCTGAAAGGAGTCATTTAGGTGCTTAAATAGTCAGAAAATGAAAATAACCACTTGCTAAAGACTTTCAATTGTCTAAGGACTTTGTTTTATTTTCTTTAAAAGTATTTGATGTTAATTAAGCTTATTTAAAAATATTTTAAATGTTTCAAATGAAATCGATTAATTTACTCAAATATCCAATATGAATAGTGAAATATTTATAAGAAGGAAGAGAAGGTTGTGTAGTTATTACTCTTACTAGGATCCTTTAAATTTATTATTAGGATCCTTATTAAATTTATATTGCGCGTAATAGTTAGTGAATTATCTAAATAGACACATACCTCAATCGAGACTACAAGCTACTTTATTTGTTAGAAGTAATCTACTTTCATTGGGTACAGTTATACTTTTCAAAAATAAAATAAAATAAAGACTCTAAGCAAAGAAACCGATAGTTTAGACTATACATAGACTATAGATGTATTCATCATTGTTTCTGTCTACCATGAACTAATACACTGTTAAAATATTGCGAATTGATGATTTTGAAACTCTTCAGGTCTGTTTCAAACAACAGCAACGCGAAATTGCAAGTTCACCTAAATCGAATAATTGTGATTTCAGTAGAATAGTAGTAGAATAGCAGTAGAATATGAAGGATGGTTTTCAACTTCTATAGTCCTATTGCAATCTTTTTGGTAAAACTATATCGCCAATAAAACATTATACATACATTCTTCACCCAACAGCTCAATAGAAAGCATTTGGTTAATATATATATATATATATATGTATATATATATATATATATATATATATATAGAAAACACTGTATATATTATAAAGGAGCTAAGATCTTTAAAATTGTTTGTCGTGTTAAAGATTGTACAATCCTCAGACCTTTCTTTCTACACCATTATACGATTGTTACTAATATATTAATTAGAAGGGGTTGTGGTACACTAAGTTCCATAAGATATAGTGTGTTATCCACAGAGAGAATCTTTTAAATAATCCCTGACATACCTGAAAATTTCTCTTGATTCTAAAATCAATCTAATTCCAGACCATCTCCGATTCAGTAAATATCGAATGGAGGTGCTGGACTCGTAAAAACGAAAAGAGAAAAGACACGTATCTATAATTTCGTAATTCTTTTGATGAAATATAGCACTGAGATCTGAAGGTGTGTAGTGCCCACTTCATTGACTAAGAGTAGTTTTTTTCATCAAAATATACGTTAAAAATCATTTTAATAAATCTTCTACGAATTCAGCTATTAATATTATTCATGATCAAATAAGTATATTGTCTTTGTGTTCAAAACTCCAGCTTCTGGAGCTTTATGAGGACGGCCTCACAACCATATAAGGGTTACAAAACTATGCTATCAATATATTGTTTAATTAAAATACCTGAACAATGGTACCTAGACACTAGAAATTAGCACCGTAGACATATTTAGCCCTGCCATAATCGAACACTGCAAGTTTTTGAAATTAGTCTGACCTAAGATCCTCAGATTTTTACTATATCAGTATATTGTATATTGAGTAAATAACTCAATTAAATTGTTTGATTGCATTCGTTATATGTTATGTTATTTTTTCTAAAAGGTCATTGACCCAACTTCACTTTAGTATCACGACTTATGTTACAACTTTGACTATATTTTTGACTATTTTATTTAAGTAAGAAAAATAAAATTAAGATATTATTTTATGTTTTTAAAGTGATTAACAAGATTAACTAGTCAACATCAAAAATTCTTTTAAAACTGATTTTTGTTCCTCATAGACCATAGGGCATAGAGCGTTACTCTACTAACTAAAGAAAAAGTCATTCATTACACTTCATCTATTAGAAAAAAATAATATATCATGTCAACTCTAACTGTTAGTTTATGTTTAAATTCTACTTGCCTGCAATCTTCGCTGCAATCACATTCATCTAAAACTTTTTTTTTCCACATAATTTTGTTTGTTAATTGTTCCCATGGCCATTACACAATTAAAAGCAAGAACATCAAAAGCACAGCCAGGAAAACGACACTTGGCTTAAATCAACTTGTTCAATTGTACTTACTGTCATCATTATTTTCATGTATCTGAGCTCATGCAGTCATAAGAATAAGAATCGCCGAAGTACCGCAAGAGCAGCCGCTCATGCACGCTGCAGCCGCCATAGTACATAGTACAGCCATAACTTGTACTAATAAGCGGCTATGAGCAGCGCATCTCCAGCCCCTGGAACTAAAGTATATCGAGGCACATGTAAACTGTCAAACTTTAAAATTTGCAATGACAGCTAACATGGTCACAGATAAAAACTCATACACGCTGAGGTTGAGTGCAAAAAAAAGAACAATTAAAGTCTCAGCAAAAGAGGATGTCTCTTGAGCAACAATTACAAGAGCAGTGGCATTAAAGCTGTTCTTTCATTGTCATGAAGCGCCACTTTTTTTAATTTAAAGAGAAAAAAAAAACAAAAGAAAAATTAATTTTTTTAAAGGAATATAAAGAGCGACCAGAAAAAATTGAAAATTGTCAGAAAAGAGGTACACAATAGGGCGCCAGCGTAGCCAAAACATGCGTGGCGGCTTCCATAAAAAGCAGTCAACTTACACGAGCGCAAACGTTCTTAATCCCACCGGAGCAAAACAATGAGAAATTAATGTAATGAAGCGAAAGCGTTAAGTAGCCGTAACGCAAATGGATGAAAATAAGAATCCTTCAGTAAATACGCAAAATTATTCAAAAGCAAATGGAAAATTGTTGGAAAAGCGCAAGTGGGATTCTGGTACTGGTACTGGAACTGGCATTGTTCTGGTCAGCAGCCACAATGACCACTCAAATTTGCACAGAATGGCAGATTTAAATGCGAATACGCATATTTTTACAAAAATAATGCACATAAGTGCATTCGCTTTACTTAAGCATGGAATGCGCATATTTAAAGGAATTTTATATGAATAAAAAATAGATTCACTGACAAAAAAAAAATTATTTGTAAAGCGAAATAAATCCTCAGAACAAAGAGGACATTTATAAAGGGATATTAAAATTTGTATAAATTAAAAAAAAACAGATTTTATAAAAATTAATTTGATATTGAACTTTGCATGAACTTTTGTGTAAAAAATCGAATTAAGCGTAACTAAGCTTTCGAAATATAATTGGAGACCTTTGGCAATGATGGAAGTCCATGTGACTACAATGAACTTATGAATAGAATACATACTTGCAGGCAGAGGACAACAAGACATTAAAAATGGTGAATGGTTCGGGCATCACAATACATTCACCAAGGTTTTGCACATGAAACGAGTAACAGCAAAATTCATTCCAAAAATTTGTAACATTATTGCTCCACGTCCACCCTACTCTTTAAATAGTATATATACTGATTTTTTTTCTATTTCTCAAATACACAAACACAATCAAAGAACAAAACTTTTCAAAATAACAGATGAAATGAAAAAGAAATAGTAGACCGAATTTAATATCATACCTAGAGAAGTAATTCCAGCAGTCTGTATTACAGTAAGTACAAACATATCGGCTGTGAAGTCCCGAAACTAGGTTATAATTATACAATTTTTTCATCAAAGTACACCTATACTGATCAACATAGTTCCCTAAAAGAGCGACACTATTATCCTAACGCTTTTTAACATTTCAATGTCTCTGCTACAGAAAGAAAAAAAAACGAATTCTTCAAATATTATAACATGCCTATTCCAAACTATGGAAACCAGAACCTTACTTACCGATTGCTATATCGATTGACTATCGTTTTGAATTCGGACTAAAGTCTATCAGATGTTGATATCACCTATCATGTAAAGTATATCACAAATTGATATAAAACTAACGATTTTTTTTCGTTCCAAAATCCTATCTAAATCATCGAAGCGTTGTTGTTGTTGTAACCCACAAGAATCTGTAAGACAGATAACATGAAAGATATTATAAAACGAATACATGGGTTAAGATGTGAATAGATATGTGTTGTGTGAGAGGGGAGTGGATTATTTAGGAGTAAGAATGTAAGTGGGAGTAAGTCTCCCACTTCGTGGACAGATTGTTACACCTTTTTTAAAAACAACTTTTTTATAGAAAAATGTCTGAAAGATATTAGAAAACGAATGTATGGGTTAAGATATGGATAGATATGTGTTGTGTGAGAGGAGAGTAGATTATTTAGGAGTAAGAATAGATTTAAAGTCAGAAAACCAACATTATTTTAATAATAATCAACCTTGAAACCATTTAACCAATATACTACGACGACAATAGTGCATAATATTAAACGAATTCTTCTTTGAATCGGATCTAATATATATTGACGATGAAACGAAAACTTTTTGAAAAAGTCAACAATTCTACTTACTTTCTGCCAGCAGGTTGTATCTAGAAGTTACTGAATCCTTGTAGACTATAATATTTTTCTTATATCCTAACACCTCAATTAATCTCTTTCAATTTCCGCACATATAAATAAAATTCACTAAACTTGAAGACTCTATATCAAATTTCTAATGTTCTCGCATAATATATGCAGACAGCAGCAATCAATTAAACCATAACCATCCGATCAATAACATTTTTCTGTTCGCTATTAATAATACTGAAATCCAGAATAAAATGAAATGCCTAACCCAGTGACCCTCTTGTTCCATGTCATTCGCTACAAAACTCTTCCCAATTGCGTTTGAGTTGTTGGCGAAGCATTTTTACAAATAACACGATTTGTATAAACAATATTTTTGATTGTGATATCTCGAATCTGAGATCGTTTTTAATAAGAAATTATTTTGTTTGAAAAATTTTTTAATTAAGCAATAAATTATGTTGCTAACACAAATGTTGTAGTTGCTTCACAAGGAGCAACGCAACAACGCAGCAACACAGCAACGCAGCGATGCAGCATCGTTCGTTGCTTGTTTTCGCACATTTGCGCAGATCTGGGATGCTGCGGCGCAAGTATGTAAGCATGGCGCAAATGTTGCATGCGTGCCTCGTTCGAATTCGTATTCATTTGCTTCGCAGTGTTAAATTAACAAGTAACAAATGAGTTAAAATTTATGTTGTTGTTGATTTGGCTACTGATGATGATATTGAGTGGTTGCCCCTTCGGAAATACTTGTACTGCACATGCGAATTTATGATTAAAATAAAAATTTCTTGTGTTCACAACATTTGGCACAGTTTGTGGCATTGAAGTGGGTCAATGTTTCAATTATACATTTTTCGTTACATCAAGATAAGTACAGAGGCAACTTATTCCTGCAAAACTCAGGTTCCAACATATTCATGATTATTTATCCAAAAGCATATGTTATCATTGAGTTAGTGCTTACATTGAAATTATATATTGCATTTTTATGATATATATCCAAAAAGGTTGTTATATGGTACAATCGAGTACGCTATTACTAATCACTAATTTCAAGCTCACGAAACTAGCAATAATTGATCTATAGTTTAGGTTAGGTGAAATGGAAGGAACAATGAATCTTACTAAACTAGAGAGAGAGGAAGAACTAAGAAAGGCATTTTAACACCACATTCCTCATAATTGTGATATCTAAAGGTATATATAAACATGGTATCTGATAACAAGAGAATGGTCATATTGGAATCAGCCGAATGCATTGAGGAAAGTAAATATTTGACTAATGCTAATGCGCGAAATATCGCCGTATGTGTTAAAGAATGGTGCACCCAATAGCTTAAGCCTAGTTCTAGACAAGCCTTAACATTTTATTGTGGGTGAAGAGTTGAAATGTTTTATGCACCGTCATGCCGACTATCACCGGAATGGTGTATTTCCAGCCCTACTGCAAATTACATAAACTAGAACACCCCGTCGTCTTCTTTAAGATTTCTCTCCTAGAACCGCTTTATAAATTATATATCCATGCCACATGTTTCACATAAAACCTATCTTTATAATCTTATGTTGTGTTATGTTGACTGCTAAAAGGTGTTCCCCGTATCTTTCGAACAGATAAAAATCGGAGCTAGCTCAATCAGATGAATACGTATTGTTATTGATCAAAAACTAACGAGTAGGAATAATAGTGTGGAAAGATGCGTTATCATTTTATTTGTAAAATAGTAAAAAATTAAGAGCAAACATGGATGCAGTTAAAGTCTCGTCTTAATGCGCTTAAATTTGGAGAAAAAATTAATGACTGAAATGACAACTTCTGTGTTAAAACTCCAACTGGTAATAGTTTTAGAAAGCAGCACCTCTTAGTATGTGGCAGCACTGTTCTAACAAGAATAAATGTTAAAAGTAAAAAAATATATATGTTCCAAAAAACAGAAGGAAACATCAGTTAACCAAAAAAGTTTATAACAATTCGAGCTTAGAAAGTGTATATGTATACAAAATAATTACAGGTAGTTTTAGATAGCGCCACCTAGTGGTAGTTTTAGAAAGCTACACTTCGTAGTACTTCCTAAAACTTTTTAATAAATATTTTATATATCAATATTGAATTAAGAGAAATTATTGTATTTTTATCTCTGGACTATATTAATTTTAATCTTATTTTTAATGTATATTTTATATATATATTTTATATGGTATATAAAATTAATACCTTACTTTTAATAAATAATTTTAGGGCCTTTTGAATTATGCTTATAATATAGTTTTTTGATTACTAAAAATGTCCTTTTTAAGGTTCATTTTTGGGAAAATTGAGGTCCCAGAGAAAGGCATGTCCGATTTTAGCTATTGAATTATATTGCGCTACAACGACCATTTCTTCATGAAATGCAACATCTGCAGCTAATTATGGAACTCTTATAGAAAACATAGAACAACACCTCAAAGCGACCACATTAGGATCTTTGATAGCCACTACATTCACAAAATCCAAATTTAATCAAAATATACAAAAAGCTGATGAATTACATTGTTAGAGATCCCCAAGAAAGGTATATTTGATTTGGAATATAATTTTATTTGATGGAAATACTGTTTTTATATTTAAAGATAAACTACTACTTCAATGTGCCAGTAGTAAAACGTAAACGTGAATTATATAGTTTTTTTTATTGTGTCTAGTGACCTGGACCTCGACTGAAGATTTTGTTACTTTTTTTCCTGTTAAAGAAATATATTCCAGAGGAATTCTTGAGTGATTTATAACTACGACTAGTTTCAGTTTGTGTTAAGAAAACATTTCACAAGAAAGTGAATTTGTCCGTCTATTCCAGAGCGGGTTGGCCAGTACCGATATCTTCAGTGAGCATGAGTTGCTTAAAGAAAATATTCGAGTGGTATTATTGCAGTAATTTTCGACACTACCCAATTTATCCATACCCAATTTATGTGTATATTACAAAAATATTATACATGAAATCGGGGTCTACGGTGACTTTGCATATCGAGTGTTTTAGTACAATATAACACTAAGCAATGAAATACAGAAATTAGGATTTCAAAGTGCGCTGGGAACTTCACGCAGCTAATAATACCATATATACCTGAGATATACTCATATTAAAGTCCTATACAACCTGACGAATCGTGGAAATTAATTGATTAATTTGTGACTTGCATATATATTTGCAACTGTTAAGTAACTTGGTATTTTCCTAAGCAGTTTTTTTTCCTTACATCACTTGCTGAGATGGTTAATACTGAAGAGATATGGTTATGATATGGTATGATATGGTAATACTACATCAATGCATCGGTCCAAAATTTCTCATTGGAAGCCGAAGACAGACATAATTAATTTGCAATAGCAATAACTGTATTTTTGTTGCGAAATATGATTTGATCAGAGACCTGATCTTGTTAGATTTCAGTTCTGTGACATGGAATAAGAATTATTTAGAATACAGCTAATATTGATTTTTTACTAGAAGAATCTTATATGCCGCTTTAAGGTTTTATACAGGTATGTTTTCTAATATCTTATTTAAACATATTTAATATAAACTGTATGCCTATTGGTAATCTAATTACTCTCACTTAGTACATATAACATCACAGATATATTGTAATTAAAATTTCATTATTTATTTAGATGGCTTCAACTCAAAGATATAACACAATCGCTCTTCAGTTAAATTGGGAGATAAATTTAAGTGTAGTATTAACCTAGAATCAAAGAATAAGGATATAGCTTAGATGGTTACTTACAAATAAGGTAAGTTATTAAGGTTATATGAAAACCTTAGATATCTATTTGTAGTTGCCAACTAACTTTAAGGTATATATTATAATTTCATTACTCTTACATAGTTTTTGCTGAGCTCTTAAGATGGCAACCCAAGTTAATTATATATCAATTTATACCGTAAATTGAGTTGTATATATTGTACGAGTAACATAACATATATGTTATGTTACTCGTATCAGAGTCTAATTCGTAATACCAGGGCGTCGGTAATAGGAAGCCAATAAAAAAATCTTTATCAAGATACTAAAAATTGTCAAGGTGAGTTAAATTGACCTGAGTTAAGTGGAGCTGAAGTAAGCTTTGCACTATAAGTACCATCCAGAGTAAAAAAGAAAAACTAGTACTAAATATTTACTTTAACTGACTATATGCATATGTATATATATATATATATATGCATTCTATATAAAACTCATTATTGCAATCAATCAGAGTTATATTTGAATTTAGTGTAATAATGAGTAATGTAATCACTGTAGCATAATGCGGTACGTAATGATGTTTCAATAGTTTTTTGTTTTATTAAACAAAACTTATGTGGATTTCAGTGTACTACAAAAGGACGCACATTATTTGATGTCACTTCCCCAAGTAATTGAAACTTAGAAAACTTTTTAATAAATATTTGACTTGTTTGTTTGCATTTCAGTTGTAATCAAACCATAACAAATAACTAAAGGAATGAATTGAATACCACCTAGAGAGAAAATTTATACTTTTCGTCAAAGCATTTAAATCGCCCGCTCAAACCAGTCATGAATATATCTGCGCTCATTAGCGAATTTAGCAATAAATCGGGCGAACAGAGTACTGGCATCAATTGGTTTGTGGCCCATGCATTATTCCATGTCATAACAAATTATTTCTTAACGCGGGCTACATACTTTACTATGACGCTCTGCTGTCGCGATGAACACACTTGCAACTTCTACAATGACATGATGGAGAAACTGTTTCAACTATGGGATATAGAGATACTAGAACTGATAGTTGTGCACGCGAACTCCAGCTTTAGAGTGCCAGGTGATAGAAAATACAATTTAATCTTAACCGATTCATATAAAGCCTTCTTGTGAGTATTAAATATATGCTATAAAATTAAATAATTTTATTAATTTAATAAAATCGATATTGCAGAGAAATCGATATTGTCAGCAATACACACCATTCTGATAGCAATGAGTATTACTTCATATTTCTGCAAGCCAGAGATCATCTTTTGCACAATGAAATGCAACAAATATTCGATTATTGCTGGTCGCATTATCTCATTAATTGCATTGTACAGGTACAAACGGCGAGTGGTGAAGTTTTAATTTATACCTATTTTCCGTTTACCGCGAAACATTGTTACAAAATAGAGCCCATCTTGTTTAATCAGTTTAATGGTACCGGATTTATCGCTCCCGAACTTTTTCCAAGGAAATTAAACAATTTTTATGGCTGCAAACTTAAAGCAGCTGTTTGGAATATAGCCCCCTTCGTAACTTTGCGAACCAACAGAAGGGGACAAACTAGAATAAAAGGTGGTTTCGAAGGTGCAATGGTCAATACAATAGCAGAAAAACTCAACTTCTCGATTGAAATAGTAATCCCACCTAAGAATGAACAACGTGGTTATATGATTAATGGCACTTACAATGGAGCTATAGGAATGGTAAACGAAAATCCTTTAATATATATAAGAATTTGAAATCAGTATTTATTTTTCAGCTACATAGACGTGCTGTTGATTTCTCTTTCGGTTGCTTTCGTCAGAGCCATGAACGTTCAACATATGCCTCACCGACAGTGCCTTATCATCAGGAGCAGATAATTGCGATTGCGTATAAAGCAGCATATCAATTCAACTCTTTGGAACTACTAATACATCCATTTACGACTTATGCTTGGCTTATGGTTTTAGTAATTACAATACTAGCACTCATTTTGCAGTACATAGACAATATGGTTTTGTTAAAATATCCAAATGAAATTGAAGACAAACTTCCAAGTTTCTTGCGTGTTTTAGAAAGTATGCTGGGTGTGTCTATTTCGCGTCTACCAAAGAATTCAGTAAGACGATTTTTCATCTTACAGTGGTTCCTGGTTATGTTTGTTATACGTAGCTCTTATCAAGCCATACTTTTTCATTTAATACGCACTCAACAAACAAAACCTTTACCGAAGACAATAGATGATTTACTATCCCAAAACTACAACGTTATTATGAATCAGCAGACATATGGTATTGTGAAAGACATTACGTTTGCGAGTAGATTTGTGCCTGAAGTTCCACCCACTGGTACCAATGCATTACTTATTATTCAAGATACAACGCGTGGCCCGTCAGTGGCTGTAACATCTATTACTTTTTTTGCGGATTTCATATATAAACAACAAAAAGCTGGATTTTATATTATAATACCGGAACAATTTGTAGTGTTCTATATAACAATGTATCTCAGCAAACACTCATATCTACTCGATGAGTTTAACGATCAAATTTCTTGGATACGTGGGGCCGGTCTTCCCGGTGCTTGGTTGAGTTGGGAAACAGACTTCAATTACTATAGTGCTGGGCAAATTATACAGGACCAATTGTTTGGCATGGATGAACTGTCGGCTGCATTTCTTATCATATGTCTTGGTTCTATTTTTTCAAGTATTGTGTTTGGATTAGAATTAATTTCTTCAAAATCAAAATTTATTAGAAAAATTCTTGCAATTTTCTATTGAATACAATTTTATTCTATTGAATAATTTTTATTTTTTTTTTGTGAAATATAAAATTTAAGGTAAATGAATAAATAAAATTATATTACTTCAACATATTTTTAATCGACATCGATTTATAATTACTTATATATATTTTATAATATTATATATATATAATATATATATATTTATATATATATAAATTTGATATACTAAGCTTATATATATTCTAAAATATATCTATAATATTCTATAATATACTTCAAGAGTTCATATGTCTGAATCATATAAGTTAATTCAAAATTATAGAATAAGGAAGTAAAGGAAGTAAAGGAAGAAATACACATGTAAGCCCATTGACACAATCTTTATAAAACTGAGAAGAAAAGGATATTTATATGTTTATATATATATATATATAATATAATAATAAATAAAATTATTATAAATTTTTTTTTATATATTTTAATAAATAAAAGTAATAAAATAAACTGAATATAATATATGGAACTCAAAAGTACTAACAACAAAGGCCTTCTACTTAATAAGAATTTATTTATTACCTAATGACAAGACTGAAACAGAATTAGAAAGATTTCTACTAACCCAGCGGGCGATAACTGATGAAAATAATGATTAAAACCAGGGCCAGTTGTACAACTGGTATATTATTTCTACATATACTTCTGATAATGGAATAGAGTTAGTTCAGGACTGTAGTATACCATAAACCTTTCCGATCAGAGTTTTTTAAATACCAACCTGTGCCATTCACTCTAACGCTCTGTAAAATATTGTATATCCACCTTCACCGATATTAGTTTTTGGTTATTGGATGATTTTAAAATTATTCGCCCTTTTATAGCAGAATTTCAATCAATAGTTTTTCTTATTAAAAATCAATTTTAATTAAGTATACATTAGTCATTATTATTTAAACTTATTGCTATTGCTGGGATAGTTTTATAATTCCATTGATTATCCATCTGTCGTGATAATAAGAAACTTAACTAAGTGATTTTTAGTGGGTCTTCAGTCCACCAATTTTTTACTATTAAGAAAGTTTAACAAATTTATTTGGATATTGCTATCAATATTCAAATAAATCAAATGAACTGTAAAGTGAACTTCCTCAATAGCCACCACAAACTCTCAGCTTTTTGATGGGACAAAATAGAGTTAATTGATGGAATACGAAATAGTTAATGAGTTCCAGAAAATTAATGGACTTTCTTTAAAAGATAAACAAAGTACTCTGTTATACATAATGGGAGTATTTATACAGCCTTATCAAAAATAGTTATTTTCAAAAATAAATCAATCATTAATATTAAAGAAAAAATAATAAAATTAAAACAAAATTCTTTATTCGTATTAAATGTCTTTTTTAAGGGCCAGGCGAGAAGTTAAATTGATTGAATTTGGTTTAATCCCATTCAGTTACTAACTTTGATGACAGTGAAATCGAAATACTTATAAAGAATGCATTACTAAATGCGTTCTAATACAAAAAATTAAAGTAAATTAGGTTCTAATAACAATGATATATATCAACCTTCATGAAATAATGTCCTAGCAAGAAACACAAATTCATTTCACTTCTAATAAATAACTTCGACTTACACCATATAAGTATATAAGTCTATAAAATGTATAAAATATTTATTTAGAAAAAATATTTTTCAAAATTCTAATCTCTTGTTCGTTTGAAATAGGACTTAGTTAGTCGGTACGTACCGTAAGAACTTAAGCGAACTTAGGCCAAAGCAAAATACGTGGTTGGTTGTGCCTTTCGCTTTGACTTGAGTTCTTACGGTACGTACCGACTAACTGAACCTTTATTTGTTTTCTGCTTATTTATGTTTTGTTTTATGTTAAAGATGTCAAATTTTAATAATTTCCATTTTGGGAAATATATTTTGCAATATTGCAAGTGATATTTCTCTTAAAATTTTCTTTAATTTATACTTAACTAAATTTGCGAAACATGAAAGCTCTTTGTATGTTTAATCAACACCATTATATCATGTTTCCACTGCAGCTAAAACTACTTATGTTTATGAAATTAAAATTTGGCATAAGCTGATTTATGCTTGTGAAATACATATAAAACATATGACATATATTTCAAATTTTGCTAATTTGCCTTGTGGGAAATTTATTTTTAAGGGTTGCATTCGACCTATTTCGCCTTAAATCAGTTGTTTTATTTATAATAAGCTCTTCATATAATAAATTATCCTCATTAGCGGTCTTAATGAGCAGAATTGCCTGTGGAAGACAAGTGGAAACATGGTATTAGCGAGCTAAATTAAATAAATTTCTTTAATTAAATCAATGGGAACATACTGTTAACACATAAATATTAAATGGTTTGCTGTGATTTTGAATTGATTAATACAGTATTTTTTTTTTTTGTTGATAAGTTTACATGTATACCTTTCAATAACTGCAACACTTCTTCATACAAATAATATAAATTTTACTTTGAATGGGAATGTCCTACTGAGAAAGAAGCACAAGTTCATTCTTTCTTATTGAAGACCCTATATATAAAATAGATTTGCTCTACGTTTTTTGAATTTTATTTTTACAATACAAGGATATTATTAATGTCCTTAATATAGAATTTTTTTTTTTTTGTTGAGAAACCTATAAGGAATACTTTTCATTTTTTCAACCATCTCATTAAATTTTATTAGTAAATATTCCATTTTTTTTAATGAAACAAAAAAGGTCCACATATTCGATGAACATAAATTAACTTACAAATTATTTTATGTAGCTCATGAATATTAATCAGTGTATTTCAGTGTTTTTATGTTGGAAGTAGCTGCTGCCAGACGCTGATCCAAACATGAATTCCATCACAAAACAGCAGGTGTTGATGTGGCTAATTAATGGTGCTGCTTAGTGTCAGACAACACATATATGTGTGCGCTTATATATGTATATATAGTATGGCAACCGCTGGAAATGTCAGTGAGTGCGGCACCTTAACCAAGAAAAATAATTGGAAAGGTATTCTAAGGGATTGCCATCCTGCGCTTACACATGCGGGTTAATTTAGGCGACAACATAAATGTTGTGTTTATGCATTTAAGCTGCGTGTGGTTTCTTCATAAAACAGAACCAAATTGTATTGTTCGGCACACACTACACTTAGCCACCAAAGGTACTAGGTACTAATGCAGCTACTCTCCTTAAGCATATTTTAATGAAATAATGTAGCATACAAATGCAGTAACAAATTGTGTTACAAGAAGAAGAGTGGAGCAATCACTCAGTACTGAAGTCGTTGAATGGCGTAACACTGCTTTGTAAAACATAGCAGGTGGTACAGTCCATTGGGAATCATTCGGCTACTGCCAATCCAAATTATGTAAACTGAATTGCGGGCAGTCATTCGGTTGTTGGAATATTGTAAGAAGTTTAATGTCTGCAAGCTGATTTTCATCTTACAATCGTCAGGGAGACCAAGAATCAAAATTTTCGCAATTAAATATATGTATGTGAAGACGGGGTTTTGACAAATTTAAGTGAAATAAGCACAAATTGATTTAATGTATTGTAATGACAATTCCAGCTGCTCTGAAGGGATATAATGCCTATTAAATGCATGTATGTCAAATGAAATATGTAGACTTTAAGTCATACCTTACATTTTTTTTTAGCAGAAACTTATAAAATTTAAGTTTGTCTATAGCAAGACATTTGCTAAGGTTTTTTATTATCAATATTCGTGCTTAGTGTTTAACATTTAATTTATTTTCAATTTAAAAACATTAACAAAGCATTTTTATAGATTTTTGTAGTGCAGAAAAAAAAATTGTTACCAAAAAATTATAATGTGCTCGATATTATGATTAACATATCACGTTGAAGGCGGGACTACTTCAGACACGATAACTAATATGCCTCTTCTGCTCATGTTCGGCATATACGAGCATGGCACCAATAAAAAATAAAAAATTAACAAAAAAAAGCACAATAAAATTTAATAAAAAATCATAGTTCAATTGGTCGATTGGAGCTTGGCAAGCTCCAAGTCTCTGACACTTCCCCTAATAGGCAACTAATATGCTCGAAATATCTCGCAGGCTATGTTGTCTGTACACGACTCTTGCGCCTAAATCTAAGCAGCACGACTGACTCAAAACGAGACGGGCTAATGCCATTCTTTGATAGACACCATATTACCACACATGTCATTTCTCAAATAATTGCTCGTTTCGTTTCCCAAAGCTGACTGCGCATACTCGCATTGTCTGCAAGGAGCAGTGCTCGCACACACCAAGAGCATACATAACCCCCGCTGTGGAGTGCAACGTTCGTAATGGTCACGAGTAGGTGTCAATAACTTTCAAATGCCAATGAGATATATATGTGGCTGAATAAGTGTAAGAAAGGATATTTGTTGCTCTTAGCGAATATACATGAGGCGATAAAGTTATTGCTTAAAAATTAGTTAAGTCTTTTTTCTACTTATGATGTTATTGAATTGAACGTCTGTTTGTTTGCAATTCAATAAAATGCAAGATGCGAGATGTAACACATCCATCTAATGAACTAATGGTCTAATGATCTAATAGCTTGTATTATCATAGTGTCTACTGATTTTAGTGTTCCCACAATATACTAAGCCACCTTTTTCGATTGACCACAGTGTAATAACACTTGATCATCGATACGGGATTTAAAAATTACTTGAGTGTAGAAAAAGCATTTGAAAACTTAAACAGAAACACACTCCATCTAAATAACTACGTCATAAAATCCTCAATATTATCATGGAAATAACTCAACGGCTTCAATGTTGGTGTGGTGTGCACATCACTTACAATCGGAGACGTTTAGTATAAAAACAGGAGTGTAATAAGAATGCGGGAGGCTGTTAATCGTGCACCCTTTTCCAAAACCCAACTTCGTTATGCGCTTCAAGAACCGAAGTCATAGGAAAGGTTGACGCTTGTATAACCGGTCTTTGGTAACCACTCTTAGGCTGCGAACTATATGCTATTCAGTTTGTGCAACCTTGGCTACTTGTGGAAAAACACTATTAATCATCACTTCTAATTTGACGGGCATGAGTTCTAAGCCTGACATTTGCAGTCCAAACAAATTATATGTAGACTATAAACTAATTTAAAAACTTGGAATATTTTCTAAGATCACTAATGATGAGTATTGGTATTTAGCAATACACGAAACAGTACTCGAACTCAAAACAATACTCGAAACAAATACTCGAAATTTCAATAAACTAACTAAAATTTCTGTTGTTCTCTTTTCAGTCCCAATCGAACCCTTCTAACTTTTAATTAGTTTCTTTTCGTCGTAAGACATGTCACTTTCGGCAAGAAAAAATGAACATATGCTATAAAATTTATCAAAGCTGTGGAGATCAAGAAGAAGAATAGACAGTAGTGGAACGTTTCTACTATAATTATTTAAGTAAGCCCAGCATCAGGTCGACTTCTCAGACAAACATAACTTAGGTACTTCGACAGTGATATCTAAGGCATTGATTAAAAACATCCTGCGCTTTATATGAGCCTCAAAGTAGTTCCATAAGTAAAGCTGTGTAAGACCCTGTGTAAGAGTGATATCATATCAGATGCTAGAGTGAAGGATAGAAAAGATTATTCAAATGTATTAGGAAGAACAATCTATAGTTCAAAGTATAAGAAGGTCATATACGAGTACATATATCTATAAATTTTCCATTAAGCAATTCAAAGTCCCTGTATGATACATAGAGATCTGCGGTTACTACTGCTCGGTATAGCTAATATCTGTGCATACATTAGTTGACTTTTAATAATGTTGCTCGTTAGTTGCATTTTTGTTTTAATAAAAATTTGAAGTTTTCATTTTCACTTTGGCAATTTTTAAGGTGGCATAATAGCAATCATGCAAATACTGCATTCATTCAAAAGTGAAAACATGTCTGCCAGATAAAGTGCAACGATTATATTCAAATTCGAGCTTATTTACCATTTTTGACTCCTGATAAAGTCATAAAAATTTTTACAAACTTATGAGCAGCAAAAAAAAGAAACCAAAAAATAATCATTTTAAATATTTCTGCCGAATACACGATTTTGCATGTATTTAAAGTGTTGAGTCGTGATTTTGGTGTTAAGTGAAAATAAAGAAGAAAATTTCGATTTCATTTAAAAAAGCACCAAAAGTGTTAATATTTCTGTTATTATTATATGTGAGCAATCTAAATGAAATCTGAGTATTATTGCACCTCAAAAAATTATAATAGCACGAACAGAGTGGCGTCTTTAAGTAAATTACTTTAATGTACTCGTACGTACACTAGTCAACAAATGCTTTATGAGAGATGAGAGATAGTATTACCTGAAGACTGCAGAAATAAAAGTTCATTGAGATTTCTTTGTTGGATTTTTTTTGTTATATATTAGATTTTTCCCAAGTAATTTTAGTGTAGGTCAATGTTTTCCAACGTATTCACAGACCCCACATGAAGGCATTTCGATAAGAGATATTTTATGTGCCGTAAGCTTTGGAACAGCCGTGGCTACACTGTCCTCTATTTACTTAGCAATAAGTTAGTAGTCATTTTTTGGCAAAGGATTTAAAAGCAATCATATATAAAAATTCGTTTTTGGGAGGGTTGAAAAGCTGGAAGGATGAACTCTTAGTCTTAAATTACTTATCCAGCACGTTATATATATAAAAAAAAAAACAATTAAGTGTCGGTTAAAAGAAAAAAAATATTAGACTTATAGCACATTCAATAATGAAGATGATTTACCATACAAAGTGCTTTCAAATAAATGAACTCATTACCAACAAATCAGTTCATTTAAGGTAAAAAATGTCGAATGCAACCCCGAAAAATAAACTTCCCACAAGGGAAATTATCAGAATTTAAAATATATCAATTATATGGTATATTTAATTTTTCGTGTGATATTTAGTGAAGTTTATAAAAGTTCTATCAGCTATACAAATGAGCTCATTATAATGTGAACGTTCACTATATGAGACAGTGTAAATGTACTATTATCTGCTTACCTTTTTCTAATGCACCCGCACATATCTTGTCGGTTACCGCTTTTTATACAATATCTTAACAATAATCTTTTGAAAAAATTTGTGACTGTCGAAGAAAACGGTTGCCTACGACATTCCTTTTAATGCTCTTTTATGAAGCCACAATGATCAAGCTGTATCCGATCACTCCTCATCAATGGCTTGTACAACGGAAGTTTTGGAACTCAAAGCACCTTATCCCCCACTCCTATAACATTTCGAACTATTTTATATTGAATATAGAGTATTTTTTTTAATCAAATATTTTCATAATGAGTTGAATTAGTTTTCAAGAAAGTCTTTGTATATATATTTGTTTCTGTTAATATTTTGTGGTTAAACATATTTGACCATTAATGATTCAGACATCAAACCAAAGGAAAAGCCGGGCATTAAGAAGAAAATGTTATATGGTTTCTTTTTTCTGTGGATTTCCAAAACTTCTGCAGTAAGGAATGCGAAGTTTTTCTGCGTGGGTTCCTATACAAAAGAGAATCAAAACCTGATTAAAAAATCTATTGCTAATTGTAAAATAATTACTAAAGAATTTTGAATAAATTCCTTTATTCCAAATATTAATTATTAAAATATTTTAATATTAATCACTAAAAAATAGTTTCTTGATTATTAAAATATAAAAAAATTGCAAAAGATATTCTTCAGCTAAAAATTCAATTAATTAAAATAATATAAAATAAATTTTTGTTGTTGTAGTTCACTACTATCCAAAAAAACCTCTTTAAGAGATATTTTTGGAATAAATTCGTTTATTCCAAATTTTAAATATTAAAATATTTTAATATTAAGTACTAATATAATATTAACACTTATTAAATTTTATTAATAAAGTTAATAAAATAAAATAATAATAATAAAATTAATTAATTAAAAAATAATTACAAAAGTGATTCTTTGAATGCATACTTTTAATTTAAATATTAATCATTTAAAACCATAATAATTTCTTAATTTTTTCAGCACAACAAATTTAATTACTCAATTTGTTAAGCTTAAAATATTTCTGACTAACAAATTGTTTTAATTAACTAAAAAAATAAAAATAAATAAATTTAGTTTAACTACAAGCCTTTCAATTTGCAAATAATAGTTTTTTTAACGAATGCCATTATATTAAATATGAAAACATGTGCCAATATGATTGATTCATCATAATCTTCACAGTTCCCATTAAGCGACTGGGCCAGTTCAACTTTAATCTAAGCTAACTACGAAACAATTACATTCCCAGGATGAGGTGTGCCAATTTAAGCAGATTTCTACAACGAAACCCTCACTCATACAATAGGTACCAAAATTTGACCTCGCCAAAATGCTGTAGGCGAAACAATCGCTGCGAGTTCAAATCCGAAGCCAATAAACCATGCACCAAACCATTCAGCCAAACAATAGCTCTGCAATGATGATGTTATTACTGGCAAGATGCACTCACTGCGCCATTGTCTATCTAATCTCATCGCATATTATTTTAAACGTTTTTCCGCAGCTATTTAGTTTTTCAATTTATTTTATTTTCCTCGTTCAGTACGAGTATTGCCCTAGTACCCTATTGATATGTTGCGAACGATTGCATCTCAACGAGTTTTTCCATTATTTCAAGTTACTCTGCGGTACGAGTATTTTTCTGTGACTTAGCCAGCTTGTCAGCTACATCACACTTCCAAACAATTTATTAAGCTGAAAATTGTTGCAATATTACTGGGAGCAAAAACCTGATAATGACGTGGCAGTTAGCAGAAGTAACCACACTGTGATGTGCGCTCGCTTAAATAGTTTCAATATGGATGCACGCTCGCTGGAGATTTGCTCCATGATGTCGAACAACTGAGCAAATTCGTTTACGGCACATTGAAATTATGTAAGTCATTTCGCTCGAATGCTCCATCATCATCAATATCATTATCACTATAAATATTATTATGACAATCATCATTATTAACGTGTCGTCAATATACACGTAATCCTTCATATCATAATATTGAAGCCATGAATAGCAAACACTTGCCAATATTCACGGATTCGTCAATCATTGCAGTGCATGTTGCAAGTAATGTTGGCTTTTTCCCCGAAGCATCCTTTTGTATACAATTTTCTTTATATTTTTATTTTTATTTTATATATATGTGAATATTTTTATATTTATATATTTTTATTGGCTCACCATTAACAGAACGCAATATTGATATATAAAATATAAAGACCTTGACTGGCTGACACAGTTTAATCCTGACTTATAAATGCGATTTGCATTTAAAATTCATTTTTATATTCGAATAATACATATACACTAAGTGAGTTTTCATTTTCTGTAGTACAAACCAAACAAATAATAATTGCAAGAAAAACAAATTTAAAGACAGGAATCAATAGTCTCAAAACTTTGAAGCGCTACTAAAATGGAACTTTATAGCGATTATAAATATATTGATTGTAACAGGTGGGTAGATAGGTGGAGTGATTCGAATCCTCAATTACCTAAGAAAAGTTTTGGTTTCACTTTCCTCGTAATGATAAAATATCACCCTGTGTATTAAATAATATAAAGATCAAAAACTTAAACCTGATTCTATAAGAGACTACAGGTGCGTACAACAGGTGTGCTCTATCTCCTCTTCCAGCACCAGTAGACATAAACTACAAAAGATCCGGATGGCATAAATGTTTGACTTAAATATTAAAGTAGAGTCATGTAGCTTAGAGCTATACCGTGAAAAAGTTCACACTAAGAGACCATGTTCTCCGGATGGCACAAATGTTTGACTTAAATATTAAAGTAGAGTCCAGAAGGTGGTAGGATTTACAAATCCCTAAGCCCGGGAATTAGACTCTACTTTCTGTAAGTTTGCCATCTTTGATCCATCTGCACTTATATTCTAATCACCGCTGCATTCCACTTCCCTCTTGAGGAAGTTCTAGTGTTAAAGTTGTTATTAAAATATAAGCGAGGATATAAATACTCTGATTTGTTATTCCTAAATAACAAATCAGAATTTGTTATTTAGGAATAACAAATCAGAGTTATTCGAATAATCGAATAAATTGTACTTTAGTAAAATAACTTACACAAGATGTTATGTGAAGCAAACTAGAAAGAATTAGCTATATTACAAGAGTCTGACAGATTTCCCAATTCTGGAAGAGAGAATGTAAGTAAGAAGACGTACCCAATAAACATGTTATATGAAGTCATTGTTCTGAACAATAATGAACAACTCAGCTAGCATCTATAGCTTTCTTTCTTACTGATTGGATACGACCACTATCAGATGGCTCTAGATTAGTATTATAAATAAAGGAAGTTTTGGAACTCAAGCCACAATAATCCTTAAAAAATTTCAAAACATTTTTTTCTGTATATATATATATTAATCTGTATTTGAACAGATAACCAAACAGCAAGTAAGATACTGGCTTGTTGAAAGTTTTCTGCTTTGACATGCTATAGCAACTGGCAAACTGACTGAAGCTTGGCTGGGTGTCACTGAGTAATTTATAGCAGCAAATCTGTAGATAGATAATCTTATAATGACTGTATCACCCGCTCAATTCTATCGACCGTAGCCTTGTTGTGATATAAATTGATACATAAAGAGTTTTCTGGAGTCACTCTCTGGAGTCAAATAGGAGTCACTAATACAGATCCCTTAATTGTCAGACTATTTAGCTTGTACATCCATTCAACTACGGTAGTGTACGGCTCTATATTATACCGGAACTAAACTTGTTGGCAGTTTAGTTAACGTGTCGTCATAGCTTGTGTATCATCTCATCTAGTTGGGTCTGCCTGAACAGAATGCATGTCGTTTCTGTTTGAAGGCATATGTGGCCTCTAATCATACATATACTCTATGACTGTCTGGCTTTGCTGTGGATAGGAAGGAGTTAGTGTGTTGCTATAGAGAAGCTTTAATTATATCTCTTTAACCTTTAATACTGTCTTTAGTAACTTTTCTATCCATAGTGAAAGTAAACGATATTCTTAGCCACAACTTAAGAATAAATTATATAGTATTGTTATAATGGAGTAGCGTATCCTTTAAAAGAGCAAATTCAGCAACACATTAACATTTTAATTTCAATATTAGCAGATTTCATTTCACTTCATTATTTTTACAAAAAAATAAAAAATAGATCCTAGTACTTCTTTCCCTTAAGTATTCTTCCACAAAGAGAAAAAAACAATTACGTCAAAATTTTGTTAGCAATGTACATGCAAACTTTTAAATCCCATTTGATAACTCAATTTAAAATTTTACTAAATTCGTTCGTTGTCGAAAGAGTTCACTACTATATTTGAGATGTGACAACTTTGAAGGGTGAATTCTTAAGTTTTTCGCAATTAAAAACAGTAAAAAATGGTGTAAGGATATTTACAAACCTTTTTTTTTTTGGTTTTTTTTTGCGAGTAGTATCAACTACTAGTTGGAAATGGCAACGAGCATTTGCGCCCTAAACTGCAAAAGTTTTCAACATTCTCAAAACAGACGGAAGTTAAACAAGATTACATTGAATAGTTAAAGTTGCGTGTTACAAGTGAAGTACTTGTAGAACCGGAAACCGGAAACTTTTACAAGTTGTGCACATTTTAATTTTAAAGTTCAGTACAATTTGTACTGTTTTGTTATGTAGAAGATTGGGGGCTTTCTAGAAGTACAGATGATATTGTGTGCAGTCTATTTGAGCAAATATGATAGGCACAAAGGACACATTTTTTCGATGTTTTTTTATCCTTTGCTACTCGGAGACAACATTGTATGGCTTTATGTATATGAAGCGTAACGCACAGTTTAATTGTTGCGTTCTCTTTGCTAACAGACAATGTATGATGAACGATATATAGGTAAGTCGCTATGAAAGTGAGTACAATTTTAATTAAATTGAGTTACATTTCAAAAATGCTGAAAACATTTAAACTAACTTATATTCTCTAATATTACTAGTACAAGTTATTTTATATCCTTGGAAAACTAAACATGTTAAAACAACACTATTACTCTTAGTGAAATTTCAATTATAAATAAAAACTATCGCATTCATAAAGATATAATAATGCACAATAACAAAATACTTGAAATTTAAGTACTACTGACCTACTGAGATCTTAAATATCTTATCATTTCATGTGCTAGATAAATTCCTACATCTGTGCTGCACACAAACCAATGGCAACGAAATAATTTGTGTCAGTTGAAATATAAGAAATATCTGCGAGATTGCAATTGATGAGGGCGCGGTATATAATAAACAATGCACTTAGCGAGTTCCAACTGCTGTGATACTTTACAGTACCCAACCTAGAGTAACCTTTCCCTACACCTACACCATGCAAGCATGAAGGCATGAAAGCAGGACAAAAGCATAGCAAAAGGCTAAATCATTAATGCTAAAATATCAATTCACTGCTTACAGTTAGCAGGATGAAGAAGGAAAAGTTATGACTGGGAATATAAACAACATTGAAGAAAAGGAAAAAAATGAGTAGAGCAATTGAAAATATTTAACAAAATAATGATGACTGCTTGTGATTCAACATGATGGCTTCAACCTCAGATAATAAATATAAAAAATCTACAACAAAAATATGCACTAAGTCGGTAAGCATAAAAAACTAAAATGTTAAACTAAAAGTAAAACACACCAGAAATATACATACATACATATATACAAAATATAAATAATAATAAAAAAAAGGAGGAATCATTTGAGGAACGACCGCAAAATGATGATAAAGATCTCTTGACTTGACTTTGGTTATCTTGTCTTTAACCTTCTCGTTAAAAAATAAATAAAAATGTAACTAAGAGTATAAAATCCACAATGAAAATACAAATGACGCCGTAAACCCATGGAAAAAAATTACAAATACAAAAAATATTATAGAAAAGAAAACAAAATACCAACAAGAAACAAACTTCAAATTTATATATAAATCCTATAATTTAAAGAAAAAAATTATAAAAATATACTGGAGAAGCAAGTGAAGTATCAATAGAAATAGCGGAGGAATATCGCAACATAACTTACGGTTTTGTACCGCAAAAAATTAACAAGCGGAAAAGCGCACTTCAGCGCTAAACCCATGGTTTGGGTTAAAGACTTGCTGGTACAACGGAATGCGACTGCAATATAAATAAGCAATTTTTTTTTTTTTTTTGCACTACAGTGTTGCCATATGGTTACATTCTAAGGTTTATGAAAGGCTCGACATTTTATGTACTACAAAAAATGTTCTTTTTTTCAGTATGTGGAAAGCATCGCAAACCATCGTTTAAGACTTCAATCCAGTAAAACCAACTTTTAAAATTGATACGTATAAAGATACACAGCGCTTAAACCATTGAGAGAAAAATTGTAAAAAATTTAATGATAGAGAGCATTATGAAGTATTAAATTTTGTTAAAATTATAATCAATTAAATAAAATAAAATAATGAAACTAAAACAAAACGACTTCAATTAAAAGTTAGAAATATCTATTGGATCATCGACCGCTGACCAATATAAAAATCTTTTAATTCATTGACCGGTGCCCAATATAAAAATATATTGGTTCAACGAGCGATGACCAATAAGAAACTGTAAAGCATGATATAGACGATGAAATTTGTTTGCAAACCAAATTTGCAAACCGAATATGCGCTTTGCTATACACTTTGAAACAAGGTTGGCAAACTTCATTTTGATTTATTTTCTACAGCGTTCATATCAACAGCGGAGCAAGTACAGAGTGCAAAACAATAATTGAAACTGAAGAAATTGAGGTGATGATCATAGCAACCTGTTATTTATTTCATTTTTTAAACTAAAATTATTTTTGTTTCAATTTTTTAATATGTTACATTTTAAAATTTTTATGCATATAATAATTGTTTAAGTATTAAAGCTTACTATAAAAATGTTTTTAGCACAAAATAATTTTTAAAATATATAAACTTCTTCAATAATTGTCTAATGTCTAGCAATTTTTTAATTATTTTTCATTTATTTTTCTTTTTACCAAAAATTAATAATTTTTTTCCGTAATCTTTGGTTGTCCGACGCTCACCAAAATTCTTAAATTATGAGAAGTTTGCAAATTTCGATATACACAAGCAAACGAGTTTGCAAACTTAACAAATAATTGAAAAATTTTAATTTCACTGCAAACTAGTTTGCAAACCAAATTTTGGTTTGCAAACTTGAGTATAGACGATGCAATTTGATAGCCAGCAAACCTTGTTTGCAAACAAATTTCATCGTCTATATCATGCTTAACCAGCACTCGCGATATATAAAAAAAAAATTATGATATACAAGCAAGTTTCAAGTCTTATATGATTATATGATACATTTGGGCCTACTCCACTCAAAGTAATTTCAAGAAAGCCAAACGTATTCAAAACAATGTTTTTTGAAACATTGTTAATGCCACATAGTACACTTGAATCCTAAATATTCATCGAAACCTTAACACGTCAACAGAGCACTTATGGTATTACAGTGAATGACCCAAGTGGTAAGAGACCTCTTCTATTAAGCAAAATTCCCGTAGAAACTAAATCGTGTTTCATCAACCTAAGAATTATTCAATATGATCAGATCTTAAAAAGCGACTTAGAGTTTATTCAAGATTTCAGATAATTAAAGCTTTATTTACTAACACAATGAATAGGCATAAAACCAGCGAAACTCGCTATAACCTATTTATTTTTTCTCTTGTTTTTTTCACCCTTAAATTAATGTCAAATAATTATACATGACACTGTTAGGTAAGAATGACGTGACGTCCTTGCAAAATAAAGTCGACCTGAGCTCAAATAATGGGTTATTTTGATACCAATTAATGCAGCTTAAAAGGACCCGTAAACAGACAACAGTGGTCAACGGACGGATAATTCCGAAAGACGCGGTTCCCACATTCAAATAAAAGTGGAACAAATTTATTAATTTAGTTTAATACCATATGTTAATATTGAATGCAACCCTTAAACATAAATTTCCCACTAGGGAAATTATAAAAATTTGATATATTTGTCATATGTTTTATATATAAAATGTAAACAAAGAACAGCTGAGCTGTAAACAAGCTGTATTGATTGAGTATGTGATTGATATATAAAATTTATATAAATGTTTTAATATATCAATTATATATATAATTTTTTTGTGTAATATATTATTAAGTGAAGTTTATAAAAGTTATATCAGCAGCATAAATAAGTTCATTATAATGTGAACGTTTATTCATTTATATAAATGAGCAAGTGCCTAAATGAGACAGTGTGAATGTATTATTACTAAGTAAGCAGTGAAAACATACTATTAGCATCCCATAAAAATAAAATAAGCTAATTTTGATTCTATAATATCATAAGGGATTCACAAAATTGAATTATTCAGAAGTTAAGTTGGCAACACTGACAATCTATTTTGAACTCCTTTTTTTCTATTTTCGTAATGTTTCATTTTTAGTGGAAGTATAAAAATTTCTATAAAACCAATAAAACAGCTAAAAAAAATTCCTTCAACTTTATATTTTTATTTTGTGTTTCTGCTGTTGTATGTAAGGCAGAAAGCGCATAAAATGTTGCCTTAGAAAATGTTAATAAAATATTTTTCAATATTTGTTGCAAATCTTAGAACGCTACATTTTCATAAGGATAATTTAGTGATATATAAAAGGATATTCTTAGACAAACATTGAGACAAAGCTAAATATATTTAAAAAAGATGTTCTGATAGCAATCTATACTCAAGTTAATATCTATTTATTAATCAAGTTAATCTATAAATAATGTAGATCTCAATGAATTTAGAACTCTCCTCATTAAGTACTCACCTCTTTATAAATTACAAATTACAACAATTTATTTTTCTTTAATATGTAATTAAGTTCAATAAGCTGGTTTTTAGTTACTAAAAGAATTCAAAATTTATGGGGTACTGGAGTTCCCTTCAGAAGTAGTACCGTCTTTTTTTTTCAGTCATTTATATTGTCTCTTTTAGGCACTTGCTCATTTATATTAATGAATGAACGTTCACATTATAATGAGCTCATTTATCCAGTTTATAGAACTTTTATAAGAAATGAATAACTTAAATTAATAATATATCACACAAAAAATTTAAATTAACTGATATATTAAATTATTTTTATATAGTTTATATATCAATTACATATTTTAATAATAAAAATAAAGATTTTATTAAATACTTACTTCCTCAGTGCCTTTGTTTACAATTTAGCTGTTATTAGTTTATATTTTACATATGACCCACATGACACATATTTCAAATTTTGGTAATTTCCCTAGTGGGAAATTTATTTTAAGGGTTTTATTCGACATTTTTCGCTTTGAATGAGCTGATTTATTGATAATGAGCTCATTCATGTGAAAGCGCTTTTTATGGTAAATCATCCTCATTAGTAGCTGTAATAAGTAAAATCGCCAAAATGAGACAGTGCAAATGTGCTATAGAGGAGAGCAAAAACTGGAAGCAATATCAGGATAATATACCAGAACTATTAGGACCAGATACTTGAATAACATGCAATGGAAAGTATTGTTGGGTTTATATAGTATGTGAGATACAATATAATAATATTTAAAATAATTTAATTTACTAAATAAAATTTTAAATAAATCATTATTATTCATTGAATCAATATAATGAATATTAAGAAGTACCGATTTCGTTCAAGTCAACCAAAATGACTGAAATTATTTGTTTACTTTTGCATTGCTGAGACTCCTTTGTGCAACTTGTTTGAACAATAAAATAAAATAAAATAAAATAGAAATAAAATTAAATACAAAACTTATTGTATTGTAAATAAATGTACAAGTTTACAAATATATATTTATACATAAGTATCTAAATTGTGTATTTGTTGCTTTTCATTGCTATAGCACATCGATGCTTTACTAACCGGCATGGGTTAAGTTGGCAAATCCATAATTGAAAGTATTTCCTTTGGTAAGTAATAACATTTTATTTACGTTTTAAAATGTCTTCAGGGATTATTAAACTTTATATCCTTAAGGTTAAAGTTGAATAATTAAGTTATTGAATTTTTACAAGATGTTTTTTGAGATTCTTTTGATGTTGTGATGTTGGTGAACCAATAAAATTTCATATATATTTAACAGTAGTTAAATGTCTAAATTTTCTTTCCATGTAATAGAAAGTGTTTTAAGATAAATAAGTGTTTTATGAAATTTATATATCTACAAATAAATAATTCGATAATAGATAATATATTTACAATATATATAAATATCAGCAGCAAAAAATATAAAGAAAAGAAACAGAGAGTTACTCAAAATTGTGTATAAACATTTCTGGATAAAACAATTAATATTCAAAATTTTTGAATAATGAGGTGAAAATATCACGCAGTACAATAACAAAAAGCCTAATGCTACACAATGGTGCGTTATGATTTTCCCCACAGGGTCTGTACTCACCACGATTATTACTAAAATAAGAGCACTTTCCGAGAAATTTTGTTTGTTTTGGTTTTTTGACATTAAAAATCCGTTAAGAGATTTTTTTGTCATATTACACAAAGAGGCACAATGATTCAAAATTTCCTCTCAGTCTTTTCTATATCTTCTTTGATCAGCAGTGTCAAATCAATTGCATAGTCATACTGTTCGTTATAACGACTTTATAATAAAACGACTGGAATGCAATTAATTTCTAGAAAGTTAATGTAAGTAAAAACTGTAACATATTAGTAAAGTTTTTAAAAAATGTGTAACAAAATTTAATAAGAGAAAACTTTTTAGCACATTCACACTGTCGCATTTACACGATTTTACTCATTATAGCCACTAATGTGGATGGTTTACCATAAAAAGTACTTTCACATAAATGAGCTCATTATCAATAAATCAGCTCACTTAAGGCGAAAAATGTCGAATAAAAAACAAACAACAGCTGAGCTGTTAACTAAGACACTAAGGAATTAAGTATTTAAAAAAATCTTTGTTTCAATTAATTATATATGTAATTGTTATATAAATATAGATTTAATATATCAATTATTAATTAAACTTTTTTGTGTGATATATTATTAAGTGAAATGTAATGATTTCATATAAAAGTTCTATAAGCTACATAAATAAGTACATCATCATATGTTGAACGTTCACATATAAATGATAATACATGTAAATGATCAAGTCCTTAAACGATACAGTGTGAATGTACTAATATAAATCGGTAAATTAAATTGCAAAAGTATAATTATGTTCTGCACTTAAATATTTTTCTAAAAGAAATGTATTATCATGATATATAAACTGTTTAAGTTCCAATATAATACGAATATATTTTAAATCAAATAAAAATATGAGTGTCGTATAAATCGTCGCCGATCTGAGATATTATATTAGAATAACTTTATTCTAATGTGGTCTGTCAAAAGTTTATTTTATTAAAAAATTATTTATGGCATCTATGACATCACACCTAACTTAACAAGGAAAATAGGCGCGTTCCTCACAGTAAAGTCGATGTCTGGAGCAAGTTAAACATTGTTGATCGGTAAAGAAAAACGGAGAAATTAATTGAAGATCGCGAGCTGTAAGTTTTTTTTTATTTTGTTATGTATTTAATATATATATATTATGTGATTTCCTAATATATTGGAAAATCTAATATGAATGTTGATGCCTACGTCATTTTTTTATATATGTAATAAAAGCTAAAAAGTGATTTCTATGACCTGAAAAATTCTCTATTACGTGTTATTTAATTCTACAAATTATCGGAAAAAATTAACGAAAGATATATTGTGACTTATTGGATATTAAAAGCATCTGATATGAATATAATTCTTATAGATTTGGAATTATTTTTATAATGTGAATGAAATCATTACAATGTTTGGTACGCCAAACTACGTGGCATATGTCAGAACAAAACCAAAAGAGTATCAAACTTAGTAAGAGTAAAAGAGACAACAAATGTGTGAACTGTAATTCAAACAGAATATGTTCTAGACGTTTCGTAGTCGATTTTATAAGACATTATTGCTTGTAAGCATTTAGAAGTAGTGCCTGGTATATTTACTCCTGCATAAACTTAAAAGAATATAAAGTGATTTCTAATCGGATACTGAAAAATTTTAATATTAATATCATTTTTACGAGTTTAGAATTTTTGTGAGTGAGTATATTTAAATTTAATATATGTATTAAATATTTCATTAAATAATACGAACATATTGTACTGAATATATGGTGTACTGAGTACATATTGTTTATGTTTCTTAAAATATGCTACTTTTATGACATTAATTATATGGTTATATATAAATATTTAAAGATATATCTAAAAAATTAAATAAGTGTAAATATTGTAATGCATTTCATACATAACCTCAAACAAAATATTTTAAATTAAAAAATGTGGAATCTGGTAGTAAGTGAAAGAGCAACGAGTGTATATTTATCGTCATGGCGAAAAATTTGTTCTAGATTTTTCGTTACAACAGCCATGAGCTTAATTACTTCAATTTTAGTGCTTGCTATAAAGCACTATATATATTGATTGTAAATTTTTTTTTTGTTTTAAAAATTTTAACAACTGTCCATGAAACTTTTACTCCTACAAACTAGGTATGGAACGGAAATATTAGCAATTTGATGCTAACATCATTTCATCCTGAATGCGTAAAAATTCAATATAAATTTTTCTTTATAGAATTCCGGAATATGTGTTGTATTATCGTATCTTATTTACACACAGCAAACAAATAAAAATATCTTAAAGATGCATTATAAGCGTGTAGCGCCACAACTTTTTTTGCCGGTTTGTTGTTGTTGTTTGCGCGCGTTCCTTTACAATTGGCGGCTTCGTTTGTTCTTCGCTCTCCGTGTCCGTGTCCGTCTCCGTGTCCGTGTCTTGTGTGTTTGCCATACTTAGAGCACATTTCTAAGGAAATTATCCATTCAACTGCTAGTTTGCATTCGTGTACGCTTAAGTGCATCTTGACAATATTTGCCTTGTCCTACTCAAATGACTCAAATGACAATACAAGTAATAACAACAATAACGATAATAAAAATAATAGCGATAATAAAACGTTCTGTGTGCCATTGCTTGTGCTGGGATTCCTTTTAATTTCATGCTATATCAGATTTTCAACCCAGAGACGCATCTCCTGCACATTGTCGATCCTTTCATTGTTATTTATTCGGTTTTATTTGCATTCTTTGTTGATATCGAGCGCCACTTGTAACTTGCAATTGATGAAAAGTAGTGCAGCAGCACTCCGTCCTCTGTCTCCGCTTATGTAGACGACAGGATGTTTGTCTTAACTTTTTTTTTTAATTTTATTTTTTTTAAGTACATTCCATCTTATTAAACAATTAAACAAAAAAAACTGGCAAAATATTATTTAAATATATTCAAAAGGAATCAAATATTTGACTGTTTAGTAGTTTCCCATGAGGCTCACAACTGATTGTGTTTTCTTACTTAGCTTCTTTAATATCTAGAACAAATAAAAATTTATAATGATATCTTAATTAAATAATAAATTATTATTTATAGCCTTTTCTTTAAAGAATTTATTAAAAACATACTTTAATATAGTTAATTAATATAAAAAATATAAAAAAACTTAAGAACTAAATTCCACCTAAACAAATTAAACTCTATAGTGCATAACATATATAGTCAATAATTTAGTATTAAAATATTTTACTTAGTAGTACTAATATAACTACTACAGACTAATATAAATATATATGTATATAAATAATAATGTACCGTCTAAATAAAACATCATTATGGATATTTGCTCTGAATATTAGATATACATGAGTTAGTAAATATATGGTATATGAAATGATGAGTGTAAATTTAAATATTAATTATCATTCAAATAAATAGAATATATTAAAAATATATAAATAAATATGTAAATATAAATATATATATATTAATGCGTATGTATATACATGTACATAAATAAATAACTATTTAAGTTCATATAGATATATATATATAAGTATAAAACTGTATAAATATCTATAAGTATATAAATATATAATTATATAAATATATAACTATATAAATATATAAATACATAAATATATAACTATATAAATACATAATTACATAAATCTATAAACGCACATATATAAATAAATACTCATATATAAATAAATATGCATATATAAGTGTATAACATATAAATATATAACTATATAATTATTTATGTTTATAAATATAGATATATATATACATAAATATATGAATACGTACATGAATATATTAACATATAAGTACATGAGTATAATAAATATATTATTAAATAAACATATAAATAAATAAATATATAAATGTATAAATATATTAATTCATAAATACATAAATGTATATGGATATATAATAATATATGTTAAATAATTACATATATTAAAATCATTATATAAATAAATAAATTAATATATATATTAATATATAAATATGTAAATATATAACTATATAAATATATATTTGTACAAATATATGAATAAATAAATATATGTATATAATAAAATATTAATCTATATAAATATATGTATATATATATACATATATGTAAATGTATATATTTACAAATATATAAATACATGAATATATTAATGTATGTAACTACTATACAAATAAAATAAATATGTAAACGCATTAGTTTATAAATAAATATGTAAATGTGTAATTATATATATATGTAAATATAGTAGTATATAAATGTATACAAACATACGTAAAATATATAAATATATTGAATTAATTAATTATATATTAATTTATAACTATATAAACATGTAAATATACATATATAAATACACAAGTATAAAAAAGTATATAAATTTGTGAATATATACATAATTAAATAAATAAGTGACTATATAAATATATAAATAATTATATGTAAAAATATATTAATACACAATATAATATAAAATATGCAATATGATATACAATATAAATACATGTCTAAATATATAGAAGTCTAAATATATATATAAAATATTATAAAAATGTTCTAATATATTAATATACGAATAAATAAATTAATAAATATAATAATGTATAAATATATATATATATAATTATATAAGTATGTGAATATATTTATACATAAAAATTTATAAATATATCAACATATAGATATATCTGCATATAAGTACGAACGATATAAAGCATTCGTAGTAAATAGATCAGTAGTGTTTTAGGATCTAGGATAATTAACTCGGTAACTAGGTTACTTGTGATCTTGCATCTACACTGCTTTAAATATATATCACGTATATGAAAGAATATACATGTTATATATTATACCTTTATATATATATTATTGTTTTTATATATATGTTATATATACATTATATATAGGTATATTTCAAAAATTTGTATCAATTATTAACATTTAAAAAAAAAATTTCGTTATTATTGTAATAGATGAACTGTTAACTAACTGAATAGGATTATTATATGTCAGTGTAAACCCCAGTTATATTAGAATACGTTTCTACTATTAAACTGCTGATTATTTCTCAATATATATAATTTCGACATAAATGTTATCAATGACAGATTTGTCAAAAAAAAAAAATTATGAAAAGTTCATTAAAGAGAAACATAATTAAATTTGGTTACACATTAAAAAATGTTATTAAAAAATTATTTGTTTTGCCAAAATTTTAGGTAAATTTTAATTAAAACAAAATGGTCCTTAAAATAATATTTCTAATTATGGTGATCATACTTTTTATACACTATTTCCGGACATTTATTACTGTGAAATTCGCTGATTCTAAGGAAGAAAACGCCGAATGGGAAATTTTTTTGGATTTTCCTTAAAATGGAAAATTTTACTTAAACTTGTGAGCAAAACTAAATTAAATAATATAAAATATGAATTTAATTAAAATTAATGTCATTAAATTTATTATCAATTAATTATCAATTAATCAATATAAATTAGTTCAATTAACATTATATATTGTGCAAGTATATTTAACTGTTAATAAAAACAAATTATACCATTTGATACTTTAGAGCCAATTTCGTAGTCGTGACTTGAGTTCCAATATTGATTTAAGTCATCTTTAGGTCACCAAGTTTTCTAGCTCAATTCATACTGATCAAAAAAGTTTTTGGGACTAAAGTCACGACTGTGATATCAGAACTTTATGTTTAACATAGGATCTCTTATCTTTGTTGCTTGACAAAACAGCTATTACTGCAAGTAGTCAATACTATGTCTTGCGACACGAACCAATCGAAAGGCTGGTAATATGCACATTACTGTTTGATAGTAATTTGTCTTTAGAAGAGAATTAGGATTCTAGTTCAATGCTAAAAAAAATTTCCCTTCAAGAAGATTTGATTTTTCCACAAGCTTTTTGGGAATATAATTAGTCTCTGATTGGACCGAGCGCATAACTTCAGATCTTGTTAATCAGCGACAGATTAGTTTTCTCTTAGAAAACTGAAACTTAATTTAAGGTATTACTTAAGGTATTAACGATCAGATGTTAACATTCAAATATTAAGTTCCTTTATATCACTTGATTTTCACAACTCCTACAGGTCCCCATAATTAAAAAAATAAAGTTGCCCACTCCATTCTTTAGTATCACTTAATTGTGATTTTAATCAGATGTATTCCTCTTCAGTTACTTTGCAATCGCGTCTTTATCTTTACACTTTAGTGGATGAATTGTAGACCTATCACTGACAAATTAATTACACCACATTGCAGTTGTTGTCATCACAGTATCTCAGTATTCCAGTATCTCAGCATCGCAGTATCGCTCTTGACTCATGTTGAATTGTCACTTTAATTGCAATAAAGTAAATAACACATTTCACATGCGCATTTCTTGTCTAATTAATGCCTTTGATGTATGTTTCCTTCTCATAAACTCTGACGTTGAACAGTGCAGCGATATTTTTCATCCTACGACACACATGAAGCATCTTTCGATGCGTCGTCAAAGTGTCTAGTTGTCCTCATGTTACGCACTCGTGTGTGTCTGCCAATTAATGGACACTGTGTCTGGTGTATAAATAACGGTTTACACCAGGCCATGGATAAGCAACTCTGTAATTAAGAGCAGAAATAATTTTCCATCAAAAATTTTAATTTTGTAAAATTTTACAACCTCCAAGGACAGCAGGAAAATGAGAATACAAAATAAAATAATGTGAAAAAAAATATATATACCAAAGTTTTTGTGAAAACAGATACTATACTCTCGTACGGAAAACAGAAAGATAAAATGTATATTTTTATTTTTAAATAATTTAAATTTTAATTATCAATGATAAAGGATTTTCGACAATGTCCAAAAATGCCGGATAGTCACTTCAAAATTTTACCCAATTAGCTTTTGTCACCTTAATTCTTTGGGGGCAACTGGAAAGTGGCAGATAGTTGAGGATGTGGGCTTAATAGTATAGTATGTCCTGGTTTATATAAAAATGTTTGAGCGAGTGCAAACTTATGTGGAAGAAATACATTTTTAATCAATTGTTACTTTTTCAACGGTATGCAGTTGCTTAGATGGATCTCTACCTTTTTAATGGATTGATACTATTTCAATCAAATGATCCAGTTGCTTACATGGATCTCTACCTTTTTAATGGATTGGTACTATTTCAACTGTATCTAATTGCTTAAATGGTTCTCCACTCAGTACTCAGTTGCTTAAATATAGCTCCTCTTGTTCAGATTGTCATTTTGCACCGTGTATAATATGAAATATACGGTGTAATATAATGAAAATGTTAAAATTCATGTACGTCTATATGATTATTAGTTGATAAGCCGCAACTTGCACCTTAATAAAGTACAGTAGTCCCCCCTATAACGCGGTAGATTGGTTTTGCGTTATAGGAAAACGCGTTATAGGTGTATTCCCGTATACCCCGTTTACACACGTACGCGAAGCTAATTA
>NC_051847.1:40060328-40094144 GCF_002237135.1 Teleopsis dalmanni
AAATAAATTTGAAAACTTGTATTCAAAAATAATGAATAAGTGCAATAAATAAATATTTGTATAAGTGCAGTGCAAAAAATTACTAAGAAATTTTAATTTACCTCAGTTTTACCTCAATTTACTGGAACTCGCACTCGGCCATAAATGTAATATATAAATATAATGTAATATATTAATATAACAAATTTTTTATGATTTTAAAATAAAGATGATTATTACTCATTAAATTTTAATATCAATGTTGAAATCAAAAAACTTACAACAGAACCCTCGTTTTTCGATTTAGATGGATTTCCCAATTTGAGTGCTTAGTTTAGACATTCTATGAAGTAAATTTTCAATTAAAGTTTAATAGAAAAAGCAAACACTTTTTGAGGAAATCACAATTATTATTTGGAAAATTGTTATGCAATATTACAAGTCGTTTTTTTTTATTGTACTCTATACCATTGGCGGGCATTATTAGTGCATGAGATTGATAATGAAATTTATAATTTTAATAATATTTGATATAGTTTTTGCTTTAAATAAATGCATGATATAGGTCGAAAAGTTCATATAAGAATAAATTTGATGGTAGATGGTAGTTCAACCTCACAGTGGAGTTTTAAAACTTCTAATTTGGTACCCAACTTTCACAATTTAATATAAAAATTGTAAATTTAGAGCATATGTTATAAATCATTAAAAATCTTTTATAGCGAAACCATAAGGCGGTATTTATGGTCCAAATTATGACAAAACTCCTTGAAGTAAATTCTTAATCCTTAAAGTCAGAAATTGTTTAGTTTTTATAATCACTATTGAGATTCCTGTTGATTCGTTCAATTGTCGATTGAAGGATATTTGCATTTATTAAAATTTGTAATATGTAAAATGTTTTTGTTGATATTTTAAAATTTAATTTAAATGAATACTTTTAATTTTATTTGTTTTTATAAAAAAACAAATTTACTTTGGCTCACAGTTTGCTATATTACATATATCTTTTACATATATTTCATTGTCAAAGGCATTCCAAAAACAATTAATAATATGTCTTATAGATATATAAATACTATAACATATGTGATACGAAGATATCTAGTATCTAAGATATCTCTTAGATACTAGTATGTACTTATGTCAATATTAAATATATAATTTCTTTCTAAATAGATGAGAGCTAAAGTTTTACAAACTCCTATCTCCTTTAAAATACCATTAATAAATGAAAATAAAATATATACCTATGTGACGATATCCAAAGCAGCGGATATACAATTTTTTATATTGTAGTGGCAGCTTTGCGAGAGTGAGCCCATTTGATTACATGGATTAGCCCTGCTCATACGCAGATTAGAAAGATTCCCGATAGGACAGAATGGTCAACGCATATTAACTTTTCAAGTCACTAATTTTAAAAGATGGCAACTCTGTCATGTCAACCCTGTTATGCTCTGTGGTAACGATTAACTCATATACTTAAGCTTGAATGTTGATTAGCCTGAATAATCATGCCACAAATACAATTAACAGAAGTATCTAACCAGAGGATATCTGATGAATTTTTAAACTTGGTTTAAGTCTTCAAAATTCTAGATTTAGTATATATACGCTGTGATTATTGATCTAACTGCATTGATTATTTATCTAACTGGTCATGATGGTTGATCTAATTGTCAGGACCAACTTATGATGGTGTTTGGCAAGAACTTGATCACAAAAAAGTCCTAGTTTGTCTACTATAAAAATTAAATACAAGACCTAGAATTAAATGCAAGGAATAAATAATAGTGTACTCACCAAGGCATCCGAAGTAGTTATCATTCATAAAGTGAGATGTTTTTTTTGGAACGATGTAAACATATCTATCATCATGGAACCGTAAGAAACATTTTCGGCCATCGAATGATAGCTGATGATGATTATTTATGTTGAACGTAACAGTTTTTAATTTTTTCCATAAATATACATTGATGACAACGACAATTAAGTGGCATATCTTTTCCATTTCTATTAACAAATTGACATTTTAAAATTGCAGAAACAGGTGAACTTTGCTCATATTCATAATTCTCTCCGATTTGAAGGTCCAACTCATCACTAGTAGGATATTTTTCATCCACAAAATTGCTATATTTTCCCACATATTGCGCTACTGTTTTTGGAGATTTTATTTTTACATCAAAATTACCATATACATCATCTAAACGGGGTAATGGTTTTTTATTATTGTAGGATTCCCGATTTTCCTTGGTTATTTGCTTATAATTAAAGCGAAATGGTTGCCTTATATTTGATATCAATGGCTCTGATTTAGCGCTCCTTCTTCTTCTCCTATCATATCGACGTTCTGCGGTATATATATCAATATATTTATATTTTTGGTTACTAGAACTTTTCTGTTTCGTTTGAGTTGAATACCCAGTATAGTCTTTTATTTGAGGAACTGCTGTTTTATAGGATTTAGGATTTATGTCTCCCTGTGTTAACGTTGGGTATTGATAATCCTTCCAATAATTCCATGATAATATCTGCCTTTCACAATTTGCACGTTGTTGAGCTGAATTCATTTCATTGTCAATTTTCATTTTTTTATTCATATTTAAATAAGTATCAAAACGTTGCAGCGGTTGATCATTTCTAGGACATTCCAAAACATTATATATTTCTGCTATATTTATTTTGCATTTAGTTAAATAATCAGCCAAACCTTTTGCATTTTCGAAATTATTTAAAGGAATGACGAGATCTTTTTCTGACAGACGCAACCGCTGAACCCATTCTCTAAGCTTATTTATTATAACCATATTTTTGTTATATATACCATCTAAACGTTCATTATTATTACTTGGTGGTTCACATGGTAAATATCGGTAGAGATTTTTATTGGATAGTTGCCAGTTAGTTTGCGGTGATGTTCGCTTGTATTCATTTTCATCTCTATTCGAACCAAATTTTTCGACATTTATAATTCCTTTATGCTTCTCCTTGTTTCGAATAAGGAATCGAGCCAATTGGTAGGCGATATTAGACGTGGATTTAGACATTTCGATTTTAGAATTTTAAGTTTTAAAAAATAAACACAAATTTTTGTTGTTATATATATATATATATATATTATATGTTGCACATTGAATTTAGAAACAACATGTGAGAACAATTTAAAAAAAATGATTTTAGTTTATGAAAACTGAAGCAATTAATAATTTAAAAAATTTATTAGTTAACTATGATTAAATTGAATGTTATATTGTATAAATAGGAGTTTCATATACTATAATACTATATGCTTTATAATACTATGTACTAAATACGACATAATGATATTATGAACTGAAAATATCATAGCAGCTGGGAGCTGTGCAGCTGTACATCTCACAACAGTAAATTAATTTTATTTACTCTAAATAAAACCAATATAATTAAATTATATTGTATATTTATTTATTTTTTATTTATTATATTACTGTATAATATTTTATAAAATATATATTATATTGTATTATAAAAAATAATAAAAAAATTATTAACAAAATTAAACTAAGAGATTTTTTCAAAGATCATTTATGATGGATATTTAGTGTTATTTAGACATCGTCTGCATGGTCCACGCAAGATTTTTCTTCATTAAGAAAATTTGTTTTGTATTGAAAAATTTTCTCACTATTACCGCACCTTTCTATTTGGTGTAGATCACTAGTCATAAGATAAAAAAATTTAGTTGAAATTTTTTTTTATTTAAATCAAAATTTTTTAATTTTCGCTATTTATACTCTGTAAAAATATTAAAATTTTTATAGTGACATCTGGCGGGAATTTTTTAAAAAAATAAAGAAAATTAATTAATTTAATAAAGAATGCTTTTATATAACTCGATCAATTGAAATTCACCACTGTAGTGTAAGATCTTACTTTCACATTTCACCTTTCTTCTTTCACTTTAAAGGTGCGCCTAAAAGTATGCGTTGGAAAATTCTGCTTCAGCGTTGTAATATTACATTCTCATAGCAAGAGACAATGGTCTTGTATTAATTGAAGAAAAACATGTTCGTTGGGAGTTAAACGAAGCGTTATTTTTTTTTTAAACTTTTATTAAAGATAAAGTATATATTAAGGAAATAATTAATTAATTAAGTAATTTATTTTGCTCAGTACATATATTTATTTTTTGTGCTTATTTTTATTGTGTTTTGTGTGATTGTTTTTTGCATGATAATGTTTCTGTTGTGGTGTTTATTCATAATGATAATTATAAGTTTCCAGAAAGATATTAAATTAAATATATTAAAATTTTAGTCAAATTGTATTGTGTAAGTAATATATGTACTTCTAACATTCTAACGGATTGTTTAATTATGATTTGTGGTGATTTTAACCGATACCAAGCCCACTATTACCGAGGTTGATAGCAATTATAGGTATTCGTGGCTATAATAAACACAGTTTTTTTTTGTGGTACATGGTAGTAATAAGTACTTATGGAATACCCTTTTTTTTTGAAATTAATAGGAGTAATAATTTCATATATTACCTTTACATAATTATTTATTAGCGGGCTAGTTGGTCATTTAAATAGAAATAAAAAAAGCTATAATTTATTATTTATATTTAAAAACAGTTATTATTCCGATATTTCTACTAGCTTCAATAATCATCTTCAGGGAAAATAATCAACTTTAGAGCAGAAAATTATGAAGAAATATCATACAATAATAATAATGACGACAAAAAAAACAATAAAGGAAAAGGGAATAAAAATTAAAAAAAAATATACAATATCCTGTGTCATTTGTTTATAATATTCCTATAAGCCTGAGCACAGTTGTCCATATCCGTTTTATAATTAAGTCTCTTACTATTCGAAATTTTATAAGTATTGAATGCATTTTCAGAATGTCCCTTTTATTTTGGTTTCTTTCTTTATGTCAGATCTTCACATTTGTCAAGATCGGATTCATGTTTGCAGTCAGCACCACTTTTATTTTTCTTACCATGTTTATGTCCAGTCATCCTTTTCTTAAGTTTGTTCTTGGTCTTACCTATATATATTTTATGTAAGTCATTTGGATTAGACGACATTGGTGTTAAAGGTCGAGAGTTTAAAATAGCTTCTATTTCTATAATGACGGTTTCGAGTTCCTCGTACGTTATGTTAACGTTTCAGTTGAAAGGCTTCGGACCAATAGGTATTTTGCTGATTTAACCGCTGCTTCTTAACATATTGCACCCGTCACCTTTATAATTCAGCTGGTACACTACCTATATTAGATTTGTCTTTATTATTTATTTTTAATTTGGGGTTACTATATAATGTATAATTTGTTGTGTTCTGGGTAATTTTATATCGTTTCTTGTCATATATATTAGGGTTCATTATTTGATTTGACAATTTTGGAAGGAATTTAATTGATTTATATATTTTCTGGTCATTATTATAAGTTGGGTGGAAGTTTTTCAAGTTCTAATTAAGAATCGTGTTAATAATTTTATCTGGGAAATTTTATGGAAAATTTTTTTATATTATGGAAAATATTATCACCAAGTACCAGAACTCTTCTAATAAAATTAGATGCCGTGCTTAATATAACGTGCTTTGGATGTTTGGAATTGTAGTTAATTAATCCTCCTTACGCTGTAGGCTTTTTGTATCATCTTCAGTAAAATGTGAACATTTATATGACAACTGAAGAGTAGGCAGAAAATTTTATATATTATATTCATATTTACTTTAAAATATTTAAATGTTTGCATAAAATCTTCAACTATTTTATCAAAAAGTTTGCTCAAAATAGTTTTTTATAATTTTTTTGTTTAATAAATAATTTTTTACATCACACATACCTAACCATTATCTTATCAAATTGAAAAAATATTTCATTTTAAAGAATTAAAAGATTTATGTTGACTTTTATTCTTTGAATATTTTTTGTATAAACCATAGTCTATTATAAAATCGTATCCCTTCAAGCATGCATCCACCAATCCAAATAGCTGGAATGGTACTTTGTGGTTTTTATTATAGCATCTGTTATTGCGAAACTGTCTTAAATGACTGAGTGATTTCACCTGTGTAATTAAATATCCTCTTTAGAGACACAAAGCTCTGCAAGCACCCATATATATAAATACAAAATCCAAAATAGAACTATACATATACATATAAACACACACACATACAGTTATTGCCACCTACACTATTACGACATTTAAGTTTCTCTATTCGAAAGGCAACTTTTCCATAAAAAAGTGGCCATATTTATTTTTCCAAATATGTCAGTGTAGGTATGTGTATATTGATTTATGTGTGCATGTGTGTATGTGTTTGTGTGTGTGAATGTATTTTGATGTGATATGCACACATATGTGGTAAATGATAAAATGAAACTTCCTTCCTTCCGCTTGGCATGTAATAAAATCTAAGCGTGTTGCCTCAAAAATGTTATTTCCTAAAAGTATATTTTGGTAAATCCGCAAAGTAGGCGATGTGGATGATGTCGCACACATCAGAGTGAGTGCCCTGACTAGGTAGGAGAATGATGCTTCACGTTTAGACTGAAACTTCAGTACTTTACACTTATTAAATGCTATGAAGTGCTGTAGTCTTGTACTTTTTTTTGGTTCTGAGTTTTTTGCGATCTCTACTAACACAAATTGTGCTTCAAATGCAGAATATTTACATTGACTTATCAAAATTGTTGCTACTTCAGTTTGAGGAGAAGAAAGGATAAATTTCTAACGACACCCAAAACGTCCTTGAAACACACTCATGTGGCTTCTGTTGGTAATTAAATTTATTTAAGCTAAGATAGATGAATTGTTGGCAACACAAAATGTTGTGGTATTGCAACCGCATTGTTGGATATGGCAACACTGTTCGTACGTGTATAGCATATATGTAAAAGGTGAGGTTTAGTTTAAAAGGATTAAATAAATTTAAATTAGAAAAACTAAGCAAAGGTGTTATAATCGAAAATTTTAAAGCCATCACAGTTAAAAGGTTGAAAATAATTTTAGGTAAATGAAATATGTGTTCGATATTATTATGTTAGTTTTTTGAAATTGAAATTTGCCAAAAATTTTAATTGCTATTTTTAACTTAAACTTAAACACTACCTTACAAGTCTGGGTATACTTATGGATGCAAACTGTGGATTCTGTGAAGAGAATGAGGATTCGGCCACACATGTCTTGCGCTAATGCACATGCGAAATAGGCTCGTAGAAATGTATATTCTTACGGAAGAGGCAATAAAACTCTGTTAAGTGGGTTCTACACTCCTTTTTATTGACGCAACAGTGCTTAAAGACTTACTCTAAGTCAAGAAGGGGGCACAATAGATCCAATGGTCGCAGTGTCACATCCCCTAACAATAATAATAATAATTTTTCAGAACTTTGCAATATTCTGTTCTTTATACAGAATAACATACTGCATGTATAGCAGTATTTGGTGTATGTTTATGTTTTATTTCATAATGCTTAGATATGCCTGCAGGGTCAGTTAATTTCTTCACGAAAACATTCAATCAAATTATGGAACTGCTTTTCATATTACTAGTAAAAACTTGTGATAGTTGTAGTCATCTGTCTTTTCTATATAAATGTTTCGGTTATTCTCTAAACTGTATCAGTATGGACTAAACTGGTGGATGTAACTATTCCATTCAATATAATCGAAAGCAGATAGAGTCTCTAGACTGTCAATGGTGGATGTAACTATTCCATTCTATATAATCGAAAGCAGATGGAGTCTCTAGACTGTCAATGCATTACCTCGATTAAAAATGTTAGTCTAGATGTAAAAATTGAAATCGGCATTAGTGAGACACTGCGGAGAACCTTAAAAAAAGCCAATCCAGTCTATATAAATTGTTAAAAAATTAAAATAATAATATGAAAGTTATTTAGTTTTATGTAATTCAATTTTCTGCTATTATTGATATCATTTATCAAATTTATTTTTTTATGAGTAATTTTTTAGATTTATAAAAATATGTAGTTTGAACTGAATTAAACTTATTTATGTTAATTAATCGTTGTGTTTGTTTATATAGTTGTGTTTACTACCTCGGTAGTCTAATTCACATGGCTGCTGTTATTTAAATGCCACTGCAGATTGCTATCAGTCAAAGAAAAAGTCTCTAAGTCACAATTATGTAAATGTTTCTCAGGAAAAAGATCAAATCTGCTCAAAAACTGATTATAAAATCAATTCCTCAATCAATGTCAAAAGCAAAAGTCAAACTAAAACACAAAATACAAAATTCAAAACAGTAAAAATAAAAAAAAAAAATAAAAAATAAAAATAAAAAGTTTAAAATCAAAAAACAAAAAACAAAACTAAACTAAACTAAAAGCTTAAAGATTGAGAAAATAAATGTCAGTGAACTGCAGCAAAGCTTATCAGAGATGGAGAAACCGAAGCACTCCAATATAAATGGTTCTAACAGATATGGATATGGAACTTCAAGCGCAGTTCTAAGAAACCAAAGTCAGCGAATGCAGCAAATGTCGTGGGTACAACAAATCACGTTCAATGGCTTTTGTAAAAGTAAAAGAATTACTTACGGAATTTAGTAATAAAAGCGGCATTGCAGACTCCAAGACACGTGATACTCGTATCTACTGCAAAGATGGTTTTAAAGTAAAAGTAATGCGGTTTCATATTCATACAGAAATATCGAAAGATTAAGCAAAATATGTTATGCGCTGGCTTACAAATTTCTCTAACTACTCAAGCCGTTTATTGAAGCGCATGTTAAACGCGGTTCATAAGCGCAAAATGTAGCGCTTAAGAGTGCAAACTGAAATGTCAAAAGCAGATGCCATATCAACAGCTCAGGTAACAAGCAGTGTGCAGATATGGCCAACTTCTAACCAATACACTGCGCAACGTATAAGGTAAGTGATCAACAATTCAAATCTTTAGCCAAGTAACCAACAGGAACCAACAATGCTGCCTGCTCAAAGATAATCTTTCACTTTCAATCAGTTACTCCGCTGAGTTGAGTTCATTTCAGTCTGTGCTGTGCTGTGCAGAGCAATTCAGTTCAGTTCAGTTCAGCACAATCGCTTTGAGTACTCGTACATTTTGATGGTAAACAATTTCAACATTAACAGCACAGATTTGGTTCAAATATCCGAACTTGTTTCAGTAATATGAACCTTCTTCAGATTCCTTCGCATGATGACCTTACAAATCACGCTCCAGTTTAAGATCATCGTGATCGGTTTCATATGAAGAACATTTGCAGATACTAAATTTAAAACTCAAATTAAAACTTGTTGAGTTCTTTTTTTATTCGCCAAGGGACTTGCATAGATACACTAATAATATAGAAAATATTTTTATGCATATATTTTATTTAGTAAATTTATTTTATTATAATTAAAATTTTTATCTAAAATATAGAAATGAATTTAATAATTTATTATAAATTTTTTTTTTTTTTTTTGTGAATTTTTTATATATCAATAGATACTTTTTATATTTCAATAGATACTTTTTATGTTTCAATAGATACTTTTTATGTTTCAATAGATACTTTGCATTTATATAATTAAAATATTTTATTGATTTCGTTACTTGCTCTGATTTCACACAAATAGTCGAAGAGTCGGTGCTGTGTTATGTGTTAGAATGCCTGGAAAAATCAAAAGCGAATACGCGAAATATAGCAAAAATCTATAAAACAATTATTTTAATTTAATTGTAAAAATAAATAGAAACATACAAATCCATTTTGCTATAAATGCTCCTTGATATGCATCGAGCGCTTGGTTAGATGCCTTCATTTGCATTCCACGTTGGCCAGGAGGAAAGCTCGAATTGCAGTTTTGGCTGTTCCATGGCGGCGTAGTTTAATGCTTTGTTGCCGCTCCGCACTTCAAAATTCATGAAATTTTTTAGTTGAAAATAGAAACGAAACCAATCCAAAAACGATTTATAAAATATTGACTTCATTTTTCAAAAAAAAAAAAAAAATAAAAAATAATAAAGTTTATTGAAATCAAATATATTCGAGTATTCAATTAGTGAAGTTTTAATTAATATTGAAAATAAAAATTTTTACTATAATTGATAGATTCAAGTTCTTTTTGGTTATAAATAAAAGCTAAGTGAATGGATTCTAAAACTGAATAATTAAATCTACTCAAATATTTCACATCAAATTGATAAGCAATAGGAGTTGTAAAACTTCTCTTAGGTTTATGTCTTGAATATTTATGAAAACACTTCAAATTCATGTGAGCCTCATATTTAGGAAGTGGGAAAACTTTATAGAAATGCAAATTCAAACAGTGTTTAGCTTCGCTTCATCTGGTATCGCCAAATAGTCATACTTAGCTGCCTTACTGAATACTATCTAATCACAAAGTAAACACAAACCGCATGGGGCGATACGCAGATCTTAGATCAATCATTGAATAATCACGAAGATTATCAGGAATACTCAAATTAGTCATTAAGATGAGCGGGACTCTGCAGAATCCCCCCAGCTATCATAGAGTAAAAGTGCACTAACTCGGAAAAGGCTTAAAATAATATAACTTGGCTGACAATAGATCACAAGTTCAAATAATTCTTAGATTCTCTCCGCCAGGTATTGCTAAAGAGTGAGACTCCATCTGGTATCGCCAAGGAGTGATACTTTATCTAGTAGCACTGATGAGTGATAGGTCTATGTGTGCATAGCCTACGGCCAGCTAAATTAACCAAACTTAATGAGGTGTGTAGAATATAACAAACATTGTTTCTTTCCTTAAAGTTAAAGGTAAAGTAATACTAAAGGTACTCAATATTGTAAGGTTCAAATACAGTTTTTATTTAAAATTAATTTTTACAGTCCGGTTTAAAGAAAAAATCTAAATCCTTAATATAAACTATAAACTCTATTAAAAGAGAGGTTCTTATCGCACAGTAGTGAATTGCAACAACAAAAATTTTTATTATATTTAAGTAACTTAATTTTTGGCTGACAATACTTACGTGAGACTGCAAGAAGCAGGGGTTGAGCTCGTACTCTGCCTAATTTGAATAGGCTTCTAATAAAAGTGATAAATACTTAATGGATTTGAAGACACCATCAGTTTAACTTTATTGGTTATTATAGCGGCAGCTTTGCTTTGTTGTAGGTTTGTATATAGAAAAATGTCAAGTTTTTTTTGTTGGTTTTAGTGATAACAGTGCTTCCTTTTTTCTACAAGTAGCGTGAAAGCATCATTTTTAATCCAAAAGCCCGGTTGCGACTATTTTAGTCTTAAGCGATTGATAAAGAAAATAAGTTTTTGAATGCGAGAATCCATGTTTGCAATGTCCGTCTGGGTACTGACTGCGCGAACTTTCATAGTGGAGAGATTTGCTCTTGGAAGGCCAGGCCATTTGGATAGAAAGTACTCAGTTGTTTCTTGTTTTCTTTTTGTTTACAGTTTTTACATTTTTGGTTGAAAGGGATACTCCATTTTTTGGTAAAGGTATCCATTGGCTATTGATCTTTACAGCATTGCCAAGAGTTTTGCTGCTTCTATATTGCTACTGTTTAATAATGATTTCGTTCCAGTTGAATTGTAGCTTGACCAGGTCAGTTTGGATTTTACGCTGTCCATAGTGTTTTTGCACTTTCTAAAAAAAGTGGAGTTTTTCTGCTATGCTTAGACAGTAATAAAGAATATGTTTTTGGACACCCTTTAAGAAGATTTGCTTCCCTGGTGAGAATGTTTATAATAATTTTTTTAGTTTGTTTATCCGTAATTTATTTCCTAGTAGCGACCTCAGTTGGGTTTAGCTCTATTAGCTGTGAGTTCATGTTGGTTATATAGTGCGAGAATTTGAGCTGTTTTGTCGCAGAATATAGCAATGTATTGATTTTGTAGATTATTTTCTGAGATCAATCGATCTTCCTTTTTAATAGCAAGGTTTTTTAGTGGTATTTTGTTACTATTTTACAACTTAATATTTATATTTAAGATTGACAATTTTCTTTTTTATATGAAGATATGGATATTTTTTATTCTCTACAACTAAAAGATAAATAGATTTGGAGTTGTAAGGTATTATATCAATCGTCGAACCGTTTGTAAATATATGATAGTCCCGATTGGCTGTGTTAAATTCTTTTTCCTATTATATTTTTTGAAATATCGTGGGCACGGGCCACTGTAGGGTTATGTGGTAGGGAATGGAGAATAGAGATATGTCCCTTCGGACCGGCATCTATTCTTTTGAATCTATAGACAGACATAGAGATGCAATATGTATGTTCCAAGGTTAGTGATAAATATGTATGTACTACATATACGTGTAAATACATTATTATGTATAATATGAAATCAATTTATAATACTTATATTGATTTCTGTTAAAAAATTATATTTAGTTGGGTAGTCTTTCACTTTTAGTTAAAATTATATTTTTTTAAAAAGGATTCTGCTTTTTACCTAGCAAAATTTATTTGCCTAAGAGTCAATAATATCCTCAAAAATTTTCAAAAACATTTAAATAATGAAATTAAATGATGCATCTTGAAATAAATAAAATTATTAATAAAATATGAAATTAAAATTGGCTTATCACACGATCACACATGAGATGATATATATGAATTTGAATCTTAGCAGAACTAAAATCTAATGGTGGGATAAGTACTTTGCCATTCTTTTAGGTAAATCAAGAAAGTAAATTCAAAAGTCCCTATTTCTGCGCTGAGAAAGGTAGCCAGTGTCTGTTGTGCCACTTCAATGAGATTGTATTCCTAAAAGCAACTCAACATGCATTAGCTATTAATAATATATGAAGTGGAATAGATTACCTTTTGAGATACTTTGTGATATCATGTGAAAAGTGAAAAGCAAACACTGAATTCGCATAAGAAATTTCAATTTACTTTTTATTGGAAGAGGGTTGCTTTCACAGTCACCTTTGATGCTGTCATGTTTCATGTATGAAAATCAAATATTTTATATATCTGTTTATATATATACATATACATATATATATAAAGTTGAGATGGAGTGTAGTAGTGAATTCCTTTAGACAATCTTTGTTTGTTATATGGCAGGCAACAACATTCTTGAGAACAGAAGTAAACCAACACAACATCAAATGACATTACATTACATGTTTTCTCTTAAGGATTTTATTTTGATAATTTTTTTTTATTTTAATTTCTTTTTTTTCAAACAAAATCTTTATTTTCGATTTTATATTTTCGTCCTTTAAAGGGAAAAAGGCAATTTGAGGTGAGCAAAGGTTTAAAAATGCTAATCAGTTGTGTGTTGCAAAAGGACATTAATTTAATTTGTGAATATTATTTTTTTCTATTTAGGGCTGTTGAAACACATACCTACTTTGATAATTGAAACCGTAAATTTAGGGTTTATTGAACAAAGGCTTTTTTTTTCAACTCCTTTTCCTTTCCATTATTCCTATTATTTCTATTTTTTATCTATTTCATTTGTAAACTCAATTTACTGGAGTTACGCAGCGAGTTTTTAAACATTTGCGCCTATTTATGTTATCCTTTTATAAATCGAGACCACAGTTCTATTACTCCATATGAACGATTTTTTAGTGTTATAGTGGAACTAAGTAAATATATTCTATTAGTCATTAATAAAGGTTAGACTATAGATCTAATATCATTTGCATGCAGATATATTCTATTCGTCATTAATTAACGTTATACTATAGATCTAACATCATTTGCACAAAGATATATTCTATTCGTCATTAATTAAGGTTAGACTATAGATCTATCATCATTTGTAAACTGCAGATTCTGCGAAGATGATGAAGAGTCAGCCACACATGTACTTTTAAAATGTCCTGCGCTAATATACATAAGTAGTAGACTCCTGGGTATGTGTACTCTTATGGAAGAGACAGTAGAACTCCATAAAGTAGGTTTTATACTACTTTTTATCGACTCTACAGGGTTAAGAAACTAATTCTTAAGGCAGAAGGGGCACAATAGTCCCGATGGACGCAGTGCCACACCCCGTGTCAATAATAATAATAATAGACTACATATAAGACTATGTATATAAAAATCTGTTATACAAAGTTTATGAATGTTAAATTAACCATCAAAATTAACCAAACTTAATGAGCCAAAATTAAGTTAAAATAATTAAATTAATCAAAATTATACAATTTTTTTAATTGTAAATTATTTATATAAATAAGTTATGTATAAATTACACAATTAGAGAAAATTAATTAATTAAAATTAATTGATTGAAATTAATTTATTAAAATTAATTGATTGAAATTAATTTATTAAAATTAATTGATTGAAATTATGCGAATTAATTAAAATTAATTAAATGAATCGAAATTATACAGTTTTTAAAATTTTATTATACAATTTTTTAAAATTTTAAATTATTCATATAAATAAATTATGTATAAATTGAACAATTAATAAAAATTAATTAATTAAAATTTATTAAATTAATCAAAATCATTTCATTTTTTTTAAAAATACATAATATAAGTAAATACAATTAATTTATACTATTAACTAAATTACTTAAATAAAATTAAGTTAATATTAATTAAATTAATCTGATTTATACAATCTTTATGACTTATGACTGACCTTAATATATATAATATTTTAGCTACATTATTGCCATAAATATAAAAATTAAAACTATTTATTATTTGATAATAAACTGTATTTATAAATTAAGCTTAATAGCTTATGTCATATTATTGCACTAAAATAAAAAAAAATTATCAAAATTGATTTATAAAAATTTATTTAAAATATCTGCGATAAAAATATATTTCAAATAATATTTATAATTTTTTTTTTGGGACATCCTTTCATATCAACAGAGATAATTTGATCTATACATTTATTTTTTTATTTTATTTAATATTTTTCTAAATTTGCACTTCCAACAGCCGCAATCTCACGCTTCAATTTCAAAGCAAATAGAACGGCGGCACTCGTTAAGGAAGGATATTTATAATTGCACCTTGCAATTATTTGCTTTCCTTCTCGTCGTCTCTTAACGATGGTTTTTTTTGGCTTTCTGGTTGCAATGGTACCACTTCGCCAATAAATCCTTTTCCTGATAAAAATCAGCGGTTTTCGTCTTTATTCAAATTTCAAATACGCATCCAGCGTTCAAGTCGCTAAGGAATATTTTTTCTGTGCTGCTGATTGTTTGTCTGTCTGTTTGTTTGTTTGCTCGTACTTTTGTTGCTCATTGTGCAACTTAATATTTTTATTTAAGGTTGACAATTTTTTATTTGAAGATACGGATATTTTTTATTCTTTATGATTAAAAGATAAATACAAACGGAATTGAACCCTTTAATCGTTCTGAAAGGATATCCTTTGTTGTTTAGAGGTGTGTTTTCTTTGTCGTATTTATGTGTATTATATCAACTTGCGAGTGATATCCTCTTACATTTGTTGACAAATTTTACGTTCGATTTCTGCTTTTCTTAGTTCTAGTTTTTTTTTTAAAAAAAAAGTTAGATGGTATTATAATATACTTTTATGAATTCATAACAATTTTCTTTGAAATTAATATCGTTGCTTAATTTTATTTAAATTACTTTATATTTGTTAATATATTATTTTTGAATATTTTCTCTTGGCATCAATTCATAAACGAACCATCGCTCAACTTAAATTTAATACTCAACTTAATAATTTAATATTAAAGTAAAACAGAATTAGCGTAAATAATCAGCTTTCCTTTAGGGCGTTTGAGATGACATCAGTTATTGATCAAAATCCGTAGAAATTCTTAAGATCATCTATGTATTCGATATTAACTCGAATCATCAAGAGCGATTAGCGTTTCCTTAACTTGCTCAACTTGCTCAACAACATTTAAACTATCTCTTTTGCTGGAGCACTAACATCAATTCTCATGATTTGAATATGCGAACAAAGCCGTTGGATAGTAATTCGCTGAAGAATACCTACACGGCGATAAAGCTCTTACAGCCAATTTGTAGAAGACCGAAGATCTTATATAGAATTTTTTTTTCGATAACTTGCCATGCAGATTCGTTATCATGTCATGGTGCCCATGCTTTTCGTCATAAAGAAACACAATTAGAGTAAATGAACCATAGAGCATAAGCTGTGTCAGTCTGACGAATGTTCTACATTTCAATTACCTACCGAGTTCATAGCCGCACCTATTGGTAGTGATATTTCTTTGTTTGATATCGAGGTTGATATTATTTTGTTTATTCAGCGGTGCCAAGACAGATGAAATCCTTGATCCTTATACAGATTCGAAAGTATAATCGTCAATCACTATCTTTACATACAATTTATTGGAAAAAATTACACAGAATAATCAATTTTTCTATAATACGTTGTCAAATTATAGGATTCCGGAGAACGTAATCGTACTGCGTTTGCTATTTTATGCTAGCTGTTAGAGTACAGTAAAGTATGTCTGATCATTCCGTCATATCAAGTAATAAAATAGTGATCTTATTCGCAAGAATCGGTTCTAGTGAAGTATATATAGTTATTTCAATATATAAGAAAATAAATTAACTGACGAAGTCAAAAGAATTGGTTCTAAAACGGTGTATTGCGGATAGAAACCTTTTTTCTACTTACTTGAATCTGTTGCGAGACTTACTATCAACAACTCAATCCAATCTAAATGAATTAATAACAGGTGAAATCACAATGGCTGCAACCACACTAAGCGTTTGGACCTCAACCTCTACCTGACTTACCTAAATCTGTTGCGAAACTAACTAACTATAAATGGCAAAATCGCAATAGCTGCAACCCCATCAACTTTTTGGACATCCATCTCTTTCCGTCTTGCGTAAATCTGTTGTGAAACTATCTGTCAATGGTTGAATCCAATATGTATTAAACAATAAATGGTAAAATCACAATGCCTGTAAATACATGAACCTTTTGGACATCAATATTTTCTTGGCTTGCCCAAATCTGTTATGAGACCATCTATTGTCGGTTGGATGCAATCTGAATCATACCACGTTGATCCTATCTGAAATCTGTGAAAGAATATAGGTTTTTTATGTAAATTTATCGCAAAATGTGTAGACTGGTGATTGGTTGGATCACTGGTCACAGCACTTTCGCCAGACCGCTATTTCGACTTGGCTTCGCTCAAGTTCATTTTGTTTGGACAACAATTACATCAAGGAATCTTTACTATACTTTTGTCCCATCAACTCAAATGTTGTAAGTTGTAAGTAATGTATGTCCTATTTGTTTTGAATATGATCATAACATAAAATATTTTTCAGGGTTTATTCTGCTCTCCAAAGACTCAAATACAGTTCTCAAGGAAGATGTAAGACTTAGATTCAGTTTCAGTTTCTATAACTGGAGAGCGTCGGATCATGTTTAGATCCATTTTCTTAAAAGGAGCCGAAAATTTTTGTTGTATATTGGACTAAGTTTCATGTACTTATTATGATACTTTTATGGTCTGAATTTGATGAATTTCTTTTATATACATTATCCTCAAAAGGTGATTTGAGTGTGTCAAACGGTACCTTTTCAAGATTTCCATTTACTGATAAGACAATATAATAATGTAAAAGATAAATTAAATTAAATCCGCAAAATTAAATAGATTTAAATTTTTAAAATCAAATTTTGGAAAAAAAAATTGGTTGTTGTAAGCAAATTATATAAATTAAATTAATTTAAATTTTCACAATTAAATTTTGGTAAAATAGAAAAGTTTTTTATTTCCTAAGGGTTTTTGAAAAAGTTTCCATTTACTGAGAAAAAAAAAATGATAATTTAAAAAGTAAAATTAATTTAAGTTCTCTATATTATTATTATCTAAATTTTTACTGTAAATTTTTGGAAAAATCGACAAAAAAAAAATGGTGTAGTTAAAATTAAACCAATTTAAATTAATCTAAATTTTCAAAATTAAATTTTGGAAAAAAAGACAAAAAAAATGGTGAAGTTAAAAGTAAAACTGAATTAAATTTATCTGAATTTTCACAATTAAATTTTGGAAAAAATGACAAAAAAATTGTGAAGTTAAAAGTAAACTAAATTAAATTGGTCTGAATTTTCACAATTAAATTTGGGTGAAATAAAAAAAATATTATTTTTTTACTGCCTCTCGAACATATGTCCAGTATCAAATTATTAGTCCTGTCAAGAATAATAAAATATTTATATTTTTAATATCAACATATTAATAAATTATTTTTAATTTATTCACAAAAAACCACAAAAACCAATTATAAATAATAAAGCAAGGTCCTTTCGAATATATAAACTGCTTCTATCCTTGAATGAATATTTAAATATTTTACATTCATCATAGGATAATTTAAGCATTGCTATAGAACTTGTCAATTAAAGTACATATCCTAACTTTTGTGATTGACAGTATAGTTAATAATTTATTAGTATATTTTGACATTGCAATGTCAGAAAGTTTTTCACATAAGAATTCAACTTTACTTTAAATGGACGATACTTAATAGTTGCATTAAAGACTTAACATAAGAGCCTTGCATCGAGTGACTGACTGACTGCACCATACATTGGCTCAAATGTGGAATAAGGAAACCCTCTAATTGCAGGTGAATGGCATTAATTGCAATAAAATTCGAGAATTCAAAAGAAATGTTAGGACTTTTTAATTACCCAACAATTTGCGAACACATAATGAACGCGTTGTTAAAGCAGCTCCGGGGTCACGCCCACTTTAAACATGCCATTGACTTAAACTGCCGCTAACAAGTTTTAGCGCCGATTTCTTGTTGCAGAATTTAAAGTCAAACGCCAGGACTCTCACAAAGAAAAGTGAAGTGAAGTGAAATGAAATGGAGGAAATTGCAGTGAAAGGCACACAATTAAGGACATTTGTGGCAAATAGTTGTATCTTACGTGGCGCTCGGCACTCCACCATATACACACTTAGGCAAATTGTGTTTGAAATAGTAATAACATAATTCACAAGTGAAACTATTACTAGGATTGGATAGGACTACGACTATTGCATTTAAAACGTGTCTAAGGATATGCAAATATTAGTCCGTTTCTTGTTACGTTTCCTTCTCCATTGTGTGGCAATTACCCACACAATGCAACCGCTTTTTGGGCCACATTACGGTTGGGCCAAAGTAGGCATTAGTGCAGCCGTGTGTGCATGTTTTTGCATTTATAGTGAAAATCGATCGGACATACATGTTTTGTTTAGTGGTTATTTAATCTAAGGTTAGACCGACCTCAGGTCAATTTCGTAAAGTAAAACTCTACTATAGGCGGCATATCGTGCGAGGGGCTCTCTGTGTGGAAAATGCTAAACATACGCGCACACAATTGCAGCAGCGTTTGATTGATGTGGGAATTAGGACAGCTGGGCCCGCTTTCGCAATTGGCATTGCCTGCTTTTCGGAACATATTGCACTGCATACGTGTACTTTGTTTTGTGGTACAAATGTATGGCACAATTAAATTTTAGTTAAATATTAATTTCGGAAGTGGTTAAATGCTAGAAATTCAATTAAATCAAAAGACTACAGTCGAATGACGTGTACATTTGCGTTCTAATTCTGTAATTTCCTTAACTCAACTCAAATATTGGATCGTGTACGTATAACAAATACCAGAATACACTAATATGTACATTGATGATTTGTTTACATTATTCGAAACTAACTGCAACGTTACACTTTATATCAATAACATTCCAATATATTCTCGTGCCATTTTCTTAAAGATTGTTTTCGTAATTAGGTAAACCATTTTGATTACAATACATTTTTAATTGTAATTGAATTATAAATATATAAATAATGTATAAACATAATAAAAAATCACAACAATCTTTAGTTTAGCTCATAGCTCTTCTTGGTTCGTCACCAATTTTTTTTCCTTTGTGAAAAGCAACGAAAGCCACAGTGTGAGACTTGAACCCACTAAAACCACCCCCGAGGAATGGTTATGGAAGATAATGGCCTTCTTCAGCAGGTGTAATCCGATTTCAGTAATGAAGGGCAGAGAGAACATTAGTTAGGCTTAGTATTAAGTAAGCTAAATTCATCGTAGCCAGAAAGCATGGACGTACTCATTTAGAAAGGGATGTGTCTTCTTGATTACTTATTTATTATGATTTATTATCGCTTGACAAAGAATTAAGTCACTAAATTAAGAATTAAGTTACTGTGACATTAAATATTATAAGAGTTTCATATTTCGAGAGACTAGTTTCCAATATAGCAGGACAGGACTGGTCTTAATCTAGAAAAATCTTCACTAATCTTCACATCAGCAATATATAAAAATACTGTTTTTAGATTGTAATGTTCAACTTGACTCACAAGTTTTAAGACTGTTTCATTCGATTCGCTTATTAAAAGTACTTAACTTTAAAAATTATTTAAGCTGTGACTGTTTCTATGCAAAAGATTCCCTTCTTACCATAACATCAGCTTTTCCATATCCCATAATATTCTCATGGGCCTACATTAGAGAAATATTGTGTCGTTCACTTAAAGTGGTGAGTACCCTTTTGCTTTGTTGCACTAAGTGATAATTAAATTATTTATCTGTTCATAGGTCTATGTTCTACGTTTTAAATGTAACATATATTCTTGGACTTAGACCTATTGGAAAAACTCTTTATTAAAATTGTTTCTTTTTTATTTGACCGTTTACATTATCAAATCTTAATATATGCTCGTCATGTTCGTTTTATTAGTCTAATTTTGACAGTTTGACAAAAGTGTCTTATCTACTTACTCTGAAAAATATGTCAATCTTTTCCAAACACAGCTAAAAACGAAAACATATAGTGACTGATTCTTGCTGACGTGTAAACAGTTGCTTCCGGTCCATTGTCGTGAAAAGGTGTGCGTGCCTCGACTAAAAATAGTTTTAAATTCTTTCAATATCCTGACATCACTTCATTTAACGCAGTTTTTTTTCTTTACCAATAATATATTATCTTCTTTGTCGTACTTTTCAGCAAAACTATCTGAGCTAATTCCCAAATTATTCAGTTTGTCAAAAATTTGAAGTTGGCTAGAAGTTTAAAGCAATAAAACCAAGGTTTAATCATTCAACATTTCTATAAAAAAGTCAGGTAATTTTATTATAATTATAAAATAATACAATAATTATATTAATTAATTAATTATTAATTAATTATGTTTATTTTATTATTATTATAATTATATAATAATATAATTATTATTATATTTTATTAAATAAGTATCTTATTGCAAAATCGGTCTCGAGGGGTAATAAGTCTCACCGAAGAGTCGGTTTAAAACAGGTGTAGATATATATATGTACATTATACATATAAATAATGTGATGTATGTACATATATAAATATATATATACAAAATTATAGAAGTGTGATGATTAGTATTACTAAGAATAATGCTCAAAGTAGTATTAAAATATTATTGGAGACTATTATGGCAATTTAATATCTTTAAGTGCTACTGAACAGCATTTTTTCCGTCACGTTTTTTATATTTCGAGCTACTGTATTCAGTCGTTGTTATTTAATCAAGTGCTGGACTTTTTCGTCAAAACGACATTTTTGTATATTTACATATACAAAAGTGACAGGTAACATACAACAGGGTTGTATTCTTTTAATAAAGAACTAGATAATTCATTTTTATTATTTTATTGAAAATATTCGTTATTTTTCTCTTAAGTGAGCTTGTACTGTGATTATCATTGTCTATTAGATAATGGTAATATTATATGGTATGTAATTTTACTACCTCTGTAATATGTTTTAGCTTGACTTTGCTACTATGAATATTTTCTGAACAAGTGGACATATTGAAAAAAAAATATCTTTTTGTGAAAGCCTTTCTTTTGAAGGTAATTGAGCTCAATTGGCTTACCGGAGGAACCTCTTCAAACTTGGACCCAAATATGGTAAACTTTTACATTTTCTTATATACTTCAATATCTATGATAGGAAGAAAGTTGAAATTTGTTTTGTTGTTGTTGTTGTTATTTGAGTTAGTGCTATTACGCGCTTTTACTATATTGTGACTGGGGGGCTTATCCCTATCCCATACTAAACTTTAACTATACTAGAGTCATTATCATTTATTTATTTTCTAACTGATGACGGACCGTAGATCAGCATATCTTCCTGTGCGGCCTGAGGTGGACTTAAGGTTTGTTAGAGCGGGGTTGGGCAACGTATCAACTTTTGTGAACAATTTTAGGGCTCTGTTCTTGATATACACTTTCACTGAGTCAATTACTAAATACCTGTATTTTTTTACATATGTCAAGAAATTTCAAAAGAAAAGTTAACTTAAAAACTATATTTAAGAAGAATTTCATATCACTACTTTTATTGGCTTAGGAAATACTGAATTTTGATTGTCTATTTCTGTTTTGGCACATTGTGTGATGGTTGTAGCTTCTTAATATAATCTTAGTTATGGAAACTTTCTAGATTAATGTCTATAAAAATATCTTTATATGTATTACTTTTTTCAAGTATTTATATGTACAAACTGTACACTGATGATTACCACTAACGTCCTCACTAAAGTTCCAACATTTGAACCATGATTAGCAGTTATACTATCCAATGTTAAACTTTAATCGGTCTTGGAGTTTTGCTGTTCCTTTAATAAATAGGTTTATAACACTTTCACATATAAAACTGAAATTTATGTTTTCTCTAAAATTGTAGACTCTCTCCCACTATACACTCTCCCACCAACAACACCATTAACATTATTTTGTAAATAAATAACCAAAAATTTTCATGGACAATTAAATTTATTAAAAAAAACAAAACAGAAAAATTAAAAAAAAAATTTTTTTTAGTTATTTTAATTTAAATTTGTATTCAAACTTAATTAAAATTAAAATAAAACAAAAGTAAAAATTTTAACATCTTAATTACATTTCGAAAATTATCCATGGTTGTTGGAAATACAAGAAAATGTTTCCGCTTAATATGCAGAAGTGGAAAACGGATGATGAAGATGGGTTAATGCTGATAATGGTTTTGTTATGATTTTCCGCATAGAATTAATGCCGCTTTTATGCCTCAGTGCATTTAATAGAGTAAATCTAAGTTCAACTCAGTTTCGGTTAAAATATTCATAAGGCAAAAAAATAAATAAAATGAAACTAAACACAAAGATTTGCCTTTGAGATTTTATCTTCACAGCAATTCGTTAACTTAGCGGTGTTGAAAAGTGGATTTCCTCTGTGCATAATAAATTTACATACTTGAAAATTTTTTAATGGAATGACTTAATCCAGCTGAAGTCATTAGTATTAAAGAAATTTGTACTTAATTAGCATTATGATGATGGTACACACCTGCAGATTACACACTAAATTTCAGCGATTAGTTAGATAAAAAAAAAGTATCTAAAAAGTACATATCATTCTTAGTAAGAAAAAGGAGCAGAAAAAAAAATTTTTTTTTTTAAGTCTATTTTTAATAATTACATACACAAAAGGAATATGTCTTTTTTCTTCTGAATAGTCTTAAATACCGGAACTAATAACAATATGCAATTTTTGGTTAAACACATTTGTGGTTAACAAAAAAATATATAAAACACATCATAATCCATTATAAAATATCCTTTATTAAGAACAGAGGTCATACCTTTTCCATACAAAACATAGTGTCCTCAAATTCTTATGAATCTAAATTATGTTTACAAGCACACAAGTACGAATGCATGACCACAAAATGTACAATAGATCCATAAATCCATCCTTTTTAGTTATTTCTTTAATATCTGCTACACAGAGTACTATCCAAAAATGTGTCCTTAAAATTGTTATTGTAGTTGAAAAATTCTTTTAAAACACCAACAAAAAAAAAAAGATATTAATAAACTAGAATAGAAAATATTACAATGAAAAGTAGAAAAATAGAAAAATAGAAAATAGTAAAATAGAAAAACAAACATCAAGCAAGGATCCTGACATCAAGTTGATTGTGATTAATGACTCCTGTTATTGTCCACTTTTCATGCTCATATGCTTCCTGCCTGTGAGTTTCTTACTACGTCTGACACCTTTCCTATTTGTCAAATTGTAAACCATCGCACCTCCTGTAACAGTAGGCACAAGTGACATTTGGTGTGGATTTTTCTGACCACAATGACGAAACCTTTTACATGCAGTGAAATTATTTTCTTACAGGATACATATTTACAGTTAATTTCCTTTCCATTATATTATCTATTGTTATGTCAATTTTATTCCCACAAAATATTTATAGATTCTTAAAGAAATGTATATATACCTCACATGCTCGATCAAGCTGCAGATTTTCTATTTCTAAAAATTTATTTGTTTAAGGATGAATCGATGTATATTTCTTTGAGGATTGCTTGTGTGATGAATTTTAATTTAATTATTAAATGAATTAAAAATATATATATATTTTGATTTTGAACAGCACTAAATTGCAGCAACAAAATTTTCATTATTATTATTTTTAATAAATTGAACTTTTGGCTGACCATACAGCTGCTTCGGGTATTGCCAAATATTCGTCATCTGAGGTCTTGGAATTATTTCTCATATTTAAAATTAAATAAATAATAGCAAACTATGATCAAAATATACTACATATAGAGTATCAATTATTATTATAAGCATTATTTAAAATATTCAATACATGCACTTAGCATGCTACATGAACGTTTATTAACAAATAAAGTCATTAAAAAAAATAATGCAAATCGGAATGAATAATTAATAATTTTAATTAAAAATTAAATTGGTAGCTATAATTTAATTCATTTAATTTAATTTTCCTTTATGAAAACAACACGCAAACCAAAAATGAATCATTTAATCTATTCAAAATTCGTAAAAACAATCGAAAATTTACTATAAAAAAAAACAAAAATAAATTAAATGTAGCAAAAAGACAGACAGACTAACTAACAGATAGATAGACTACTTTAAAGACAAAAATTTATATTAAAATTTATGCTAAAGAGGATCTCCAGTCGACTAATTCAACATAAAACTTTGTTGAAGTATTTTTTCTCTTGACGTGTACTCTGCACCAAAACATGGAACGTTGTGCCTGGGTATGGAGCAGCCATCTCCGCGTCAGTTGAGTAAGAAGCTATCAAACTTGGCGATGGTAATTGTAGGTTTCAGTAGAGTCATTTTACACCGCGCAAACGATGTGTTGTGATGTGCTGCATTCGTTGCATTTGATGCATTTGGTGCAGTTGCAATATTCCAGTGTTGCGCCTGCGCGTCGGCATAAGTGAATGACTGCCTTGGATAATGATTACCCTTGATAGTAATTCGTTATTTCAGCCAAGGTAATGAATGTGCATCCGTAACACGTTTCTTGACTGTTTCTTCGCATTGTTGTTGTTGTTGTTGTTGTTTTCGTTATTCTCTAAAAGTAGCTCTGTGAAGCTAAATGCATTATGAAGTGCCATTGGAATTAAATTTGGACTTCGTAACACTTTTTCTTTTTGTTTTCCTTTTTGTGAGAGTTCTGTTCCTGTGATAAATATTTCTTTTTGGTTTCAACTGAAAACAGTTATGATTTCTAAATATTCTAATGTTTAGCAGCTCTTAGTTTCCTTTCGTTTGAAAGTAATTCATTTGATCTTCTTCGCCGTGAGCTAACACTTTAGTAGAAAGTAGATTTTTTCAATATAGGTATAGACAATATATAGACAACCTCTCAATACTTCCTAAATGTAATTCTTCTGGTATTCTTTCTAGTAATTGTATTTCTTTAAATTTAATTGTAATTCAAATATTGTTTTAATGTTAAAATTTTAATAATAAAATAATAATATTCGGATGGGGTTTCGGATGCCACTTAATGACAGTTCTTTGGGATTATGGGTTGTACCATATATATAGCAACTACACAATAGAATATAATTTCATTCGTCAATTTAAATTAGAATAAATTTTTAAACTTAAAAAACAAATATCAGATTTGAAAATATTTTTATTAAATTTTCTTAAAGAAAACAGTATTATTAGTATTATTAATATAAGACATGAGAGCACAAAGTCAAGAACAGTATTTAGACTACAAATAAAAAATCACAAAAAATTTGATGCATTAAAACCGCTCCTGTCACTATATATTGTATCTTATGTATAGAATTTACCTTCTAGGTTTACCTTTTGAACTTAAAATGAGCTACAAATATGTATTTGAAATTTATTGAAGTAAGTGCTCACATATAAAGTTCTTACATCCGCTACAAATTTTAATAAATAATGTTCAATATATAACACAGGGATATTTTTATTCTAAATAAGTTAACTGCTTACTTTAATCTAACTTAAATGACCCAGAAGAACCTTGTCCTTTATGAAGAACCTTGTCCTTTATGAGAAAGTATCTAGCATATTTCATTAGTTCAAACAATATGAACTCTGTCTCATTTTCTGAAGCAATTTTAAGATTAACTTGAATTTAAAATTTAAGTTTTTTCTTATTTATATTACTTAAGTTAAGTTTATCAGTACCTGACATTAGAATTCTGTTAAATTTATTTATGGGCACATCGGCGCCTTCCAGCAATAAACTTAAATTACAGCGCAGAGGTGTTGGTGGCGCGAGGCGGTAGCAATCAAAAATGTAATTCGCAACAGCCTGCTAAGCTCTTATGATATTTCCTCTCAAGTCATTTAGGCACCGCACAGACTGACCTCCAAATCAATGATGTTACGAGTATTCGCACCGAAACTGCAACAACAAAGATACGAACGTGATAATCATGGTGGGCATGAACAAAAATTTTGGGAAAAAGAGAATATAACTTCAAATTTGCAGAAATGAACTGGATAAAGTAGTGCAGTTTAGAATGTGGCATTATTAAAAAACCTTAACAGTAATATCTTTGGTAAGGAATAAAAGGAATGCATTGAATGTGTTTTTCTAAAATTATGTCAAAATTAGAACTCAGTGAAATCTTGGCATAAATGTGGTTCATAAACGATGAAAGTTGAATGATATATAATTTAAAACAAGTGATATGTTAAAAGCCTTTAGTAATATAAGGGATTGTAGTACTTCACTAGTTGAACACTCCTAGTCTTCCACGTCCGATAAGACCGTCTCTATTTTATAATCCCCGGTAGCAGTTTTTAAGTTAGTAATGCGAATTATTCTTGTATCCATTTGAATTGTCTGTTTATACTCGCACAAATTTAATTTCTCAGGTCCAATCCTATTCATTTCTCTTAACTCGAGATGGGGAGCAACTACTGTACTTGTTTTTAGTTATAGTTATAGACTGTATATTAATGCGGCATCTCGCCTCTCCATCACAATCAATTCGACAGTGTCCATTGTCAGTTTTAACGATAGCTAATGTCAGTAAAGGTTGCATTCCAAATATGTTGAGTGATTTTATTACGAGAATGATCAAGCCTCGTATCCTTCCCCAAAATCATTCGATGCTAGTCAAGCGCACAACAAGAACACAACTAACTTCTAAATTTATACGATTGACAGGTGTGATTACTTTAGCCTTGAATGTTATTATCAAAACTATAGAACAGTTATCTTAACGAAAGCCAGACAGCAATTAAAGTTATCGATTCTAATTACCTATTGTTAAAACTGATGATAGATTGTCTAGAAAGGCTGGATGTCTTTAACCTAAATATTTTGACATGGATTATTTAACTTCCGTCAGCACTAGTGGGAGTTTCCAACAACGAAACTGCAAGAAAACTTGTGAGGAAAGGGGATCGCTGCTTTTAGAGGTGGAACTATAATGTAACTCAGAAAAGGAGAACTTCTTGTCACATATGCAGAAAAAGGAGCAGCAACAGAAAACGCTAAACTGAGACGATTTACCATGCCTAATATAAAGTAAAATCGCTTATAGTGACTCCCAATCTAAAATGATTTAAGTATTGTGTGTAACTAAATAAAAATAATTTTGGAATTGGAATAGTTCCAATTACAGGGCTAATAGCTTGTTCGGCACTGATAAATAAACTAAAGAAATAATAAGGTGGGCATGTTAGATTAAATTAAGAAATAAGATTTAATGAAAGAAGTTCAATATCTCAATTTATAGAGAAAATCAAGATTAAAAAAATAATTTCAATCCAGTAGTTCATCTTACATCAAATGAAGAAAAAAGACTCGGAGATGAAGTTTCAGTACTTTAATTTGTCAAGAAAATCGGGTTGAAAAAAATACTCTGAATCCAGATGTGCATCCCATATTAAATCAAGAAGTAAGACTTAGTTAAGTCTTGTCGAGAAAATTGGACTTGAAAAGATAATAGTGCTCTAGGTCGTAAAGTAAAATTCGCAACTTAATAATGATAAGTTTCAGTTTCTATATCTTATTCAGTTGGTTTTATCTTCTTCAATATATTCTACTCAACTTTGATTTACTTTATCTAAATTTTAGTAATTGCATTTTAGTGCTCTATCCATCCATAATTTTAAATAGAGGCTTGAATATTCTAGTAAAAATGTGATGAATTAAATTGACAAAAATTGAATTTTTATCACAACTAAACTCCCTGGAATGACGCCTCTGAAATTGAGAAAATTACAAGTTTAAGCTCATTATACGAGGCAATAAGAACTAAAGACAGACAGACAGACAGGCAGATCTACGGTACCGACTCAGTTGGAACAATAACAACAAATCCAATTCCGACTTCGGAACGATAATACTAAAGTTAAAATTTCAAATTGCGCATGTGCGCACACCAAGCAAAACTGAGCACTGCCAAGCATAAACTCATCGATCGATCAGCCGCAGTCTGTCTGTCAGTCGGCCCAGTCTCTAACAAGGAGTTGATATATATAAGTGGTTCGTGTGCGGTGCTCTTTGCTGTGCGAAGTCCAGTGGAGTTTTTTTTGGTCTTTTTTTCTTTTGATATTTCTGAAGTTTCGCGTTAATACATTAAGACTGAAAAGTTTTCGGAAATTCTCATTTAAAATTCGCGCGCTGTATATTTTTCGATATTTTAAGTTTATGTAGTTTGGCAGCACTGTCCTTAATTACTATGCCAAAAATGAGCTCGATCTGTCAGACAGTTCGTTTACGGCAGCTGTTGAAACCAGTTCACCTCAGTAGTGCGTTGCGAAATGTCTTCGACGGTCGTACGACCGTCCTGGAAGGCTTTGTACCACTCATAAACTTGAGTTTTCGATAAAACTGATTCCCCATAAGCCTTTTGTAGCATTCGCAACGATTCTGCACACGAAATTTCGTTCGAAACACAAAATTTGATGCAAACTCTTTGTTCAATATTTTTTTCCATTGTTTTTTTCGCAACGCCCTACTGAGGTGAACTGGTTTCAACAGCTGCCGTAAACGAACTGTCTGACAGATCGCGCTCATTTTTGGCATAGTAATTAAGGACAGTGCTGCCAACTACATAAACTTAAAATATCGAAAAATATACAGCGCGCGAATTTTAAATGAGAATTTCCGAAAACTTTTCGGTCACAATGTAAATTGCCAAATTACGCTCGCGTGAGTTTTCATGGCAGTCAAGCAGCGATGCACCAGGCAACAACCAGAGAAGAGTGCACCATCGATGATGGAGATGCAGGCAACTATGCTACTAAAGCCAACAGCGATACTATGCCCTTTGCGCAATTTTGAGAAGGCGGAGCTGCGCATTGCAAGGGGGTACTTAAATTGTAATATTGATGTTGGTATCAGTAGTGGCACTTGCAGCAGTGCACAGGGGCAACAATGGTTTTTTTTTCTATTAAAGTGAAAAAAAGTAACAAATTACGTCTTTTGTACACTTATTTTTATTATTTTTTCTTGCCAAGGTGTAATTTAATTTTTGTTGAAGCGATTTTTTTTCCAAGCAATGTTTTTCATTTTTTCATAGAATTTTTCTTACTTTCAAAGGTTTTTGCCATTTCAATTTCAGTATTTCAGTACTTCAGTACTTCAGTCTCCTTTTATTTTGGCGAACTTCGATCGAATCGTAGTTGCAATTTCATTTAAGTTTTTTGCTTGTCTCTGCATTTTTACCTTGCATTCTGCTTAACACTTTGTGGCATGCAATTTGCTAAAATTAACTTCAAATGCAATTTGGGGTGTTGCACTCTCATGTGCCTTTTGGTATTGTTGGCATCTGACAAGTTGATGGCATATCATTTGCCCTAAAATTTTGTAAAAATAGTTTGGAAATAATAAAAAAAAATTGTATATATTTTTGCGGATACATGTGTCTCATTTGAAAATTATACATACTAAGTCTTATTTTGCTGATTTTTGCAGAGGCGTAGGGGGCAATTTGTTGAATTTCTATATTTACAATAATCTCTTCATTATCATAAAATTGTAAAAGACTAATAAAATGATGAAAATATAAATCTATTCTAGCTAAAATTTCTTAATAGAATGAGATACAAGCAGTTAAGGAGTTTAATTTCAACTAAAGAAAGCTAACATGGTAAGAAACCGTTTACTAGATTATAAAAGAAAGATTATACAAACTATTATTTGTCAAGTTAAGTCCAAACGTAGTAAAACCTAATAGTTATCTTGCGAAAAAATCAACACACAATGCAAATTGGACATTAAAGACCTATTTAATAGGTATACTCAAAAATATTTATAAGTAGATATAAAATCACCTCAAAACGAGAAAAATCGAGAAAGCAATAGAGTTTGCAGCACAACTAAAAATCATTGATAGGAAACTGAAGCTTTGGAAGTATACGATATTTCTATAGTTATGCGGGCTTGGGACCCACATAAAACAACTTTTATAGAACATATAAGTGAAATTTGAACCCATTACGATCACCTCTTCGGAATAAGTCGAGAAGATTTCCATAGCAATGTGGATAGTTCATTCGAGTAATCAGAGTAATCAGTTCTGAACTTAATACCTAGTGGATTCGAGTAATCAGAGTAATCAGTTCTGAACTTAATACCTAGTGGATTAGGGTTATCTAAGCCAGTAGAAAGTAAAATAGATATCAATTTTGATATATATTTTACGCATACACAGATTTAGATATCTCGAAAGCATTTTTGAGGCGAATTTTTGCAGTTGATGAAAAATGGGTTAAATATGGGAGTACTCAATACAATCGTTTATTTTCAAAGGCCGGTCCACAAATAACTTTAAAGCCTGGTGTGATGGCATATAATGTTATGTTAAGTATTTGGTTGGATTGAATGATATTTGTTTGTAACTGATTTAGGGAAACAAACAAGAAAAAGCGACTAAGACATGCCAAACAGAAAACGAGTTTCATAATGATAGTACCAGGCCACACAAATTTTTGGTGACCCTTAAGAAACGGAAACGACAGAAATTAGTAGAAAAACTTTAATGTATCCACTGTACCATGAATAGTCTATCACCAGTTGCTGCAATCTCAACTCTCAATAGTAAAAAATTGGCGGAACGAGTAATACATTTGAATTTTTTAGCAACTATATGCTTTATATGCTTTTTTGAGCGACGACTGATATACTATGCCTCAAAACGCATATATGAACTGTGAATGTAGCTCGTTTATATCAGAAATATTAATTAATTAATTATTAATTTGATGCTAAATCTTTGATTTGGTACAGACTAACAATTTGTATAAGTAAATTTTATAAAATGATTTCATATGATCAAATATGTTAATATATTATATAAAGATATATATAAAGTTTACACATAGTTTGTATATATAAGTTTATGTATAGCTAGATATATACATATATATGTGTAGTTCAATTTATGTACAGTTTGTTTAAAAATATTTGAACTACATTAATGATATATATATATATATATGCATATATAATAGGGCTCTAAACACTACTCGATAACTGAAACAACCTAAAGTTCGTATTTGCGAATATTCGGGGATTTGGCAACCTACTTAAAGCAACTTTGACCATATATACGTGTATATAAAACAGAACGGAATCAAAATAAAACATAAGTCAGATAAGTTCTTAAAACAAGTCAAACATTTTTAATCATTTAACATTTTTATTCCAATTTTTCGAATTCGAATATACTCGTGTTACTCGACCATCACAATGTTCGAATATATTAAAGTACTGATAAAGACTACACAAATAAGTTACATAGAGCAGATCAGTTCTTCACGCAAGACAGAAATTTTCACGTATTTAACATGTTCGATTCAATTTTTCTAATTCGAATATATTGGAACTGCGCGAACATCGTAATGTTCGAATACAATACTGATATTAACTAAATTACACATTTTTGAAAATATCTAAAAAATTAATTACAACAAGAATTTAAGACTGTTGAATATATAATTTATTGGAACTCGTGTAATTTGAACAAATTATATTCATTGTGAATTTTTTATTTAACGGGAATAATTAAAAATAATTTTTGTGTAACTTTAGTTAACAAATTTTGACTAATTTCGCCTTTTAACACACCTCATAAAAATTTAAGTGTAAAATGTATATTACGGCATCGGATTGAATGAACTTACTTATGGCTTGTATGTTCACACACTCGGTAGGTAGGTAGGTCAAGGACTTCGGCGGTCTATTGAAAAGAAGCTGTTGTATTGATTGTTGGTCAAGCTGCTTAGCGCCTTATTAACAAGTCTAAATACACTTAAGCATTGTAATTATAAACAAGTTAACAAATTTACATAAAGCGAAGACGAAACACTGTGAACGCCTGTGGGACTTGTTACCTGTTCGGACCACGGTTAAATTGAACGCGAACAGAAATTATTTTTGGCGCTGATTAATCACCTGAAAAGGTTTTAGTCTTGAGGTTTTTTGTTGTTTTTTTTTCACTTTTTCACATTTAAGTTTCATAAGGGAACACAGTTTGATATTCGAACAATGCTAAATTCCAACAAAAAATTTTAAATTACAACTACTAATTATCATTGAGTAGAAATTATAAAGAAGATAAATATTTGCGAATATAAAATTAGTTTTTATTTTTAATTGAATTTTATTATGTCAACGACTATATACTCTCTATAGTGGTGTACTAGAGTATATTAAGTCAATCATCATGTTTCTAATTTAGTGAACAATAAGCTATCCTTATAGGTATAATGTAAAAATAATGCATTAAGTCCAACAACTTGTTTGTGACTTTACTGACAATAGTATGAACCGCCAATATAATAGATAGGAACCACAAAAAATTACAGAACCAGCAAAATCACTCATAACTGATTATTTTAAATCAACTCCAACGACAGCACTTAATACCTTTTTTGGTATAATGTTATTAGGTCTGAATGTGCAGACGGTTGCATTTATTAGCATTAACCTATATATAGATTATATCATAGAAGTCAAATGAACTAAAGATGATTGTACAGCAAAGGCATCGCTAAGTTGGAGATTTTGAGTTACTTGTAGTTTATATAATACCAAAACATTTGACTAACAGTAATATAACAAAATCTGTACCATAATCAACTATATTTTCTGACATGCAGAAACTTGAACAGGTTTCTAAACCTGAATAGGGATAGAATGAGGGAACTTACAATCCTGAGAAACGAACATCCATTAGTTTGAGTGGAATAGCTAGGGTTATTAAAACTAAGATCTATTTTATAAATACATATAGTAAACATTTAATATCACATAGCGATAACTCTCTTATCATGCAATCAAACGGCCTTTATAGCTATAGGCTGTATCTAAAATTTGAAGTTAACAATTTTTTTACCTTGTTAACATCAAATAAACAAGGTATTGATTTAACTTCACTGTTGATTAGCTTGTCCACAAACACAATTATCTCATCAAGCAGCTCTGTCATCATTCTGCACAAAACTTTTTTGGAATTGAAGTTCCAAAGCAACATAGAAGTTCCAGTGACGGCACTCCAGTCTGA
>NC_051847.1:40094244-40104710 GCF_002237135.1 Teleopsis dalmanni
TAATATAATTTTCCTATTAAAGTCGCATTCAAATTCTCCATGCATTCTGGAGAAATTATTTGGTTCAAACATCTGCAGCACTGGCACTATTGAACGCAAACTTATCGCATGCCACATGACACCATATGCGGCACGTAACTGTCTCCCACATATCCTGGGTATTTGTGTAGTTTATGGCATTCGTCTTTCTCCCATTTTATAAAAGTTTGCTACTTTTTCTGTAATTAAACATGACAAAACTTTATTAATAAAAGTTTATTTCGGTTTCTTATTTAATTTTGTTTGGTTTGTTAAATATTTTTTGGGGCAAAAAATTGAAGCAGCCTCGTGGCACTAAAACACCCACGAAAATAAAATTATATGAAAGTAAATCTACTTAAAGATGTTATAGTTTTTTTTTTTTTCATAAAGAATTTATACACGAAAATGTCTTATAAGCAAGCATAGAACTAAGGAAATTACTATCACATATATTTTAATAGTTAATAGTTATTAAACAAATCGATGAATGCTGACAGCTATCAACGCTTCCATTCGAATGCAAATTTATGCCCTCAAAGTTTATGCCGGAACAGGTGAGTTGCTAACCTTTTTTATACTCTATCCTTGTTAAACTATTTGATTTTCTAGATAAAGTTGAGCAGATTCGACAAGTTTGCTTTCGTTAACTCTTCCAGGCCTGTGAAAAAGCGATCCCCAAGACATTAAAGTCCCCTTGTTTGCACTCCTGGACAGAGATACAGGAAGTGGTTGATGGATTTTATCTCCTCTTCCACTTGGCAACTCCTGCATAATCCACTTGTTGGAACTCGCCATCGTTGGAACATAGACGCAATGGCACAGTGCCCCCTTAGTACCCCAGTAAGTACACCAACTGTAAGTTTACTACAGCACAAAAGACTTTTCGTTGTATTTTTGTTCAAAATTAGCTATATGGTTCTTTAGTTCACAAATCGTTAGTCACTATATTTTTAATTCCCTCTATGATCCTAAACACTTTGCATATCAGAACCTCTTCTGGGTATCTCAATCTGCTAGTTCATGCCCTTCAATATTGTTATGTCCATGAACCCAGCAAACAGAGACCTTGTGATGTTTGATGCTCAGTAGTGAGGCGCGACAATTTAGTACAATCTTGGATTCAATTGCTTTTAATGTGGCGTGACTATCTACAAAAATCGTGATATTAAAAGAATGAATTGTACTTAGTTGCAAAAGATTGGCCGCTTTTTTAATAGCATATATCTCTGCCTGAAAGACTCTGGAAGTAACAGAGAGTCGGTAGGACTGCCTTATCTGCATATCTTTCGAGAAGATGCCTGCTTCCGTACCGCCCTCCATCTTTGAGCCATCTGTGTAGTTATTGACTACAGAGTTATTTGTTACAGATTTTCTCTGTGAGTTTTTCTTTGTCAAACGTTTAAGTTAGGTTATGTTTAATAATGTCAAACATTCGTGTGTGGAAACGTTAGATAACCAAGTGTTGCCAAGACTCAAAATTTAATTAGTGGTCCTCGTGGTATTTGCAGGTAGTATTGGTCATAAAACTTGTTGATTGTTATTATATCATTATAAAAATTTCCTTAGCATAATTAGCATATTCTTCTCAGTCACTATAATAGATTTTTTTCTAAAATTAGCATACCAACACTTCTCCTTACTAAATATTAATATAAAATTCTTTTCTAAGATGTATGCACAAAGTTATTTATGAGATTTCTACTGCTCCATTTTATTCTAAAATAATAACAATGAGCCATTAACACTTCAAACAATAAAACAATCCATTACAAATGTTACAAAAAAACAACAAAAAAAAAAGAAAACTTATATATGCATATGCATAGAAGTCATAGAGTTTATACAATATATATTTACTGAATATATATTTTATTTGTTCCATGCATTTGCAGAATGAAAATATTGACTACATTTGCAAATATGAGCAGCAAAAATGGTAGGAAATATTGTAAGTGCCTTTGATTTATCTGCCATTTGCGATGTCATCAGGTGGCCATTTGTTAAATTAACGGCTCGAATGCTGAAATAACCGTTTGGGAAGCATGAAGTACACACACAGAACAGTTACTCATATTTGGCAGGACTGTCGATGAAAATGGTAGGGTAACATTTCATAATTTTACATTTATTGACCGAGCAAAAATATGCACAAAATACAACAGATATTACAGAATAACGAAAAAAGACTCAACTAACTGCAGTTATGGCAAAAATATTAATATGCAAACATTATACGAGTACTGGACGATATGCTGATATGCAGTATGCAGTATGGAGTATGGCGTATGGAGTATGGAGTATAGAGTATGTAGAATGCCTGCTCTACGAAAGCACAACTCTTAGAAAAGTACCCTAAAAAGCACTACAAAAATAAATAAATAAAACAACAACATATAGTGAGTGAAAAAAAGAATAATAAAAAAGAATCTAGCAGCAGTACTTTGAGTACCAGAGCAACTTCAGTAGGAATTAAATTGCAAAATATCTGCCAATTTCGAATTTATGGTAAACGATTTTGACCATATCGAGTGCAGTTGCAACTTTATGGTTAGCAAACAAAACTTCCATTTACAAATAGGCACTCAAGTACTTCTCTGAACGAGGGGGCAGTGCTAGAGCTGGTACTACTACTGGTACTGGTACTGGTACAAATACTGGTACTGGTGTAGTGTTTAATTAATGTGTATCGTGAAGTGAACATTGGAAAAAGATTTGTGCTGTAATTTCAAAGTCAGTTAAGCGCTATTAGGAGAAGAGAATTGATGGGTCCACTTTGAAGGACGGAAACTTTGATTATTTATATAAGAAGTTTTCATTTGTTTTAGTTGCGATGAATAATGAGTGAAATTAAATCTATTTAAAAACTTCATTAAAATTTATTTAATTTGGAAATTGGTTTATTTAACGCTAGCATATATTTTTTTTAATTATTCCGTAATATAAATGAAACTTTACTTGCAATAACTTAGTATGTACTTATATAACTAAGCAACTTAACTCTTTTTCCTACTATTTCCGAGTTCTCTATATGTTTTTAAAACAGTTGTGAAGACATTAGAGACTATATATGTAAGTGTTTTTTATTTCATTCTTAGCGATATACATGTCAAATACTATTGATAAGAAAGCACGATTTCTTAATGTTCGTACACTCCACTTTTATATTCGTTAATCTGTTGGATTGCCTATCGCTATAAATAAATTTGAATTCAATTGATTTGTGACTATTCATCATCGAGGTGACATCTTGACCCAAGTAAAAGTTGCCTCAACATCCACTAAACTCCTATCTTCCCCCTACCACTCTGCTTTTATCCATTAAATTGAAACTTTCTGATCCCAAAGTGTGTACTTCTTATTATTATGGACAGGCTGTACATGCACTGCGGCCTGATATATATTATGTCCAGCTTTTCTACCAACTAATACAATTCCAAACTTTTGAAAAATTTTGTGAGAATTATGGGTCGTACTTTTGTGAACTTCTTGGTAATGCATATGTGTTTGATGTCTGCTCTTCAAGTCGTCTGATTGGTATAAAGCTATAACTATAAGAATTGACTCTCTCTCTAAGTCTCTCTAAGTTTTCATTTGATCATTTAATAATATCATAGTTTTAAACTTTACGTGATTAAGGTTTTCAAAGCATCTTTTGATATATTCAGGCAGAAAAAATTGCCACTTACTGGACGGTGCACTGTCGCAACGTCCCACGATATATATACTAAGAGCATTAAATCATTAAAAAAAATGTTTTTTTTTTCGATTTCATTTTTTAATTAAATATTTTTAAATTATGAAAATTATTCTAATGTATTTAAATCTTTATAAGCTTTAAACCTTTCTATGTGTCATTGGCACACGGTCATTGCAAAATAAGTCATAAATTTGCTTTGAAAAATGCATGAGGAAATATTTGTTTGGATTTTTGGGTTTTCATCCAACAAATCTGGGCCTAATATCCTTGAAACTTCGTGTCTAGTTTAATGCAATCGAAATTTATAAACAAGGAGAAATGCCAAAAATGCCTTTGTGGGATTGCGGCAAGTGTACGTGTGTCTAAACAGTGTCTAATCACTACACCACATTGCCACTTTGTCCGGTTACCAATATCAACTGAAGCAATGGAGCAATAGCAGCAGCATAGCATAGCAGCAGCAGCAATAGCAGTCTGAGCAACAGAAGCAGGAGCAACAGCAATTTTCCAAAGTAATAACAGTGTTGCCAACTCGGTGCATAATTCATATACAAACTTTTCTCGCATATTTATTTATGGTCGTTTTGCGTACAGTGGTGCAGTAAATTTTCGAGCATTTTGCAAATTATTGTTGCACCGTGTGCAGTAAATTCTTTCATAACAATTCGAACTACTGCTGTTGGATTGGTATTCGGAAAACTCGCAAATTTCCCTGCGACTTCGCACATTCACTGCACGCTCGCCCATATCGCTGCGAATGAGATTTCGTGCAAATTGTGCAAATAACTGCAAATATATTCATTCAATTCATAAAAAAGATACACAAATATCTGTATACATATATATCTCCAGTACTTACAGTGCTGCCACACTCCTGGCATACTCTGCCGACTGCTAGTACTAACTCGTATGTACGCTTGAGTGTGCAGATACTCGTAGAATTTTTATCTTAACAAAAATTCTGTTCATTCATTGTCACTGCCAATGCCGTTTGTGGATGTCAATGCATTTTTCCACGCATAAGGAAGCAGCGAGCGTTAACTTTTCACATATAACCACCGCAGCCAATATAAGCCATTTTGTCTGCTTGATTTTCGGTACGTTCCAATTTGCGTTGCCATTAATGGTTCGTTCGGATTGGCTTTGCCGTTTCGATATGAGAAATGAAATGTAAAGCGCCGATACTGTGCAATAACTGAGAAAACCATTTAGCTGCGGCATTAATGTTCCATGAGCTGCACTGCCATATTAGAATCGCAATCTGCGTTTATGGCAGTTTTATTGAAGTTCATTCAAGAGTAAATAGCTTCTTTTTTGGCAGAAATTTACAAAACATATTTCCTTTTAAGCAAATTTCATAACAGCACACAAAAGCCCTCGTCGTCGTCTATGATATGAGGGAATATTACACTTAATTTATTTAATATATTTGAGTGCGAGTCTGGGTAAATACTCGTTTCTTGAAATTTATTTGCAGGTGAATTTGCATAGACACGACAAATGCTTTTAAGTGATTGAAGCTCAATTTATTTGAAGCTCAATTGCAAAGCTCAAACTTTTTATTGAAATTATAGAGTATAGAGTACCTCATATGCTAGATATTTAATCAAATTATCAAGTGAAGAGCATATCAATATAAAATATTTGTAGATTTTAAGAATTTTTTTGTTATTTATGTTATTTATCCAGACTAACTAAAATGATTACTTAATTACTTAGTTGGCCATAATAATCCGTTACTGGATTTTGGCCTAACGCAGCATGTCTCTCCAAGCCATAGGTATTAGGCTGATCTTGGGATAGTTGGCGCAAATCGTCGGGTCGACATTTTTCAAAATAGAACAAAGTGTACTAAGAATCCAATCGCTGGCTTACTTTCAGCATTTTATTCAACCACTAAAGTGATTAATAGACTTAATATTTTAGAATATGTGAACTATTTATACAAACGGATAAGTACTCTGAAAAGGTGTTAAATTAGTGAGTAGTCTTACGCGGTGTAGATGTCGCTGACTGGAATTTGGCAAGATTTTTATAATCGAACCCATATCTAATATTTTAGAATTTAGTTATTCAAAAATATTGCAGAAGTCTAGTGTAGGTTGATTTCTAAAATGACTTTGAAGGCCTTAAAACCATAGCTATGTTGAAAAACTTAATCATTTTTATAAAACATGAACGCAATAAAAAATAATTTAGTCATATCATATTATTAGAATTTATGGAAATTAGTATTCATCTAATATGATTAATAGAGGAAAAAACTATTAATTTTTGCAATGAAGTTTGACTTAGACCTCCAATCTTACATGATACTTACTATGTTGTAGCTCATGTTCATTATGTATTATCAACAGGAGCTGTATTTGCTATTATAGCAAGATTTATTCACTGATATCCTCTTTTTACAGGGTTATATATAAATGAAAAATTTTTAAAAAGTCAACATTTTTTACGATTAGCTGGGATACCTCTACGATATTCAGATTATCATTGAGATTTGAGCTCGCTTAAGGGCGTCTATAACTCCAATTCTCTAGAGTTACAACTTTATAAGGTACTTAATAATTAACTCTTCAACTGTTGTTGTGATTGATCAATAATCCGGAATTTCATTTGATAATAGTGAAAGTGTATAGTTTATGTTAGATGGGAGTGGTGGTCTTGTACACCAAATCTCACATGAGCTCAAATAATGGCTGCTTGTTTTGCGACTGCTTAGAGTTGTTTATACTTAAACTTGTTGAACTGCAGTACTCAGTGTACCAGAAACGCTGAAAAATGACTTATATAGGCTTTCTCTTTCTCTTCAGATCTTAATAAAAGTCATTACTGATATGTTTTAATGCTACATAGTTCTACTTGGAAGAAGCAGTTAACTGGTATGATGCTCGGTGTATGGACAAGGTCGATCTTCACCTACATTTAATGATGTTTGCTTAATTACTAGCTCATTACTTCTTCAGCAGGTTGAAGGGCTATTTGGTCCTTTTACCCAAAGTGTAGAACCTCTGACTTCGTATACAACTCCAAAGAATTGTGAAATCAGAATGGCTTTTTAGCTAATTTTTATCTAAACTTCACCTAACCTATCCTACCAGCTTATTCGTAGCAAGTGGAATAAGCTGACATTCATTTTATAGATATTGGTTATCCAGGAAATGAATGTCAGACAGCTGACTGCTTACCTTGGCAAGCTCGGCTGTCCTGCAATTACCTTGATTGTAAACGATGAAATGGAAATCGAAAAAATAGAAATGGAAAAAGTTAAAATCGAAAAAGTGGAAAAGGTAAACGCAAAACACGAATAAAAAAAATAACGACAATATCACACGTCCGTGATATTATGTTTAATGATCGTTTGTATGAAATATGAGAAATACTTGATTCTATAGTCATCTAAAAGAACGGATTTCGTAGCATTCTTCAGGAAGAACTACAAGTGTTTAAGAAAAACTCTGTTTGTACGTTGGGTGCCAGATTTGTTTACTTATGATCTATCGTAAGGGTGTATTAATTATGATCGAGAAGACGCAGAACTTCTGGTCACCCAAATAGACTGTTTCGATTTTAAATGTCAAATTGTTTTATAAATTGTGTATAAAAATAGTCTTAAATGATCAATAGTTGAACAAGAATGTTCATTAACAATCTTTATGTCCCTTACCACTGGTGGGGGGAAACAATAAATGATTGGTGAGACGTTGATTTACTTTCAACAACTGATTTTATTTAAATTGATTTGTTCTTTTATACAAAATAAAATGCAACCGTAATTGCAAAACATACAATAAATAAAATAATTTTTGCTTAATTCGCACAAATTGCTTAATAAGCAATAGTTGCGAATGCTTTACTTATGACCTAATTTTTACTTTTTGTTGATTCGTCAACCAAGAAATTAAGCAACAGGTGTGAGCGATTAACTCATGACCTAGTTCTTAATTTTTTGTTGATTCGTCAACAATAGTTAAAGTTGTAAGACGAAGTTGATGTCGTAAATATATTATTTAAAATTATCTTTAGAAGTTTGTAGTAGTACTTATACTTGTTATTGGTAGTAGCATTATTATTTCATTTTGAAATTTTTTTTATAACAAAAAAATGTATAAATCACTAATCTATACTTCTGTACCTCACAGGATCATTTCTGTAGACAATCTTCTTTTTCTTCAAATGCAAACAACAACTTCCTTGAGAACTTGTGTATAGCATTAAATGAGTATATATTGAAAAGGGTTCTTAAAGAAATAGCTTTGTGCCGAGGTGTCCTCTTCAAACATATGAACTGTCAGTAAAGTTGTAAAGTTCAATTAAAATTGTTTGCTATCAAATCTAACTAATAGTCAAGTTGCACAAATTTTCAAATTTAAATGTGGGAACAGTAAGTTATTCCATGGACGACTCATAAAAAATGTGCACTTGTTTCAATCTTGCAGATTGCAATGCACTATTGGCTATTTATTGCCAACATGGTATTAGATTAGCCTTAAGCATTGTGGAATCTACTTTAGTTTTTTGGCAAGAAAAAATTACATTCAAAATACTGGAAGACATAAAAAAAACTTAACTTCTTAACCACCAGAATAATTACAATGAAAATCCTTTGGATCTCATCCAACTATTTACCAACACAAATGCCACCAATGACTTACGAGAAAACTGCTGTTGTTGACAAAGTGCACCCGGTAACTGCTGTAAGAACAACCAGTTTCAGTATTCGTAACCACAACAGAACGCAATAAACAACAGTAGCAACTTCAACAGAGTCTGCAACAGTAGCAACAGCAACAGCAGCAGCAACAAAAGAAAAAGCAATAGCAACAGAAACAGTGAAGGCAACATTGCAGAAAAAATGATACTCAACAGCAGCAGCTGGTGCAACAACATTTTGCCACCGACAATTATTGACATCACAATGGGGGCGAATGTAATTAATCTTGACATAATCTGAGCAGATAATTTTCCAACTATTTTTGGTAACCTGCCAAGCGTTGCGGTGCTGTTCCACCAAACGCTGGCAATTGTGCGCTCCTTTAGTGGTGCTCAGACTTGCTGTGCTCCTATATGGAATATTATGCAGTTGATATGTCATTTGTTGTTACCTTATATGTTGCTGTTATTGCAGTTACTCTTGCCGCTGCTGTTGGTGCTGTTGTTGCTGTTGCTGCTGTTATTGTTGATGCCGGTTGGCGCTGTCATTTCTGTTGCATTCAGCGGGCTGTTCATAATTTAAAAATATACAATATATAATTTGTTTTTATATTATTTTTTTTTTTGCCAATAATGGTTTAATATATTAAGTTGTGTTGGCGCTCCCATAGACCACAAAAAAAAATGCTGTTAAGTTCAGTTGAAAGATATGGAGAGGAGGAGAGTCTGCAAGTTCAAATAAATTGATTAGAAACTTTGCATGTAAATTAATAGATCTGAGTATTGAATAAGTTCAATTCTCGTATATATAAAAAATAATTAAAAAATAAAATACTTTAACTAAGAGGAAAATTATGAGAAAAAAATTCTTATAGATTATATTGGCTTTAATACAATTAGATTCATTTAACACTATTACCTCTAACAAAATCATTCACTTCGGACTAAAATACCGAACTTAGACGAAGTATTATCTTTGCCAATATGTGATACCATGGGTTATATAGGCAACTGAGATGCAGAGCCCTATCTCGACCCACAAAACTTCCGCTTCAAAAGTTATTCATCCTACCTGTGCTATTGTATGGTGCAGTAGCATGGTTGCTATTACAGAATGATAAAACAGCACTGAGAGTGTTCGAGAGAACCGTGGGAGGTATTACAGAATGATAAAGCAGCACTAAGGGTGTTCGAAAGAAGCATGGACGTTATTACAGCATGATTCAGCAGCACTTAAAGTGTTAGCGAAAAAAGTTTGTCATAAGACTTTTGGTTCTTTGTGAGTTGGTGACAATTACCGTATCGACATGAACCACGAATTGCACGAACTTTTTTGAGATATTGACATCATACATTGAATTATCATCAAGCGGCTTCGCTAGGATGGTCATATCGTAAAAATAGATAATGATGCTTTAGTAAAAAAAGTATTCGAAGCGGGTAATTTGCATTATTAATATAAATTTCTATTAACTCTTTTAAATTCCCATTTTGTGAAAATTTAATCCATTATTATTAGAGAGGCATATGTCTAGGCGAAAAATGGCTTTTAGATTGGAACCTAATAGGCTAAATTAAATTAAAACAGTTCTGAAAGGTGAAAAGAAAACTTATTGCTGCAAAACGTGACAATAACATAAATGCCTGGCACAAAAATACTGTAATCCCCCCTATAACGTGGTACCGTTATAAGGCGTTTTCATAATGATTTCAATCCCCCATATAACACAAGTATTCCCCTATATAATGCGGAGATTTGTACAATTCATAATTAGCTAAGCGTATTTTTGCACGTGTGTATATGGGGTATACTGGAATACCTCTATAAAACGTTTTCCTATAACGTGGAACAAATCTGCGTTATAGGGGGGATTACTGTATTGGGATTTTTTTGGGCTTGTTAAGAACTTAACTACTAGCTATTTAAAAAAAGATTCTGGTAAAAATACTGTGTATTACTAAAGGCTCAGTTATTCTATATAATGCTTTAAGTAAAATAATTTAAGAGAATTATTTTTAATTTTAATAAGCCCATTTTACCTGATATATAACATATATATTATTTAAATATATGTTTATATATATATGTATATAT
>NC_051847.1:40104810-40124303 GCF_002237135.1 Teleopsis dalmanni
TCATATTTATAAAACATGAAAGCAATAAAAAATAATTTAGTCATATCATATTATTAGAATTTATTGAAATTAGTATTCATCTAATATGATTAATAGAGGAAAAAACTATTAATTTTTGCAATGAAGTTTGATTTAGACCTCCAATCTTACATGATACTTAATCTTACGGTTCTCTCGAGAACTCGACAAAAATACTTGGAGGCTTTCACTTTTGCAGGACTGGAGTACATACCTGAGGTTTCTGTTGGAATCTTAATAAATTTTGCTAATGAAACGCGCATCCTAAGTGATGCATACAATCGCTAAAACAAGTCTCTGATCTGGTATCGCAATGGACCTTAATGGTCTACGCGTGGCCTTTTTGGCCTGCCAGCATTATCTATATACTTAAATACTTAAACTTGTTGAACTGCAGTACTACCAAAAACGTGCAGTGTACCAAAAACGCTGAAAAATAACTTCTACAGGCTTTCTCTTTCTCTTCAGATCTTAATAAAAATTATTACTGATATGTCTTAATGCTATAGAGTTCTACTTGGAAGAAGCAATTAACTGGTATGATTCTCGATGTATGGACGAGGTCGATCTTTATTTGTGCAACTTTTTTTACCTATTTTTAATGATGTTTGCTTAATTACCAGCTTATTACTTCTTCAGCAGCCAGGTAAAGGTCTATTTGGTCATTTTATTCAAAGTGTAGAACCTCTGACTTCGTATACAACTCCAAAGAATTTTGGAATCCAAACGGCTTCTTAACTAATTAATAAAGTCTCGTTCCCTCCACTTTAACTAATCTAACCTACCAGCTAATCCGTGGCAAGTGGGATAAGCTGACATTAATAACCAATATCCAGGAAATGAGTGTCAGAAAGCTGATTGCTTACCTTGGCAAGCTCGCCTGTCCTGCAATTACCTTGATTGTAAACGAGGAAGTGGAAATCGAGAAAATGGAAAAAATTGAAATCGAAAAAGTGGAAAAGGTTCACGCAAAGACGAATAAAAAAAATAACGACAATATCTCACGTCTGTGATATTATGTTTAATGATCGGTGTATGAAATATGAGAAATACTTGATTCTATAGTTATCTAAAAGAACGGATTTCGTAGCATTCTTCAGGAAGAACTACAAGTGTTTATGAAAAACTCTGTTTGTACGTTGGGTGCCAGATTAGACTCAAATAGACTGTTTCGATATTAAATGTCAAATTGTTTTATAAATTGTGTATAAAAATAGTCTTAAATGATCAATAGTTAAAGTTGTAAGACGAAGTTGATGTCGTAAATATATTATTTAAGATTATCTTTAGAAGTTTGTAGTAGTATTTATACTTGTTATTGGTAGTAGCATTATTATTTCATTTTGAAATTTTTTTTATAACAAAAAAATGTATAAATCACTAATCTATACTTCTGTACCTCACAGGATCATTTCTGTAGACAATCTTCTTTTTCTTCAAATGCAAACAACAACTTCCTTGAGAACTTGTGTATAGCATTAAATGAGTATATATTGAAAAGGGTTCTTAAAGAAATAGCTTTGTGCCGAGGTGTCCTCTTCAAACATATGAACTGTCAGTAAAGTTGTAAAGTTCAATTAAAATTGTTTGCTGTCAAATCTAACTAATTGCCAAGTTGCACAAATTTTCAAATATAAATGTGGGAACAGTAAGTTATTCCATGGACGACTCATAAAAAATGTGCACTTGTTTCAATCTTTCAGATTGCAATGCACTATTGGCTATTTATTGCCAACATGGTATTAGATTAGCCTTAAGCATTGTGGAATCTACTTTAGTTATTTGGCAAGAAAAAATTATATTCAAAATACTGGAAGACATAAAAAAAAAAACTTAACTTCTTAACCGCCAGAATAATTACAATGAAAATCCTTTGGATCTCATCCAACTATTTACCAACACAAATGCCACCAATGACTTACGAGAAAACTGCTGTTGTTGACAAAGTGCACCCGGTAACTGCTGTAAGAACAACCAGTTTCAGTATTCGTAACCACAACAGAACGCAATAAACAACAGTAGCAACTTCAACAGAGTCTGCAACAGTAGCAACAGCAACAGCAACAGCAGCAGCAACAGCAGCAGCAGCAGCAGCAACAAAAGAAAAAGCAATAGCAACAGAAACAGTGAAGGCAACATTGCAGAAAAAATGATACTCAACAGCAGCAGCTGGTGCAACAACATTTTGCCACCGACAATTATTGACATCACAATGGGGGCGAATGTAATTAATCTTGACATAATCTGAGCAGATAATTTTCCAACTATTTTTGGTAACCTGCCAAGCGTTGCGGTGCTGTTCCACCAAACGCTGGCAATTGTGCGCTCCTTTAGTGGTGCTCAGACTTGCTGTGCTCCTATATGGAATATTATGCAGTTGATATGTCATTTGTTGTTACCTTATATGTTGCTGTTATTGCAGTTACTCTTGCCGCTGCTGTTGGTGCTGTTGTTGCTGTTGCTGCTGTTATTGTTGATGCCGGTTGGCGCTGTCATTTCTGTTGCATTCAGCGGGCTGTTCATAATTTAAAAATATACAATATATAATTTGTTTTTATATTATTTTTTTTTTTTTACCAATAATGTTTTAATATATTAAGTTGTGTTGGCGCTCCCATAGACCACAAAAAAATGCTGTTAAGTTCAGTTGAAAGATATGGAGAGGAGGAGAGTCTGCAAGTTCAAATAAATTGATTAGAAACTTTGCATGTAAATTAATAGATCTGAGTATTAAATAAGTTCAATTCTCGTATATATAAAAAATAATTAAAAAGTAAAATACTTTGACTAAGAGGAAAATTATGAGAAAAAAATTCTTATAGATTACATTGGCTTTAATACAATTAGATTCATTTATCACTATTACCTCTAACAAAATCATTCACTTCGGACTAAAATACCGAACTTAGACGAAGTATTATCTTTGCCAATATGTGATACCATGGGTTATATAGGCAACTGAGATGCATAGCCCTATCTCGACCCACAAAACTTCCGCTTCAAAAGTTACTCATCCTGCCAGGGCTTCTGTATGGCGCAGTAGCATGGTCGCTATTACAGAATGATAAAGCAGCATTGAGAGTGTTCGAGAGAACCTTGAAAGGTATTACAGAATGATAAAGCAGCAGTGAGGATGTGTGAAAGAAGCATGGACAATTTTACAAAATGATTAAGCAGCACTTAAAGTATTAGCGAGAATATTTCTTCGTAATACGTTTGCTTCTGCGAGTTAGTGACAATCACCGTATCGATATGAACCACGAACTGTACGAACTTTTTTTTGAAATATTGACATCATACATTGAATTATCATCAAGCGGCTTCGCTGGGATGGTCATGTCGTAAAAATAGATAATGATGCTTTAGTGAAAAAAGTATTCGAAGCGGGTAACTTGCATTATTAATATTAATTTTTATTAACTCTTTTAAATTCTCATTTTGTGAAAATTAATCCATTATTGCTAGAGAGGCAGATGTCTAGGAGAAAAATGGTTCTTAGATTGGATCCTAATAGACTAAATTAAACTAAAACAGTTCTGAAAGATGAAAAGAAAATTTAGTGCCGCAAAACGTGACAATAACATAAATGCCTGGTACAAAAATACTGTAATCCCCCCTATAACGTGGTACCGTTATAAGGCGTTTTCATAATACGCGATTTCAATGCTTAGATTGAAAATCGCATATCTTTGTATATGTGTATACGGGATATACTGGAATACCTCTATAGAACGTTTTCCTATAACGCGGAACAAATCTCCTGCGTTATAAGGGGGATTACTGTATTAGGATTTGTTTGGGCTTGTTAAGAACTTAATGACTAGCTATTTAAAAAAAAATTCTGGTAAAAATCTGTCTATTGCCGAAGGCTCAGTTATTCTCTATAATGCTTTAAGTAAATCAATAAGAAAATTATTTTTAATTTTAATAAGCCCATTTTACCTGATATATAACATATATATTATTTAAATGTATGTTTATATATAAATGTTTATATATATATGTATATATATATGTATATATTATATATATATATTATATATATATATATATATATGTTTATATTATATATATATATATATATATATATATATATTATATATATATATAGATATATATATTATATATCTGAGTTAGTGTATCTGGGCACTTTACTCTATGATAGCTGGGGGATCTTGCAGACTCCCGCCCATCTCACTGACTAATTGAGTATTCCTGATAATCTTCGTGATTATTCAATGATTGATCTATGATCTGCGTACCGCCCCATGTGGTTAGTGATAACTCTGAGATTAGATATATTACATATATATATATATACCATATATATATATATATACAAAATGTTGAGACTGAGGAAGGTGTAAATGTATTGATTTCATGTATAAAAGACGCAGCCAAAATAATGGAAAGAAAAAAAACGGCAAGAAAGTATGTAAATGATTGGTATGATCAAGATTGTGACGAAGCCAGAACATTATCATTTAAAAGTTTGAAAATAGCAAAAAAATCAAATATAGTACAAGACTTGATAACATATAAAACGGCAAACAACTATTTCAAAGAGCTATGTAAAGCGAAGAAGAAAACTTACAGTAATAATATGGCATTTGGTATTACATTAGCAAGAGGCAGTAAAGATTTTTGGACAGAAATAAGGAAAATAAATGGTGCAAATCATGTTAAAAGTGTGAAACTAGACGCTGATTTACTAGCAAAACATTTTCAAAAACTACTTAACTGTAAAATACATGAATATAATTTCAGCTATGCTTTGCCGTACGTAAAAATTGAAGAACTAGATAAAAAAATAACAATAGAGGAAGTGCAAGATGCGCTTAACTGCTGTAAACAAAACAAAGCTCCCGGCGTTGATCGTGTGCCAGCAGAATTTTTTAAGTATGCTACACCCTCGCTGACACAAAAACTAACGCAAGTCTTCGCTCACATATTCGAAAACACGTCAGCGCCAAAAGAATTTAAATCATCAATTATTTTTCCACTTTTTAAGAAAGGAGATAAAAATCAGGCAAGTAATTATAGAGGGATATCTTTTCTAAACACAATTGCGAAAATATTCTCTACAGTAATAGCTAATAGATTACAGAAGTGGGTAGATGAACATGGCCTAATCAGTGAATATCAAATGGGTTTCAGAAAAAAATACTCAACTATAGATAATATTTTTATATTGACAAATGTAGCAAGAACGTATATAAAGAATGAAAAGAAGCTATATGTTTTTTACGTGGATTTCCAAGCAGCGTTTGACACCATAAATAGAAACTCATTGTTTTATAAACTAAGTAATATTGGTTTGTCAACGAAGATAATTCAGATGATTCGAAGCCTCTATTGGGAAAGTAATGCTGCGGTCTGGGATGGCAATAAATTATCAGAATGGTTTAGAACAAATATGGGAGTAAAACAGGGGTGCGTTTTGAGTCCTTTGCTGTTTGCACTGTTTCTAGACGACTTGACAAAAATTTTACCAGGTGGTATAGAATTTGGTGGAGTGGGCTTAAAAATCTTAATGTATGCAGATGATATCGTATTAATATCGGAAACTCCAAGGATGTTACAATTAATGATTAATAAATTGAATGAATATTGTAAAATGTGGAGTTTAAAAATAAATATTAATAAGTCGAAAATCATGATATTCAGGAAATACGCAAGAAAACTAAGAGCTGAAGAAAAATGGCGGTTGGAGGAAGAATACATAGAGGTGGTTAACCAATTTAAGTATCTAGGGATATGGATAACTTATAATACATGTTTCGGTAAACACATCTTAGAGAAATTAAAAGAAGGTAAATTGGCAGTAAACAGTACTTGGCGTAAAATCTTAGGGAACAAAGAAGTCTGTCCAGCGGTGAAACATAAAGTTTTCGAGACGGCAGTTAGAACTATAGTAACATATGGGGCAGAAGTGTGGGGTGTGGAGAGATATGAAGAACTGGAAAAATTACAAAGGAACTACATCAAACGCGCATTTCATTTACCAATAAACACACCGAACTATATGTTACATTTGGAAACTGGATTACCGTCGTTACATATAAACACACTGAGACAACATTTCAAATATATAAACCGAATACTAGTTTTAAAGGATAGTCGTCTGACAAAAATAGTAACTCAAAAATTATTAAGCAATAAAACCTTATTTTTCAAGAACTGGATGGATCTGGCAACAGAATTAGATGAACCATTACAAATACAAGAGACTAGATCCTGGAAAATATGGCAAGAAGTTATAATAAGTAAGCAAACAAGCAAAGAACGAGTACAATTCGAGTACGCTGCGAGAACGAGTCTAACTAGATCAACATACAGTACACTAAATTACGATTTGAAGGATAACAATTATTTTAATTCCAAGTACAGAGAAATAGATATTACCAGAATATTTAAAACACGAGGCGAACTATTACGCTTGGCATATATTCCTTACGAAAACCAAGTAAATGTAGACTGCACCCTTTGCAATCTTGGGGTAATTGAAGACGTCCAACATTTTATGGGGATCTGTCCTATATTACAGGAGATTAGGTTTAAGTATTTTGGAAAAGTATCTTTAGAAAAAACAGATGTAATTTCATTATTAAATGGAGAAAATTGGTTCTTGCTTAGCGCTTTTATTAATGAAGCAACTATTTATAGAAAAAAAATAATAGACGAAATATTTTGAAAGAATTTTAAATATTATATAAATTAACATGTACACCTTTTAAATATTAAAATAATGGAAATATTGAAATGATTAAACTAAAATTAAATATTAAATTAGGCGGAGGAGTTTTGACTCATAGCCTTCTTATACACAGCTGTTATAAAAAAAATTTGTAAATTTGTAATTTTAAATTTAATTGAATAAATATAATTAACTAACTAACTAACTATATATATATATATATATATATATATGTGAAGATATATATTTATTAATAAATGTTAGGTTTTTATTAAAAACTATCGGTAAATAACCTTAGCTTAGTAACTAACTAAATATTAAGCTTGGTCATCAATTTCTTCTTAATCTCCATACTCAATTGAACGTTCAACGTAAAACTGATTTATAATGACTCATTTTATGTATTTCAATATTAAACAACGACTAAGAGCTGTAAATAATTTTGTTAAATAAATTTTCTTTTACTAATTAACCATAATTTCTTCGAAAAACCGCTATCTTCTATACGAAACATCAGCAACTGCAAGGCAATAAAATTGGTTTTCTTACAATGTTACGCTTTGGGATACAAAATATACGATTCGCGTAAATTGGTTAAGGAGAACGAATGCAAATACATATTTAGATTCAGATGCAGATGTGCAGATTAAATTAACTGCAGGCGGCGGAAACAAAAGGCAACTCAAATGATACAACAATCGAACTGAACCATAAGGAAACACATAATAAGCCCGGTAAGCAGTGCAGTGGCCAATGGAATTTAATGCATGTTAAATACCAAATTGAGGATGTAAATTTTTCGCTAACATGACTACGAGTATCTAACCCAAGTTGAGATGAGCCTTGAGCAGTGAGCACTGAGCACTGGCATCAACGAAGAGCGAAGAGTGCAAGTAAGTCTAGTGAAATAGTGAAAAGAATAAGTAGCCGTAATAGTAAAGAAAATATTTTATTGCCGATTCGACCACCAAGTGGCAAGATCAGTGCAAATGTAGCTCAATCGCAGATTTCAGCCATAATTTAAGCCAGCAATTGTTGGCAACACGCGAAACAGTGGTACAAAAAGTCAATTTTAATTGCATTTGTGGTACATAAAATTATTTGAGCCTCGCATGCTGATAGCCCATATTAGATAAACCAACTAACTGACGATAAATGAGCGTTCTGAGATCTCCTCGCGGTAGTTCTGAATGCCGTGTGACAATACTCCAGTGCGGTACCGCCATAATTTTAGCCATTTTATTCACTGAAATCCATTTAAATTATTACGAAATTATACTCGTACTACTGCCGATTGTTTGTATTAAATTTAATAGCTATTGTGGCACTTAATTATCATTGTACAGCAAATTAAGTGAAAAAGGGTTTGTATTGTTCTTAATTACGCAAATTCATTTACTTAAGTGCACTCTGTGCGCTTCATTTTAAAGCCAATTTCCATTTAACCTACTTGCGGCCCGAATGCAGTCATTAGCGCGGAATCTGCTCAGCTTATGGAATCCACCTCGTTTCCCACTACATCATATCTGGTTGTTGTTGTAGTTTGTGTGCGATACATACTTTATTGTATACAGAACAAATTTGTGTGCATATCTGTTCAAAATATCTCCGAAATGCAACGAAACAATGCAGTTTTTTTTTTGCATAAAATATTTTAAAAATTTCATTGGCACATTTTTTCACTAAAGTGGAAACACTAGTACTTATGAGCTCACACTCATATGCCTGTTAAGTTTTATGGAAAATAGCAGTGCATTTTTATTTCAATTATTGATAATTAAAAAAAATTATATTTAAATCAATATATATACAAAAAACAATGCAAGTCTCGCAGAGTGAAAATATTTAAAAACTGCATTTAGCACTATTAAAAAATATATTAAGTAAAACTTTAGTAAAACAATGGAAATACATTAATGGCGAATCTTTCGACACCCAGAGGACAATGATGGATTATATTCTCTTCAGAATATAGTAGGAGAATAAATTTTAACTCTGGTTTTTAATCAAAAAAAAAAAAAAACATAGTTTTATAGCACTTAATTATTATAATTAAATTGTATAATTAACTATGAAAACTAGGGATTTTGTACCTACTCGTGTCTGTAGTCATTATTAACCCATTGAGTACCAGGCAATTTTAGACTTACAATTTTACGGTGAAATTTCTAAAGTAAATAGTAAAATAAAACAAGTTTTTGTAGATGAGAAATGTTTAATATTTATTTGAGAGATTACTCTCACTTTCCTTTTACCTAAAAAATATAAAATACTCTTTGAATATTAAAAACTATTCAAAATTAGTGGTGTTCCGAAATGGGTTAATATATCTTATTTAAATTTATTTAAGAGTTCATTTTAAGCGAAATAAGGCAGCTAAATACAAACAAAATTGATGAAGTTCTTTTAATATAAATTATCACTAGCAAAGACAGGATGAGGAGCACGAAGAAGAAATGAGGAGCACGAAAAAAGGATGGGGAAAACAAAGAATGAATGAAGACGGCAAAGAGGGAATAAGGAGGACCAATAGATTCTTTAAATTATTTAATGAAATTATTAATGTTCTATCGATAAAGACTTCATTAAAAAGTTCAAAACAAATGGCAGCATCATTTACTCAAAGTTACATAACAATGGAAGGGAAGGAGTAACACTCCTTTTTAGTGTTACTCCTAATAAAATTGATTATTAAATGAGAGATACAATCTTGATTTCGACAGAAAATTCAATGTCGTATTTCTTTCTAGAAATATATGGCTGTGAGAAGATCTCTCTTTAGGGGCGGTCTAAACTTTAACACTGAGGGTTCCAAAATAAGTAGTGGTGTAGGCAATGGAGTTTTCTCAGAGGAACTGAACAAATCATACTATTACAGGCTTGCGGGCCTTTCTAGTGTTATTCAGGCGGCATTTGTTAGAGCTTGTCTTAAAGTAAATGATATATTCAAGAGCAATATATATATACTATCAGACAGTCATAGTATTTAAAAACCTTGATTTCAGATCAATTTATGGTTTAGGACGGTTTTAGACGATTAAATCTCTCATTCAATGATACCTGCCACAGGTGTGGAGAAGACAATGTCAAAGCCTTAGTAGACTCCTTCTTTTTGGATCTTTTTCTACCTTATGACCTCCCACTAAACAGCATTTTAAGCCTTGTCAAAGTTACAGGTAGTTTTGAAATCGGAGTCTCTCCATTATATGGTAACACAATGGACCAATAAATATAAGTGGATCGCTGGTTTAACCAAACCTAACATACTTTTGAGAAACGAGTTAAATTTTTCTAAAATGATAGATTTTACTTGTTTTGTTAGTTCTCTAATCTTTGATATCTTTTCCATTCTCTGAGATTTTCTTCAACTTTTTATATATCATCTGTTTGCAATTAATTTTTAAAATAATCTCTTATAATCAATATATTTATAAAAAATAATTGGTCATAAAATTATAGATCATATCGTGTACATCACATTAATATGATTTTTGCTCCTTTTTAAAGCACGAATTTTTTTAATTATTATAAAAATTAAAGTCAAAAAGAGAAATTTTTATTTTTATAAATATTTTTCTTAATTTTAAAAATATGAAATCTTTTTTAAATGTATTATTTATTACAAAAAAGTCTATTTAAAAAAAAAGATATTCTTGTTGCTTTTAAATTTAATCTGCTCTCATAAAAATAACTGCTGGGTCAATATGAGGTCAAAAATACACATTTGTAAGTGTGAAGTATTTATTTAATAAAACAAGTGAATTTACATTAAAATTTAAAATTTAAAAATGTAAAATATAAAACAAAGTTCAATAAAATTGAAGTTAATTTGTAAATTTGATGATTGTGGTGCGTATCGAAGCAACAAGAGGGCGGCTGCCATCTCCGATCAAATTGACGTACGAGTATTTAATTGATAAATAATTAAAAAACCGTATGTGGTGTTGTAATAGAGTGTTACTGAATTAAAAAATGAATAATATTATTTTAATAATTAATATTTTACACCATTGAGATTTATATATTTGAATTCTCCTATACCTTATACAGAAATGACAAGCATAGTTTTTTGTTTTAAATATGAATTATTAAAACTAAAAGTAAAAATTGAAAATAACTAACTACCAGGGGGTCTACCAGCTCACGAAGAAAGAACACCAGAACACATGATGTGTCTATGTTCAGGTTTGGCCAGAACTACGCTTTTTTAACACACCAGTCTCTGGCTGGTTTTAGCTGGACCTTCTGTCTACTACCCACTATTACGAGGTTTTGTCTATAACTAAAAGTAAATATTAAAATTATTTAAAAACCAGCATGTCTACCAGCTCACGAAGAAAGAACAACAAGAACACCTGATGTGTCTGTGTTCAGGTTTGGTCAGATCAAGGCTTTTTCAACACACCAGTCTCTGGCTGGTTCTAGCTGGACCTTCTCTCTATTACTGACTATTACGAGGTTTTGTCGATTCAAGACGGCTTTTTTAGCTAGTTGAGGAGGGCTCGTTACTCCTTCCATCACAACTAACCAACTAAGACAAAAAAAAACATAGTTAATATAGAATTTTTAAGATTTACTGTTTATATTTTTACAATATTTTATTATTAGAATTCAAACATCCGAAATTTTATTTACACTTAAAAATTTAATAATAAAAATCATAACATTTTTGATATTTTATTAAATGATCAGTTTTCTAGGAAATCGTTCTTATGGTATTTTAGCGAATAAAAATTTTAAAAATTTTCTTAATTTTCTTTTATTTTTTCATACAACTTGTTAAGATATACTTAAAATCCTCTTAATGTGAGCATAAATATGTATATTATAACGTATAGTTCTTGTCATCTTAATGGCTCATAGTGTTTCAATGTCAACAATTTTCCGAGTTTATATTGTAAATATATATATATGAAAGTCAATACATCATCATGTTTAATTCCTAAAAAGTTCTAAAAGCTAAATCAGCAAGGATATTAAAACTGTTAAGAGGAAGAAATAAAATAGAAGCTCATTGCCCTGAGTAGAAGCAGGGTTACTTATAGTTTTTATTAATAATAAAAGTAAAATTATAAAAATAAGCTGTGGTTCCATTAATATCGTTCCTTAAGCATCGCTTTCGCCTAGTTAAGCAAATCAACCATATGACTTCTGTCAATTTTCTAAACTCAAGGGACCGTACCGTGGTTGCTATATTTCTAGTACAATATTTTTGGTATTGAAAATGTGGGCATTTGTATGTTGTATTGAAGCACTCACACAAATCACACAAATAATCTATTTTATTTTAATTAATAATAAAATTTTAATGATAATAAAACCAGATTTGATTAATATTATTGATTAATCACCTAGTATAATTTTTCAATTATCAATTATTAATAATATAATTATTGATAAAATGAAAAAGCTTAATATTGCGTTTGTTTCATTTTTTTTTTTTGTTTATAGATTTTCCTCCGTACTCTGGTAGTCGATGCTGACAGCTAACATTGCTGAGGACCAGGCGACTAAAATTGGATTCCCATAGAATTCACTGTCATAGCTGCTAAAAATAGAAGAATATTAAGGAACATTAAGTCAATCTTTAAAATATTTTAATTTATATATACAATTATTACTGATAATTTACCCTTGAAGATTATGGAGAGAAAGTAGCAAAACATTCAATAAATAAAATAAAACACTACCAAAAATAAAATGATTTTGTTCTGTTTTATAGGTTCTATAAAATAATAGCAAATCAGCTAACAATCCAAATACCTATAAACCTATAAATACCTATAAAAATATACCTATAAACAAACATATGGAACTGGTCATTAAGAACACAATAGAAACTGTTGTAGATTTGGAGGCTTTGCTCTTTAAAAACACAGAAAAGCCACTCTAGCGGACGCTAGCATTAATGATAATCAGATATTGCTAAACTACAAGAAGTGGATTTAAATTAACTGCCTATATAAACTATCGAAACGGACTGAAAGTGTTAATTAAACTTAAGGACTAAGTTATCAGTAAATAACAAACCCCCAATTCGTTACGTGGGTGTGATTTATGATATATGACTACAACATATCTTAAGCCATTCTTCAATATAAAGTATATAGAAGTTTTTGAAAGTGATATGTGATAAAATATAAAAAACCTTATTCAATATTTATTATTTCTTTGCAGATTTTAACAGAAAAAATGAACTTCTTAGAAAATTTGATTGAAGAAAAATTTCAGACGAAACCCTACATAATGCTATCCTGCTACGATCACCCAAAATGTGTTTAAATATATAACGTTACTTTACGCTTACTGATTTCTTGAGATGTTTTTTAAGTGTTATAAAACGTAAAAAACGGAAAAAAGTGTATTCAACTCAACAAAAAAAAAACTCAGCTCATGGCATAGAGAAGAAGTTGCACTAAACAAGCAAACGAATGAGATTTCATGAGAGCTGAGTTAAGCCAAGCCACTTGCCTAACGTTGGTCAACAAAATGAAGGACATATTTATTTTTAAACTTTATTGTTTACGGTTGTGATCATCTTAGTAAAATACAGTAAAGGACGAAATGAAGATGGAGGAAAAAAAAATTAAATGCAACTACCGCCATTACTTCACGTACCGAATTCGTCGACCGCCGCCATTGTGAGCAGTAAAACAGGAAGCGATTTAACAAATAAATAATAAAAACAAGGACATAAAGCAGGAACAAATGAAAGAAAATGTATAAAACAAACAGTGTAACAATTTAAAGGATATGACTTGTGAGCTGTTTGTTGTGCTCATAAAAAGTAAACAATGACTCTGCAAAGGATATGACAGGATATATTGTTATTACGTTCATACTCGTATTGTTGGTATCCTATGAACTGCTGTTTATGATGACAATGTTGATTTGGTCAACTATTTAATGGTGACGCACATAATTTAGCTCTTATCCTTTTCTTTCATTTGTTTGCTGTACGTATTGGTAAGTGTTATTATCCTTCAAAAAAAGAAATATATATATATATATGTATAAACTTCGTAGTTCGTAAGAAAAATATTGGCTTAACATTTTGACTTTAGTGAAAATATTAGTAAAAAATAAGAGATAATTTTTTTTTTTGTGAATTGAGGATAAAAGTGGGAAAGTTTTTAAATCCATAATTTTTTTTTTGTATATTCGTTTAAGTGAGTTCTTGCGTTAAACATACAGCTATTTCGAATATCGGTAAATCGTGGCGAAGCCAGAGTAGAATAAGGAAATAGAACCCACCTTAACAGAGTATATAGGTTTTAAACGTGATTATACGGTGCTCTCAGCGTACATATCAGTATAGTGCAACATATAAGCGCTCTCCTTGGAAATCTGCTGCCAAAGTTATACGTTTAGATATAGTTTCCTCCTCAGTAGGTTGCAAGGCCTATCTAATACACCTGTTCTTTGAGGCACAGCAACCTGGGTATAACGTGTAACTCCACAACAAGTGAAAGTAATGAATACAATTATACTACTCTCGTAATTTAGGGTTTTAACCTCACCCGCCTATATAACACACCTGCTGTTCTTTGAGGTACAGCACCCGGGTGTAAAGTGTAACTTCACAACGAATGAAAATAATGAATGCAGGTTTTCCACTCCTCTAACTTAGGGTTTTAAGCACAGTTCCCAGGAGCCAACAACAATTGGGCAAGACAGCCAAAGTTGTGGACCTTGTCATGATCGCAGATTTACATCTCCGTTCGATTGCTGCAAATGAGACTCGTTTACTAAGGATTATACTCCAAACAGTATAGGATGGTGCGTACTGACCTTAAGTCGTCAGTTACGACGGGCTTTACCTCGGGAATACTTTAACTGCTTTACACAGGCATTCGATTGCTGCAAATGAAACTTATTCACTAAGGATTATACTCCATACAGTATTGGGTGATAGGTACTGACTTTAGGTCGTCAGTTACGCCGGGTTTTGCTTTGGGAATAGTCTAACCGCTTTCTCGCGATCGTATCCCTCATGAGGGTATAATCAACTGATAATAAATTGCAAAAACACTGCCAAGAAAAATATTTTTTAGTATATCTGTCACTTTCTCGCTTCATCACTGCTATCAAGTATCCATTATCAAAGGTCTTTTAATTCATTAAAATATTTTTAATGGAATTCATTTAAATGCTGTTTAATACTGAGTTTTCCTCAAATTTTTCACTCTCATGCCATAATTAAAAATAAAAACTTTTTTATTATATTTATTTTAATTTTGGCTTACATTTCACATTTCATTGAATTCTATTAAAAAAAAAATTATTAACCTAATTAAATAATACAAAATTTTCAAACAAATTTAAATTAATTTTGAATTCTTGGTAGATTTTTTAAAAAAATAATTTTGAGTTCAACGAAAGTTCATTTGTTATTTCAATAAATAAATGAGGAATCAGTTGAACTCCTTAAGCATTTCAAACGCTAATTAAAAACAGTTTCCAAAGTTGTTAGGATTTTAATTTTTACATAAAATTTTTTTTTTTCATAAATGGTTGTGCTGTACTAAATAAACATTTTCTCAGCTGTTAGTAGTGAAAATTGGAAAATGAAATCTATAAACGAAACTTCAAATGAAAATGTTAATTACTTGGCTTTAATTTATTCTTGCAATGAATATATCTTCAAATAAAATGTTCGACACTTTCCGCGACTTCTCGTCATATTCAAAAACATATCATTTACCTTACGCATTTTCTCATAATTTTCCTACTCTTTGCTCGTAGTTTTTCCTTAGCAATCATAAAGCGATTTTCCAAATTGTTTTGTCAAAACTGAAATATGTTTGCTTCTCAACCTTTGCAGCAACAAATGAATGAATACTTTGCAGTGTACTTGAGGGCCAAATCGGTAGCTTTCAATTTATGACTTTAAATGTTTCAATTGGCTTAGCTCCAAATGGGTTTTTGATTTACGACAACAAAGCACGCAATACTAAATAAAAAAATAAGAATAGTGTATAGTTTTCTTTAAATAAAAAATGTTTGAATTTAACGAAAATATTTTTAATGATACATTTTTAGTTTTTTTTATAAAAATTTTATTTATTTTATAACATTCTATAAACAATTCAAATTTATATAAATAATGAAATACAAGAATTATTTCCAAGAGCTCTAATGATGGGTATTTGGCAATACTCGAAACAGCTGTATGTTCAGCCAAAAATTCAATTAATTAAAATAATATAAAAATAATTTTTGTTGTTGTAATTCACTACTATCAAAATCTCACTACTTTTTAACTAAGGTAAACATAATAAAAAAATTATCACAACAAAGCACTCCAACAATTCAGATTAATTTAATTATTATTGAAGTCTAATATTATAAAGGGTTATTTGACACTCTCAGTTAACTAATAAGCAAATTATACTTTTATATATTTATACTTTTTATATATTTATATTTTTTGTATATTTCTATATATAATATATTTTCATATATTCTTATATTAATATTTTATATTATTTATATTAATATTATAATAATTTAGCACATTAATTATTAATTATTTAATATTTTATATTTAATTTTTTTTTATATTTATTTTTTTTATATATTTTTTTAATTTTCATATGTGTTGTTTATATCTTTTAAGTTTCTTTGATATTTTTGTTTCATTTTAAATGTTTTTTTTTTGTTTTATTTTTTTGTTTTGTTATTTTTTGTTTTTTATTTTGAAATTTTTTTGCTTTTATTGTTTTTAGTTTTGGTTTTTTTATTTTTGTTTTTTATTTTTGTTTTTTATATACCTTTTTTAGACTTTCTTTTATATATACATTTTAAATATTAAATATTTTTATAATATATTTATAATTATGTTGAAGCTATTTGAGCTAGTGCACTTGAGCACTTTTACTCTTTCTTAACTCGACATATTTTTAAAACTCCTCTTTACGTCTTGACTGGATTATTGTTTATTACTTCAACAGACTAAGCAATAACTGACCTCAGATCTGCATACCTCTCCGAGGAGCCTATAACCATTCTGATATTTGATAATGCGGTGTTGTTAAGTCTGTCAGTTTTCGCAAATAATTTCAGGGCTCTATCTTTTGTTTTTTTTTTGTTGGGATCAATCTTGAGGTCCCTGAGGATGTCATTCGTTCTAATGTACCATGGTACTTTGAGTGTTTATTATATTTTGAATTTTAATAACAAAATAAATATTTTTCAATATATTGAAAATATTGATATTTATATGTATTTAATAATTATTCTTGATTCTTCTTCTTCTTGAGTTAGTGCTATTACGCACTTTTACTCTATAATGGCTGGGGGGCTTATCTCTACCCCACACTAGGCTTTAACTAGGCTAAAAAAAAACATATCATTTATTTGTCTTTTAGTGGATGACGGACCTTAAATCAGCATATCTTCCTGAGAGTCCAGAAGTGGACTTGAGGATTGTTAGGGTGGGGTTAATTAGCGTATCAACTTTAGTGAATAATTTTAGAGCTCTGATATATTTTTCCACTGTAACATAAAATTTACACTAACTAAATTTTACTACACAAATAATACCAAACAACACAAATATAATAAAAACAAAATAAACAACAAGAAAACAAACAACAATAGAAAGAAACTTGTAAACAACGAACCGTTGAAATCACAAGAACAAAGATACTGCTTGCTTCGCACATCACAAGTATAAAAGGCGAAGCAAACGCAGTAGACGGGCATTCAGCAAGACAGCGAGCTAAGAACAGGTCGCTCTATATTACATGTGCTGAAGCACCAAGAATCGAAATTTACATCTCGATTTCTATTTTGTTTTATTTTTTTATTTTTAATAGAAATACACATTTCTATTAAAAATCATAATTAATAACGAAATTAACATTTCGTTAATAGTAATAGAAATATAAATTTCTATTACTCTATTGTTCATAACGAAATCAAATTTTCGTTAGTAAATTACGCGGTAAGGTGATAATACCACATGAGTATTAGCACCCATACCAAATCCATTGTATGAAGAAGAAATTCACATTTCTTCAAACCTTTTGTCAGGGGCGTCGAAATTAACATTTCTACGCCAAAATCCATTGTATAGAGAAGAAATTCCCATTTCTTCAAACCTTTTGTCAGGGGCGCTGAAATTAACATTTCTACGCCAAATCCATTGTATGAAGAAGAAATTCACATTTCTTCAAACCTTTTGTCAGGGGCGTCGAAATTAACATTTCTACGCCAAAATCCATTGTATAGAGAAGAAAGTCACATTTCTTCAAACCTTTTGTCAGGGGCGCTGAAATTAACATTTCTACGCCAAATCCATTGTATAAAGAAGAAATTCACATTTCTTCAAACCTTTTGTCAGGGGCGTCGAAATTAACATTTCTACGTCAAATCCATTGTATAGAGAAGAAATTCACATTTCTTCAAACCATATCACCGTACCAACGTCACCATCCACCGTATTCCACTGTTCCTATCAAATAAATTTATTGTAGGACTGAACCTTGAATCCGGCGAGTAAAACCCCGGCCAGAAAGGTTCGTTACAATTGGCGCCCGAGCAGGGACAGTGGGAACAGAACTGACCAACATCTTCAGTTGAGTATGGAAGACAAACCAACGGTGGTACCATCAGGAATCAAGGAAGTGACAGGACAAGCAGGCCGTAAAACAGCAGTCGCTTCGACAAGCGCAAAACGATTGACATCAGGAGGTAAATCTTGGATTTACTTCGCTAAAAAGGAGGAACTGGTGAGTTACGCAGACGAATTCGGATTAGATCCAAGTGGTTCACTGGAGGAACTTCGGAAAAAACTTTCAACGTTCATGGACTCAGAGGCAGCTGAGAAAGATACCGCCAGGCTACAGGAACTCGCGAAACTACATATCAGAAGCTCATCACCGGGAGTCATTGAAAATAGACGTCCTTCGTTAACTAAGGGAGGAAGTTTAACCATGGCCGAATATCCTGTAATCATCAACCAAGTCAGAAAATGGGAATGCCACTACTCAGGGGAACACGAAATACTACCATTTATAGAACGGATCGAGGAACTGGCAGATATGTACGGAATACATCGGGACTTATTACCGAAGCTAATGCCTGAAGTTCTAAAAGACAAGGCACTGATCTGGTTCAGGAATAACAACAAGCGATGGACCGAGTGGCCATCATTCAAAGCAGATATTTTAGCATTCTTCTTGCCCCCAAGATACTTTGAACAATTAGAGGACAAAATACGAGCCCGCCTGCAACAACCCAGGGAACTGTTCAGAGATTATGTATTGGCACTGCAGAACATCATGCAATATTCAACATACAGTGAAGAGATAAAATTAGAGAGGATCTACCGGAACAGCCGTACCGAGTATCAATGGTACATCCGTAGGAAAGACTTCCAGTCATTATCCGAGCTGTTAACATTAGCTGGGGACCTGGAGGCACTGACCGCTACAGACCGTCAAGTAAGAAATACGCTACCGGCTAAGGAGATCAAAGCAAGAGTGATTGATACATCTGAAGACAAGATCAAAGATGTCAGGACAGCTTGTCGTCGTTGCGGACAACAAGGACACTTGAGGTGGAATTGTCGTTTTTCAAGCATCTTATTTTGCTGGGAATGCGGAAAGAAGGGAAAACGTACAATTGAGTGCTGCAGGAACCAGGGAAACGAGAACAGGGTCCATCGACAGAACGGGGCGATGGGACCTCAAGTCAACACCCCGTCCCACCAGTAGAATGCATGAAAAGCCCCCGACAGTCCGTACAGGGATCCTCGCGAAGTTTCCATTAA
>NC_051847.1:40124403-40130295 GCF_002237135.1 Teleopsis dalmanni
ATTTATAAAAAGTTAAAGAAAATATCAGAGAATGGAAAAGATATCAAAGATTAGGGAACTGACAAAACAGGTAAAATCTATCATTTTAGAAAAATTTAACTCGTTACTCAAAAGTAGGTTAGGTTAGATTAAACTAGCGATACACTTAGGTTTATTGGTCCATTGTGTTACCATATAATGAAGAGACTCCGATTTTAAAACTACCTGTAACTTTGACAAGGCTTAGAATGCTGTTTAGTGGGAGGTCATAAGGTAGAAAAAGATCCAAAAAGAAGGAGTCTACTAAGGCTGCATGATTTAAGCAAAAACAAAGCAGATGAGAGACATTGTCTTCTCCACACCTGTGGCAGGTATCATTGAATGAGAGATTTAATCGTCTAAAACCGTCCTAAACCATAAATTAATCTGAAATCAAGGATTTTAAAGTACTATGACTGTCTGATAGTATATATATATTGCTGTTGAATATATCATTTACTTTCAGACAAGCTCTAACAACTGCCGCCTGAATAACACTAGAAAGATCCGCAAGCCTGTAGTAGAATGATTTGTTCAGTACCTCTAAGAAAACTCCATTGTCTACACCACTACTTATTTTGGATCCGTCAGTGCTAAAGTTTAGACCGCCCTTAAAGAGGGACCTCCTCACAGCCATATATTTCCAGATAGAAAGATGACATTGAATTTTCTGTCGAAATCAAGATTGTATCTCTCATTTAATAATCAATTTTATTAGGAGTAACACTAAAAAGGAGACGGGTCCCTTCCCTTCCATTGTTAAGTAGCTTTGAGTTTAGGAGTAGATGATGCTGCCATTTGTTTTGAACTTTTTAATGAAGTCTCTATCGATAGAACATTAATAATTTCATGAAATAATTTAAAGAACCTATTGGTCCTCCTTATTCCCTCTTTAGCGTCTTCATCCCTTCTTTGTCTTCCCCATCCCTTCTTCGTGCTCCTCATTTCTTCTTCGTGTTCCTCATCCTGTCTTTGCTAGTGATAATTTATATAAAAAGAACTTCATCAATTTTGTTTGTATTTAGCTGCCTTATTTCGCTTAAAATGAACTCTTAAATAAATAAAAATAAGATATATTAACCCATTTCGGAACACCACTAATTTTGAATAGTTTTTAATATTCAAAGAATATTTTATATTTTTTAGGTAAAAGAAAAGTGAGAGTAATCTCTCAAATAAATATTAAACATTTCTTATCTACAAAAACTTGTAAATTTACTTTAGAAGTTTCACCGTAAAATTTTAAGTCTGAAACTGCCTGGTACTCAATGGGTTAATAATGACTACAGACACGAGTAGGTACAAAATCCCCAGTTTATATAGTTAATTATACAACTTAATTATAATAATTAAGTGCTATAAAACTATATTTTTTTTTTTATTAAAAAACAGAGTTAAAATTTATTCTCTTGCTATATTCTGAAGAGAATATAATCCATCATTGTCCTCTGGGTGTCGAAAGATTCGCCATTAATGTATTTCCATTGTTTTACTAAAGTTTTATTTAATATATTTTTTAATAGTGCTAAATGCAGTTTTTAAATATTTTTACTCTGTGAGATTTGCATTGTTTTTTGTATATATATTGATTTAAATATAATTTTTTTTAATTATCAATAATTGAAATAAAAATGCACTGCTATTTTCCATAAAACTTAACAGGCATATGAGTGTGAGCTCATAAGTACTAGTGTTTCCACTTTAGTGAAAAAATGTGCCAATGAAATTTTTAAAATATTTTATGCAAAAAAAAAACTGCATTGTTTCGTTGCATTTCGGAGATATTTTGAACAGATATGCACATAAATTTGTTCTGTATACAATAAAGTATGTATCGCACACAAACTACAACAACAACCAGATATGATGTAGTGGGAAACGAGGTGGATTCCATAAGCTGAGCAGATTCCGCGCTAATGACCGCATTCGGGCCGCAAGTAGGTTAAATGGAAATTGGCTTTAAAATGAAGCGCACAGAGTGCACTTAAGTAAATGAATTTGCGTAATTAAGAACAATACAAACCCTTTTTCACTTAATTTGCTGTACAATGATAATTAAGTGCCACAATAGCTATTAAATTTAATACAAACAATCGGCAGTAGTACGAGAATAATTTCGTAATAATTTAAATGGATTTCAGTAAATAAAATGGCTAAAATTATGGCGGAACCGCGCTGGAATATTGTCACACGGCATTCAGAACTACCGCGAGGAGATCTCAGAACGCTCATTTATCGTCAGTTAGTTGGTTTATCTAATATGGGCTATCAGCATGCGAGGCTCAAATAATTTTATGTACCACAAATGCAATTAAAATTGACTTTTTGTACCACTGTTTCGCGTGTTGCCAACAATTGCTGGCTTAAATTATGGCTGAAATCTGCGATTGAGCTACATTTGCACTGATCTTGCCACTTGGTGGTCGAATCGGCAATAAAATATTTTCTTTACTATTACGGCTACTTATTCTTTTCACTATTTCACTAGACTTACTTGCACTCTTCGCTCTTCGTTGATGCCAGTGCTCAGTGCTCACTGCTCAAGGCTCATCTCAACTTGGGTTAGATACTCGTAGTCATGTTAGCGAAAAATTTACATCCTCAATTTGGTATTTAACATGCATTAAATTCCATTGGCCACTGCACTGCTTACCGGGCTTATTATGTGTTTCCTTATGGTTCAGTTCGATTGTTGTATCATTTGAGTTGCCTTTTGTTTCCGCCGCCTGCAGTTAATTTAATCTGCACATCTGCATCTGAATCTAAATATGTATTTGCATTCGTTCTCCTTAACCAATTTACGCGAATCGTATATTTTGTATCCCAAAGCGTAACATTGTAAGAAAACCAATTTTATTGCCTTGCAGTTGCTGATGTTTCGTATAGAAGATAGCGGTTTTTCGAAGAAATTATGGTTAATTAGTAAAAGAAAATTTATTTAACAAAATTATTTACAGCTCTTAGTCGTTGTTTAATATTGAAATACATAAAATGAGTCATTATAAATCAGTTTTACGTTGAACGTTCAATTGAGTATGGAGATTAAGAAGAAATTGATGACCAAGCTTAATATTTAGTTAGTTACTAAGCTAAGGTTATTTACCGATAGTTTTTAATAAAAACCTAACATTTATTAATAAATATATATCTTCACATATATATATATATATATATATATATAGTTAGTTAGTTAGTTAATTATATTTATTCAATTAAATTTAAAATTACAAATTTACAAATTTTTTTTATAACAGCTGTGTATAAGAAGGCTATGAGTCAAAACTCCTCCGCCTAATTTAATATTTAATTTTAGTTTAATCATTTCAATATTTCCATTATTTTAATATTTAAAAGGTGTACATGTTAATTTATATAATATTTAAAATTCTTTCAAAATATTTCGTCTATTATTTTTTTTCTATAAATAGTTGCTTCATTAATAAAAGCGCTAAGCAAGAACCAATTTTCTCCATTTAATAATGAAATTACATCTGTTTTTTCTAAAGATACTTTTCCAAAATACTTAAACCTAATCTCCTGTAATATAGGACAGATCCCCATAAAATGTTGGACGTCTTCAATTACCCCAAGATTGCAAAGGGTGCAGTCTACATTTACTTGGTTTTCGTAAGGAATATATGCCAAGCGTAATAGTTCGCCTCGTGTTTTAAATATTCTGGTAATATCTATTTCTCTGTACTTGGAATTAAAATAATTGTTATCCTTCAAATCGTAATTTAGTGTACTGTATGTTGATCTAGTTAGACTCGTTCTCGCAGCGTACTCGAATTGTACTCGTTCTTTGCTTGTTTGCTTACTTATTATAACTTCTTGCCATATTTTCCAGGATCTAGTCTCTTGTATTTGTAATGGTTCATCTAATTCTGTTGCCAGATCCATCCAGTTCTTGAAAAATAAGGTTTTATTGCTTAATAATTTTTGAGTTACTATTTTTGTCAGACGACTATCCTTTAAAACTAGTATTCGGTTTATATATTTGAAATGTTGTCTCAGTGTGTTTATATGTAACGACGGTAATCCAGTTTCCAAATGTAACATATAGTTCGGTGTGTTTATTGGTAAATGAAATGCGCGTTTGATGTAGTTCCTTTGTAATTTTTCCAGTTCTTCATATCTCTCCACACCCCACACTTCTGCCCCATATGTTACTATAGTTCTAACTGCCGTCTCGAAAACTTTATGTTTCACCGCTGGACAGACTTCTTTGTTCCCTAAGATTTTACGCCAAGTACTGTTTACTGCCAATTTACCTTCTTTTAATTTCTCTAAGATGTGTTTACCGAAACATGTATTATAAGTTATCCATATCCCTAGATACTTAAATTGGTTAACCACCTCTATGTATTCTTCCTCCAACCGCCATTTTTCTTCAGCTCTTAGTTTTCTTGCGTATTTCCTGAATATCATGATTTTCGACTTATTAATATTTATTTTTAAACTCCACATTTTACAATATTCATTCAATTTATTAATCATTAATTGTAACATCCTTGGAGTTTCCGATATTAATACGATATCATCTGCATACATTAAGATTTTTAAGCCCACTCCACCAAATTCTATACCACCTGGTAAAATTTTTGTCAAGTCGTCTAGAAACAGTGCAAACAGCAAAGGACTCAAAACGCACCCCTGTTTTACTCCCATATTTGTTCTAAACCATTCTGATAATTTATTGCCATCCCAGACCGCAGCATTACTTTCCCAATAGAGGCTTCGAATCATCTGAATTATCTTCGTTGACAAACCAATATTACTTAGTTTATAAAACAATGAGTTTCTATTTATGGTGTCAAACGCTGCTTGGAAATCCACGTAAAAAACATATAGCTTCTTTTCATTCTTTATATACGTTCTTGCTATATTTGTCAATATAAAAATATTATCTATAGTTGAGTATTTTTTTCTGAAACCCATTTGATATTCACTGATTAGGCCATGTTCATCTACCCACTTCTGTAATCTATTAGCTATTACTGTAGAGAATATTTTCGCAATTGTGTTTAGAAAAGATATCCCTCTATAATTACTTGCCTGATTTTTATCTCCTTTCTTAAAAAGTGGAAAAATAATTGATGATTTAAATTCTTTTGGCGCTGACGTGTTTTCGAATATGTGAGCGAAGACTTGCGTTAGTTTTTGTGTCAGCGAGGGTGTAGCATACTTAAAAAATTCTGCTGGCACACGATCAACGCCGGGAGCTTTGTTTTGTTTACAGCAGTTAAGCGCATCTTGCACTTCCTCTATTGTTATTTTTTTATCTAGTTCTTCAATTTTTACGTACGGCAAAGCATAGCTGAAATTATATTCATGTATTTTACAGTTAAGTAGTTTTTGAAAATGTTTTGCTAGTAAATCAGCGTCTAGTTTCACACTTTTAACATGATTTGCACCATTTATTTTCCTTATTTCTGTCCAAAAATCTTTACTGCCTCTTGCTAATGTAATACCAAATGCCATATTATTACTGTAAGTTTTCTTCTTCGCTTTACATAGCTCTTTGAAATAGTTGTTTGCCGTTTTATATGTTATCAAGTCTTGTACTATATTTGATTTTTTTGCTATTTTCAAACTTTTAAATGATAATGTTCTGGCTTCGTCACAATCTTGATCATACCAATCATTTACATACTTTCTTGCCGTTTTTTTTCTTTCCATTATTTTGGCTGCGTCTTTTATACATGAAATCAATACATTTACACCTTCCTCAGTCTCAACATTTTGTATATATATATATATATGGTATATATATATATATGTAATATATCTAATCTCAGAGTTATCACTAACCACATGGGGCGGTACGCAGATCATAGATCAATCATTGAATAATCACGAAGATTATCAGGAATA
>NC_051847.1:40130395-40136438 GCF_002237135.1 Teleopsis dalmanni
TGAAATATGAATAATGTTGTTGCTTCTCTTAAAACTTAAATGAACTTAAGAACTTCATTAAAATGCACAGGAATAAAATTTTTTCAGCTGTGCCAAAACTAAATTCGCAAATTGCTGCTCGAACCGTAAGGAAAATAAACACAAATAAGGCACATCCTGCTTCGGATCCTTTGCAGTGTACAATTTTGTTGGAATGTTTTCCGCTGTGTTGTGCTGTGCTTTGTGCATTTTGAAGTTTGTGTATTTGTGTGTTTAATGCATAATTAAATTTATTAATAACTTAACGTGCAATTAATTGTGGAACGAAACCGCAAACGTAAATTTGCATTTGCCTATGGCAATTTGGAAGCCTTAGTAGCAGTGATACCATTTTGTAGACCAGAAATATGTTAATTTGCGGAAATGTTTTAACTGTAAACTATACGCACACACATGCACAGTCGCATAGCACACACAGATACTCTCACGGATACTCACACAGATACACACACAGATACATAATATACGCATCGATGCAGAAGCACAACAGCTTGAAGGACTTAATGACCACACATAAAGTTCGAACTATGATCGTGGAAATGGCACTGTGTAAACAATTTATGGGAACCACAAAATTCTGTTGCTTGAAATGTGTTTATGGTTGCTTGTTGCTTGTTGTTGTTGTTGTTGTTGCTGCTGTTGTTGTTTGTGTAGTATTGCCAATGTTATTGTTTTGAATTTGTTGAAATGTTAGTTTAGTAATGTTGCTATGCATAATTTTAGGTAAGCAACCAATATTTACATATTCAAAATTTTATGCCAGTTAGACTTAACTTGTTTGTGAAAGTTGTTCAGTTCAGTTATGCACGACAATTAGTTGAACTTTTCTGTTTTTCATTTTCATAGTATCTTTGAGAAAAAACTGCATGAATTTGTGATTTTTACTAAAAATAACAAAAACATACTCAGACGTGAAACTCAAGCCAGTCTAGCTGCCTGCAAAAACCTCATCGAGAATGTAAAGTGCAACAGAAGCAAATCAGTGAGGCATGCAAACTTTGTTGTTCCATAGTTTTTGCATATGGCAGGAATTTTTGTAGGCTTTCAGATGGTGCTGTCAATTTATTCCCAATGCAGGGATTTACTACAGTATTCAGTAGTTCGCATGAATTTGGTTTACACTTTAAAAATCCATTTTAGGTTCATCCATTTAAAGATTTTAAAAGAAATTTCTGTTAAACAGTTCATTTGATTATTTAAATATTTGATAGATATATTGATATAATATAAATATAGGTTTATTGTACGAGGGCGGTTTGATAAGTCAGTGAATTTTTGAATTACCCGCGCAGTTACTCCAAATGCAACAGTGCTGCCGTCAGCTGTAATCTACCAGTGGGCAACTTCCTAATTTTGAGCAAGCTACGTCGTTCAGTTGGTGTTTGATAGTCGTTCAAAGCAAACAACCTCGTGAATTTTTACAAAAATGGAAAAAACTGAACTTCGTGTGCTGACTAAGCATTACGGACCAAAATCCACGAATTGAAATACGAACTACCAAACCTAAAGAAATGGCTGGGCGGTAAGAGATTTGAGTCGAATGAAGAAGTCATTACCGAAACAAACGTGTATTATAAGATCTTTGAGAAAACCTATTATTTGGAGGGAATAAGAAAATTAGAAAAATTTAGCGAGCTAAAAGGTGAGTATGTAGAAAAATAAAATGTTTATTTGCGGAAAAAATATGTAGTCACTGACTTATCAAACCGGCCTCGTATATATAAAAATATTTCAGTTAATATTTTACATGCTTTGTATATTTTTTTCTATATAATATACTGTCCAAGAGATATGTTCTGAATAGAGAGCAAAGTAATAACAGAACACTAAATCAGTTGAGCTATTATTATTATAACAACCCTGGAAAAATGATAAAATATACTACGAATATCATTGCTCTTATTAAAAGCATAGAGACTGATAATTGCTTGAAAAAAATACAGTATGCAAACTCTATTGCTTGAACTGATTCATGAGCTATCACCAATGAAAATCCTAACATCGCAAAAAGTAGCTGGCAAGCGAGGACATATTTACTTTTGCTATCAGAAAAATAAAGATAAGAAAACTACTCTATTTTGTTGTTTTTGTGATGAGGTTATATGTAAAGATATATGACAATATTTACACATTAATAAAAACATTCCAACAAAAAAGAATTAATTAATGAACTTCCAAGTAATACGTAGCAATTTGGCAGCTCACAAATATCAGTTTGCAGTCTCAAAAAATTATTCACGAATATTTAAATATAAGAAAAAATTTCCAGACCACGGATTATGAGTACTTGGCAATAGTCGAAGCATCTGTATGATCAGCGAAAAATTCAATTAATTAATAAATAATAAATATTTGTTCTTGTAATTTACTGCTGTTCAAAATAATTCTCTTTTGAAAACAATATTTTATATTAAGAATTTAAAAAAAAATTCTTAATTCTTAAAAAAAGTGATGAAAATCAATTTAATATATGATCATATAAATTCAGGGACTGTAATCAAAATAATAAATAAATTTGCTTTATATTATTATCGTGTGCCTTTTATTTTTTCACGCAGAAATAACTCTTACATTCTGCTTTTTTTTTTTTTAAACGCATAAATAACTGTTATTTGTGCCTTTTAAATACAAAAATAATGAATATGTTATTTAATTTAAATTATATTTATATTTATTATATAAATCATTTTAATATTTTTAGCATATAATATTTTTACAAAATATTGAAAATAAAAAAAAACGTATTTATCATTTTAATTTTTTAATAAATGTTTAATAATTTTTTTTTAAGATCATAACTACGATATTAAAATTTATTGGAAGTAAAAAACAATTTTAATAATATATTAGAACTGTGAAGACGTTAAATTAGAAAAACTAAACTACAATTTTAAATTGTAATATAAAAATATAATAAATATGCCCTGCTTTGGTATAAACCGCGACTATGGAATCAGTCCCAATTGTCTTGTATTAATTTTGGTCTGTGGGATCTTCGTAAATATAGTAAGTTTCATTTTTTCAAACTCCTAATATTCTGTTTATCTATTATGTATCTATTATCTATTATGCAATAAATTTTTTTAAAAAATTTTCAACTTTTATATGGTTATTCACATTTAAACATTTTTAAATAATATTTTTTTTTAAATTTGTTTAAAATTCGATTTCCTTCAGTTTTAATTTTACAAACATATTATTATTTTTTTATTTATTTTATACATCTATTGTTAATATATCATATTGTACTAAATTTTTTATTATAATTGTAAAATATTTTTTTAAACTTGTTAATTTATTTTACAGTTTTTTGTTAAGCTGAATTCTTTAAAATTTTTTTATTATTATTAGTTTAAACTTTATTTTAAAATTAAATTAACAAATAATGTATTTTCTCTTAGTTTGTAAATATTGTATTAGGGTTTAAAATGTTTTTTGTTTTATTTAAAAATAAAATTGGTGCTATTAAATTTTAAATTAAAAATAATTTTTCCAAAAAGCAGTAATTCTCATTATATTATTATTTAATTTTAATTTAGTCCAACCATACCAACAAAATATTGTTGTTTTGATTTTATATTTTGAAACATTGCTTAAAAAAGCTTTTAAATTTTTTAGAGTTTTTTTATAATCTCTAAGATTTTTACTGCTAATTATATGGTACTTAGATTTCGAATAATAATATTATGCATAGGTAGGTTCCCACAACTGCAACAGCAAAGTATGACTGTTAAAAAGTGAAAAGTATTTAAAAAAAACTTAAGCCAGTTTTATGTCACAAAAGAAAAAAAGATACCTAAGTTCAAGGAAAAATATCTCTGCTTATGTCCGTCATTACAGTTCATTGTTTGATAGATAGTTACGCGATTAGTAGCGAAATCTGAATAAGCTATAAAGAGTATGAGGTGAAATTTGATACTTTATTCTGTCACTGTACGTCTCTTTCTAGACAAGCAGTCAAATCGTTTCGGTATGTCTATCCTGAAGAATAGATTAAGTTACATATACTTATATACTTACATATACTTACATATACTTAGTTGATTTACCAGAGGTGTATGAGAAGGTGGTCAGTCTATAATTAGTTCTAGTATTTTCTATATTTATATAGGATTAGAATGTCATGAACCCATAAAATAATAACTACAGGCATAGTATCTTGGTTGGAGAATCAGAATGTGGGAATTGAAGAGGCAGTTAGTCAATAGTTAGCCCTAGTACTTTTTATTTTTATATAGTTGTAAAATGTCATGTGCTCCTGAAGTACCAACTACACTCATGGTATCTTAATTGAAGAATTTTAATGTGGGGACTTGAAAAGTAGTTAGTCAATAGAAACTGGAGAAGCAGTTAGTCAAAGGTGAGTTTCAGTACTTTTTATGTTTACATTGTTGTAAAATGTTGTGTATCCATGAAGTACTAATTACACTCGTAGTATGTTGATTACAGAATTTTAAAGTGGGGACTGGAGAAGTAGTTAGTCAATAGTAGCTGAAGAAGTAGTCAGCAAATAGAAACTAGAGAGGCAGTTAGTCAATAGTTAGTCACAGTACTTCTTTTTACGACATTGTTGTAAAATGTCGTGTACCTATGAAGTACCAACTACACTCATCATATCTTGATTGGAGAATTTTAATGTGGGTAGTGGAGAGGTAGACAGTCAATAGTTAGTTTCAGCACCTTTTCTGTTTATATGGTTGTGAAATGTAGTGCACCCTAAAAGTAGTCACTACCTTCCCAGTATTTTGGTTGAATGTTTTTAATGTGGAGGTTGAGGTTAAATAGTGGCTTATAGCTTATTAAGTTTATCGTGGGTGTGAGAAAAAGAATAAAGGCAAGTTATTTATGGAAATTGATTGTTCTGTTTTTTTCCGTTATATATGATATATCATTTTATAATGTATAAATATATTTTAAACGTCTGATATGCACTTATAGCTTGAAATTACGATATAATGTTTTTTTTCGTGATTAAAAATATCATTGCAATTTTATTACTTTACTAAACTTAATTATTTAGTTTACTTGTAATTAATTTATTGTTTTTAATTTTAGTTTATAGCACTACCTGTCTATGCACTTGGAAAAGCAGTGCATGAAAAATATAAATTGTTGAAATTTTGGACTGTTTTGCCGCTTATTTTCGCGGAGATAATGTTGTTTAATTGTATAATCGGCATTGTAGGACTTATTTGGAGAAATCCATATCTGTTACTTTACAAAAGTGTTTTGGGTTTCATAATACTCTTAATGGAAATTATTATACTGCCCCAGATACTTCTCATGCTCCCCAATTTGCACCGTGAAGTAGAAAATATGCTCAATAGAACAACAACAACGAGTAATGAGAAGTTGCTTTATGGCGATGTCTTGAACTTAATACAATCAGAGGTACGAATCGTTCAAATTTAAAATTTGATTAGCATTATTTTAGCTAATTTCAAACCATTTATTAGAAATCATATATGATTTCATATTTCATGATTAATATATATGTATTATTATATATGTTACATATTGTTTTAGTATAATTGCTGTGGCATCACCGGTCCTGAAATTTGGAATAAGTTTTATGAAAATGATACACTACCAGATTCATGTTGTCAGTATGAACTACTAAATAGAACGTGTACATACGAGAATGCCATTAAAGTGACTTGCGTAAATAGATTTGAGTCTATAAAGTATCCATTGTTTTTAATTGGAATATCAACTATAATAATTATTGTGAGCATTCAAGTATGTATTGAAGATCTCATTTAAATATATGTATTCTTTTATAACATAATATTTTTACAGAGTATTTTGGTGATAGTTTCTTATAAGCTTAGCTATCTATATTAGTAAAATATAGCCAGTATATACGAACAATCAAAGATACCGTGTTGTGACGATTGTTGTCGCCTTCGATCCAAACTTTTGCTTGATGGTTGATCCATTTTTGGATAAAGGACAAGTATTTCAAATTGAATTGTTTAAATTATTAAAAGCATTTAATGTATTT
>NC_051847.1:40136538-40188055 GCF_002237135.1 Teleopsis dalmanni
AGAAAGGTTCGTTACAATTGGCGCCCGAGCAGGGACAGTGGGAACAGAACTGACCAACATCTTCAGTTGAGTATGGAAGACAAACCAACGGTGGTACCATCAGGAATCAAGGAAGTGACAGGACAAGCAGGCCGTAAAACAGCAGTCGCTTCGACAAGCGCAAAACGATTGACATCAGGAGGTAAATCTTGGATTTACTTCGCTAAAAAGGAGGAACTGGTGAGTTACGCAGACGAATTCGGATTAGATCCAAGTGGTTCACTGGAGGAACTTCGGAAAAAACTTTCAACGTTCATGGACTCAGAGGCAGCTGAGAAAGATACCGCCAGGCTACAGGAACTCGCGAAACTACATATCAGAAGCTTATCACCGGGAGTCATTGAAAATAGACGTCCTTCGTTAACTAAGGGAGGAAGTTTAACCATGGCCGAATATCCAGTAATCATCAACCAAGTCAGAAAATGGGAATGCCACTACTCAGGGGAACACGAAATACTACCATTTATAGAACGGATCGAGGAACTGGCAGATATGTACGGAATACATCGGGACTTATTACCGAAGCTAATGCCTGAAGTACTAAAAGACAAGGCACTGATCTGGTTCAGGAATAACAACAAGCGATGGACCGAGTGGCCATCATTCAAAGCAGATATATTAGCATTCTTCTTGCCCCCAAGATACTTCGAACAATTAGAGGACAAAATACGAGCCCGCCTGCAACAACCCCGGGAACTGTTCAGAGATTATGTATTGGCACTGCAGAACATCATGCAATATTCAACATACAGTGAAGAGATAAAATTAGAGAGGATCTACCGGAACAGCCGTACCGAGTATCAATGGTACATCCGTAGGAAAGACTTCCAGTCATTATCCGAGCTGTTAACATTAGCTGGGGACCTGGAGGCACTGACCGCTACAGACCGTCAAGTAAGAAATACGCTACCGGCTAAGGAGATCAAAGCAAGAGTGATTAATGCATCTGAAGACAAGATCAAAGATGTCAGGACAGCTTGTCGTCGTTGCGGACAACAAGGACACTTGAGGTGGAATTGTCGTTTTACAAGCATCTTATTTTGCTGGGAATGCGGAAAAAAAAGGAAAACGTACAATTGATTGCTGCAGGAACCAGGGAAACGAGATCAGGGTCCATCGACAGAACGGGGCGATGGGACCTCAAAACAACACCCCGTCCCACCAGTAGGATGCATGAAGGTCAGTGAATCACGTCTGTCGGCCCAAGTAAATGTTAATCAACAAGTCATGAAAGCCACGATCGATACAGGATCCTCGCGAAGTTTCATTAATTCGCAAACGGCAGCAAAAGAAGCGCTCATCAGGCTCACAGTAGTCGAGTATCCACAAGTGATCCCATTACAGAATCAGTCCAACCTACGTACAAAAAAACTTAGCTTGCAGGATCGAAATTATCTAGAACAGCATCCAAAACCACTACAAGAAATTTCACAAACGCCATGTAAATGTCTCACACCTCCACAACAAGGGTTGCAACGCCTAATGTCGATTAAAGAAAATCCAGAAGTATTTCATCCAGCCCGAGTAATACCAGAAGAAACACACCGCCAGCAAAACACAGAGTCTTACACAGAATTACCGAGTCAAGAAATACACCGTCAGCAAAACACAGAGTCGAACACAGAATTACCGAGTCAAGAAATACACCGTCAGCAAAACACAGGGTCTAGCACAGTATTATTGAGTCAAGAAATACACCGTCAGCAAAACACAGAGTCGAACATAGAATTACCGAGTCAAGAAATACAACGTCAGCAAAACACAGAATGTAACACAGAATTACCAAGTCAAGAAATAAATCGACAAAACACAGAGTCTAACACAGAATTTCCAAGTCAAGAAACACCAGGTCAACAGGAACAACTGCCACCTCAGGAGAACTTTAACGTAGATCAAACGAAGGCAAAAGGAACCAAGTCACCAACGCTATTAAGACAATGTTTCGTCGAGACTGAGATTCCAAATAGTATTCAAAATCACCAGCAACAATTAAGACGTATAGGTATACTTGAACAAAAAGATGACAATCATAACATCATAGCTCAAGACAAGTTCTTTAAAATTTTCAAAAATCCAAGAAAACGAACAAGGAATCATTCCACGAGATAATCAGAGTCCTTCAATTCGACGGAAAAACCGGGGAAGTGTAACATAAAATTTACACTAACTAAATTTTACTACACAAATAATACCAAACAACACAAATATAATAAAAACAAAATAAACAACAAGAAAACAAACAACAATAGAAAGAAACTTGTAAACAACGAACCGTTGAAATCACAAGAACAAAGGTACTGCTTGCTTCGCACATCACAAGTATAAAAGGCGAAGCAAACGCAGTAGACGGGCATTCAGCAAGACAGCGAGCTAAGAACAGGTCGCTCTATATTACATGTGCTGAAGCACCAAGAATCGAAATTTACATCTCGATTTCTATTTTGTTTTATTTTTTTATTTTTAATAGAAATACACATTTCTATTAAAAATCATAATTAATAACGAAATTAACATTTCGTTAATAGTAATAGAAATATAAATTTCTATTACTCTATTGTTCATAACGAAATCAAATTTTCGTTAGTAAATTACGCGGTAAGGTGATAATACCACATGAGTATTAGCACCCATACCAAATCCATTGTATGAAGAAGAAATTCACATTTCTTCAAACCTTTTGTCAGGGGCGTCGAAATTAACATTTCTACGCCAAAATCCATTGTATAGAGAAGAAATTCCCATTTCTTCAAACCTTTTGTCAGGGGCGCTGAAATTAACATTTCTACGCCAAATCCATTGTATGAAGAAGAAATTCACATTTCTTCAAACCTTTTGTCAGGGGCGTCGAAATTAACATTTCTACGCCAAAATCCATTGTATAGAGAAGAAAGTCACATTTCTTCAAACCTTTTGTCAGGGGCGCTGAAATTAACATTTCTACGCCAAATCCATTGTATAAAGAAGAAATTCACATTTCTTCAAACCTTTTGTCAGGGGCGTCGAAATTAACATTTCTACGTCAAATCCATTGTATAGAGAAGAAATTCACATTTCTTCAAACCATATCACCGTACCAACGTCACCATCCACCGTATTCCACTGTTCCTATCAAATAAATTTATTGTAGGACTGAACCTTGAATCCGGCGAGTAAAACCCCGGCCAGAAAGGTTCGTTACAATTGGCGCCCGAGCAGGGACTTGAACCCTGGACCCTTGGATCCTAAGATCTCTATGTATGTCTGTTGATCTAATATACAATTACAGTTTATGTGAAGAATCAAGAACGTCATGATTTATATTTTAACTACAAAAAATATTGTAAGTGATAAATTATAAATATATTTGTTTTATATATTTTATAATCTATGCTTTTTTAGATTTTGTAACAATACTTCTGGAACCACTTATATATATTTTTTTGGGTGTATGTTATCATCCATTTGCCCTAAAGAATAATAAAAAGAACAAATTTTATTGTGATGTAAAAGTTAATTTTTACTTTGAATAATCGATCATAGGAAACGTACATATTCTGGATTAAAAAGGTAAATTTTTGTATGTATTTTTACTTTTTGTATTAAATATCATTAAATCAAAAATATCAATAATATATTAAATATAGTTATAATTTAAATTATTTATAGTTGTATAAAATTTTAGAGATTAAAACATATTCCTTTCTCAAAATATAGTCTCATATGAACTAAACTTTTATTTAAATTATTGTATATGACCTTAACTTAATGACATCTTAACTTAATGACATTTTTTATCGACCCCTTGGTGACTGAATATATTAAAAGGAAGGAAAGGAAGGTCATATAAAAGCAGAGGTTGTAATTGAAATTTTATTTTTTTAAGTATCATTTTTAAAAGTTTCTTTTTTTTTTGGTTTGTTAAAGAACCTATATTTTTTCACAACTATTTTAGGGCTATCATTTTCAAGATGTTCATAATGAACTAAGGGTTAATTTAGTTATGTTGATGACATCATATAATTCACTTATATAATGAAGTGCACTACATTTTCTTTATTATATTCTTATATATGAAAATTACTTTAATATATTTTTATAGTATATTTTTATATACCATAAAATAGTTCACAAACTCACCTGTACGCAAAATCATTTAATTATGTGTAGTAGACCACGACGTATTAAAGTCAACATTGCGTTTGTATTCGCAATATATCCTGTAGCTGCAGAAGTGCGAATTTTGAACAAGAAACTCAAATTGCTAACAAGCTTACACCTTTCATGTCAAACTGATTAACAAGCAATTGCAGTCATCATCAAGACGCAATGCATACCAAACTAGGTGCCTCTCATGACGCTGTTTGCAATTGCCGTGGGCTGGGGGACGTAACGTAAATTTCAAGCAGCGGTAGTAATAAAAAATTTAACTTAACCCAAACAAGACACAGGGAGACTTGCAACTCAACCTTAATTGACTACGTAGCCTTCTGCACAAACGGAATAACCGGCAATAGGTGCTAATTACAAATGGCCGACAATCATAATTTACAAGGCCGTATAGTCCGTTACACTTTAGGTCAGCCAATGCCAGTAGATTGAAACTTAAGAGGAATATAGAACACTAAATGTAGTTAAGAATAATATACGTATCTATTAACATATAAGCTTGCGTAATTACAATATTTTATACACTATTAAGTGGTATAAAAACTATCCACCGTTTTTTAATCAAACTAATCAAGTTTATACTGACTATAAATAATATATGACCTTTTGAAACTTTTTGGGTAGCATCATGATTTGATGGATGTTGAACTTCTGTGGTCAGATTGGTTCTGTAGTTCGGTTGGTGTATTTTTAACCAATAAAAGAGCTTAACAGAGGCCATGAAGGCGTACGATTGAACAAGAAATCTGAAAGGCCAAATATATATCTGGTACGAGGTCACTGTTAATACTTGTAATAAAGTTAGATTTAAGATTGTTTAGATTTAGATTTAATTGTTGAGCATCAAACTCCACTTAGGAGTCAATAATTTAAGTAATAGTTAATAATGGTAGTCAGTTCCCAAGCAAATTCTGTCAATTTGTTACGAGTCATCAAATATGTATGTGACCTGGCATTCTCATATTGGAACACATTTTCATTTCTGTCTGTTCTTTTATGTTCTGGCTGTACAGTTCTGGTCGATTTTTCTCAATTTATTTGTTTAAGCTGTTGAGTTGTGAGCAGTAAAGTACACATATAACCTTTTTACCATACTGAAGCAGATCGTATCACACGCAAGATAACCTTGTTTGTCGTTAATCTAGGCTTTTAAAGTCATTTGTGGGAGAGTCACCGGAATTTGAACATGACTTTGCATTGCATATGCTGGAATTTAGTTAATTTCTAAACATCGGTAATGATTAGCTTTAAGAATGGCACGATTTCTTTGAGATTCACTGATGGTAATTCGGAGAAATAAATTTCTTTGCGTTAACTCATGTGACACCCAAACAGAGAGTAACTTTGCGTAGCCTGTTTTTATTTTTTTTGAAATGATTCCAATCTGCTATGGGGTTGAGGTATAGTGCCTACAATATCTACTAACTGCTCGAGTTCCAGTCTTGTTCCACAAGTTCCAAGATTTTAGCGAATATTTTAGTGATTCTTTTTATAAAATAAATACATTAGCGTAAACCAACCACCATATTTATAAGCAGTGCTTCAATTTTGTGTATTTTAATACTACTCGTATGATCTATTGAACCTCTAGTTTTTAATTTTGTGAAACCTAAAACACCACTTAAAAATGTACCACAATACATTTATAAATGAATATACAAAAAAAAAAGAAAAATAAAAGTAAATAATTGTAACATAAATAATTGCGAGAATTGTTGCGCCTGAAAGAGACAAAAATACTGATTCGCCAGGGGCGGACATTCTTCAACACATCAAGAAAATGACAAGCGATTTACTCACTTCAAATTAAAGCCGCGGTTGCGTTATACTTTTTCGTTGAATCCAACATTTGTGCCTTACAGTGCTCAATGGCGTCCAGTATGTCAATGCTTCAGTTCGCTAACTGCCTCCACTACAAAGTATTGCTTTGACTTAAATGAGTTAAAAATATAAAAGGACAGAAAGGATATATCAAAGCAAAGCAGTTTCATTCTGCTTTCATTGCCTGTTGTTAAATTGGAAACGATGCACCTTTTGTTACTGAGAAAATATATATGATGCAATTATGAACTAGTAGTTCTTGCTAAGTATAGAAAATATTTGAAACTTCAGTTAAAATGTCAGATAGGAAGGTAGGTAGAGCATAGGTGTGGCTAGTACTAAGCAATGCAACTTTAAAATGTTTAAAGACAGTGGCAGTACATATTATTTAAGATAGGTGTGTCATTAGCAAATTTTGAGAGATAAATAACTCCAACAAGATGGACAAAGTTCAACCCCTCAAAGCTGGTAGTTATTCGATTTTTGCAGAAAGGTGTCAAAACAGAAGAGATACTAGAAGTAAATGTTCGAGATGTGATCGTGAAAATGGACAAAAGGTTAAAGTTGCTTTAGTGATAGACCCCATGTTCAGGGTTGAATTTTTAGGTAACGCCAAACCTCTTTTACATAATTGGCAATTAAACATTTTGAGAAACTTACAGAATGTATAAAAACCTTGACAGCCGTCACTTTGCCGCTTGATCGGTGAGATGCATATTTAAGTGCACGTATTGGCGATGCAGTATACTCTACTGCTTAATTTAGTTGAGTGTTAGGTTAGGTTAGGTTATACCGGTGATCCCTAGTGGATCCACTTAGGCCTATTGGCCCATTGTAATGCCGTATATAAATAATAAAAACCTCAGGGTTTAAAACCACCTAGAACCTTTTGCGAAGCATAAAATGCTATTTAAAGCCCGGTCCTGTAACTGGTCCAGGTCCTCAAGGAAGGGGGCTCCTAGAGTACTAAATCACCGACGTGCATGAGCTGGACAAAAACACAAAAGATGAGATGCGCTCTCATCGTCCTCCCCACAGCTACGAAAGATTTGGTTGAAAGGAAGACCTAGTCTTCTAGCATGGTTCCCTAGTTTACAGTGTCCTGTAGTCAACCTTACCAGAAGACCAATGTCCTTGCGGGACATCTCAATTAGTTTTCGATTTCCTTTTATCGGAAAGTGGCCAGATTGCATACAGATGTCTACATATCGTTGAGTCTTCCCATCTTTTGTTATAGTTGAGTGTTAATTGCTTTAAATTGTTTTAGTGGCAACTCTATGTTTAGAGTTGCATTATCAGGTAACCCCAAACCTCTCTTTCACAGTTAGCACTTAAACTTTTTTGGCAACCTACATTCGGAAGCTTTAGACTCGTTGTACACTATCAACAAAACCCCTAACTGTCGTCACTCTGCCGCTTGAACGGTGAGATATATTTAAGTTTACATAGTGACGATTCAGTGTACTCTACTACTTAATATGGCTGATATGGTATGGTATAATCGCAGCGTGCATGCGGTAGAGTGGCGGTACCGGACGTTCTTTCTCTGTTTGTGTGTATCTTGCTTAAAATCTTTAAAAACTATTTATAATCTTGTAGTTAGTCAACGATAACTGTGATGATGTTGTTATATGCTTTTTTTACTACAAGTTTAAAATCTCTAATTTATAATATTCTCATTTTTCTTAGTGTAAAGTTGTTTTGATGAAATATGAATAATGTTGTTGCTTCTCTTAAAACTTAAATGAACTTAAGAACTTCATTAAAATGCACAGGAATAAAATTTTTTCAGCTGTGCCAAAACTAAATTCGCAAATTGCTGCTCGAACCGTAAGGAAAATAAACACAAATAAGGCACATCCTGCTTCGGATCCTTTGCAGTGTACAATTTTGTTGGAATGTTTTCCGCTGTGTTGTGCTGTGCTTTGTGCATTTTGAAGTTTGTGTATTTGTGTGTTTAATGCATAATTAAATTTATAAATAACTTAACGTGCAATTAATTGTGGAACGAAACCGCAAACGTAAATTTGCATTTGCCTATGGCAATTTGGAAGCCTTAGTAGCAGTGATACCATTTTGTAGACCAGAAATATGTTAATTTGCGGAAATGTTTTCACTGTAAACTATACGCACACACATGCACAGTCGCATAGCACACACAGATACTCACACGGATACTCACACAGATACATAATATACGCATCGATGCAGAAGCACAACAGCTTGAAGGACTTAATGACCACACATAAAGTTCGAACTATGATCGTGGAAATGGCACTGTGTAAACAATTTATGGGAACCACAAAATTCTGTTGCTTGAAATGTGTTTATGGTTGCTTGTTGCTTGTTGTTGCTGTTGTTGTTGTTTGTGTAGTATTGCCAATGTTATTGTTTTGAATTTGTTGAAATGTTAGTTTAGTAATGTTGCTATGCATAATTTTAGGTAAGCAACCAATATTTACATATTCAAAATTTTATGCCAGTTAGACTTAACTTGTTTGTGAAAGTTGTTCAGTTCAGTTATGCACGACAATTAGTTGAACTTTTCTGTTTTTCATTTTCATAGTATCTTTGAGAAAAAACTGCATGAATTTGTGATTTTTACTAAAAATAACAAAAACATACTCAGACGTGAAACTCAAGCCAGTCAAGCTGCCTGCAAAAACCTCATCGAGAATGTAAAGTGCAACAGAAGCAAATCAGTGAGGCATGCAAACTTTGTTGTTCCATAGTTTTTGCATATGGCAGGAATTTTTGTAGGCTTTCAGATGGTGCTATCAATTTATTCCCAATACAGAGATATACTACAGTATTCAGTAGTTTGCATGAATTTGGTTTACACTTTAAAAATCCATTTTAGGTTCATCCATTTAAAGATTTTAAAAGAAATTTCTGTTAAACAGTTCATTTGATTATTTAAATATTTGATAGATATATTGATATAATATAAATATAGGTTTATTGTACGAGGGCGGTTTGATAAGTGAATGACTTTTTGAATTACCCGCGCAGTTACGCCAAATGCAACAGTGGTGCCGTCAGCTGTAATCTACCAGTAGGCAACTTTCTAATTTTGAGCAAGCTACGTCGTTCAGTTGGTGTTTGATAATTGTTCAAAGCAAACAACCTCGTGAATTTTTACAAAAATGGAAAAAAGTGAACTTCGTGTGCTGATTAAGCATTACTGACCAAAATCCACGAATTGGAATACGAACTGCCAAACCTAAAGAAATGGCTGGGCGGTAAGAGATTTGAGTCGAATGAAGAAGTCATTACCGAAACAAACGCGTATTTTGAGAGTTTGGAGAAATTCTATTATTTGGAGGGAATAAGAAAATTAGAAAAACGCTGGACTAAATTTATCGAGCTAAAAGGTGATTATGTAGAAAAATAAAATGTTTATTTGCCGAAAAAAATATGTTTTATTCAAAAAGTCACTGACTTATCAAACCGGCCTCGTATATATAAAAATATTTCAGTTAATATTTTACATGCTTTGTATATTTTTTACTATATAATATACTGTCCTACAGATATGTTCTGAATAGAGAGCAAAGTAATAACAGAACACTAAATCAGTTGAGCTATTATTATTATAACAACCCTGGAAAAATGATGAAATATACTACGAATATCATTGCTCTTATTAAAAGCATAGAGACTGATAATTGCTTGAAAAAAATACAGTATGCAAACTCTATTGCTTGAACTCCATTGCCAATAGCTACTACTATGAACTAAGAAGGCAATTAAGATGTAGCGCTCTCTCTCTACAGTAGGCAAAGATAACTTTTGCTCTCTTGATCGCTTAGTCTACTAGTGCTACTATATGGCGCTAAAGCATTGATGCCTTCACAAAGCAAAGCTTTCACATACACAAAGACTTAAGAGTGGAGAGTGTGCAAAAGTATATTAGAGACAGAGCGCTGAAATTGTTCGATATTGTGGTAACGTATACTTATTTAGAATTGCACTTTCTCAAAAATCAAATGCAATATATATTTCGTCAGGAAGATATAATGGCCTTTAAAATATACTTCAATAAAATCATCTAAATTACTGATTAACATAATTGAATGGAGCTCTCATTACAGTGGATCATCTAAAGGATCACAGACACTATTGAGTAAAAGTCGTTTGATCAAACAAAAAAGAAAAAACAAACTAATGAAGCAGCACTGTAGTTTTCGAGAAAAAAGTGCTTCGTAAAATTTTTGATTCTTTATGAGTTGGAGACAACTACTGCATGTGAACTAATCTCGTAAATTCGATAGCATGACAGAATGGATGACGAGAATGTTAAATGCCCGCTCTATTAATCCCCATTTGCTTTTATCAAGGACACAACACTTTTGCTCTACATTAGTCTTAAAAATAAATACACTATTGTAATAAGTGCTACGTACGCTCAACGTTCCGTACTAATAAAAAATACCATTGTTATAGAAGTAAGCACAAAACAAATCGATGGTCCATGGCCGTTCTATCTAACATGATAGATATTTCGGCTTAGGCTTATATTGTTTTCAATGAAATATGCCTAGATTGGAAACCAAAGTCAAAGCACACCAAACGCAAGTGCTTTTGGTATGAGCTAGACATAGCATTAATCCATGGTTATATGAACAAGAGGACCCATGGACCAAGAAGCAGTTTCTCGTTATCGCTTTTGCACTCAATCACAAAAAAACAATGAAGATATCTATGAAGTTGTGATTCATGAGCTATCACCAATGAAAATCCTAACATCACAAAAAGTAGCTGGTAAGCGAGGACATATTTACTTCTGCTATCAGAAAAATAAAGATAAGAAAACTACTATATTTTGTTGTTTTTGTGATGAGGTTATATGTAAAGATATGGATTCCGACAATATTTACATATTAATAAAAACATTCCAACAAAAAGGAACTAATTAATTCCAAGTAATTAGTAGCAATAATTTTTGTTTTTCTATTTATTTATATGCAAAACAAAACAACAAAAATAATACGGCTTGAAATATGCACATATATGGAATAAATATGATCCAATAGTTGGGGTTTTTAACTTTTTTAAGGAGCAATCTACGATTAAATTTAGCGGGTTACAAATATCAAATTGCAGTCTCAAAAAATCATTTACGAATAGTTAAATATAAGAAATAATTCCAAGACCACGGATTATGAGTACTTGGCAATAGTCGAAGCATGTGTATGATCAGCGAAAAATTCAATTAATTAAAAAATAATAAATATTTGTTCTTGTAATTTACTGCTGTTCAAAATAATTCTCTTTTGAAAACAATATTTTATATTAAGAATTTAAAAAAAAATTCTTAATTCTTAAAAAAAGTGATGAAAATCAATTTAATATATGATCATATAAATTCAGGGACTGTAATCAAAATAATAATTAAATTTGCTTTATATTATATTCATGAAAAATAATTATCATGTGTCTTTTATTTTTTCACGCAGAAATAACTCTTACATTCTGCTTTTTTTTTTTAAACGCATAAATAACTTATTTTTGGCTCTTAAATATAAAAATCATGAATATGTTATTTAATTTAAATTATATTTATATTTATTATATAAATCATTTTAATATTTTTAGCATATATGTATTTTTACAAAATATTAAAAAAAAATGTATTTATCATTTTTGTTTTTTAATAAATATTTAATCATTTTTTTTAAGATCATAACTACGATATTAAAATTTAATGGAAGTAAAGAACAATTTTAATACTCTATTAGAACTCTGAAGACGTCAAATTATAAAAACTAAAATCACAATTTTAAATTGTTATACAAAAGTATAATAATTATGCCCTGTTTTGGTATAAATCGCGACTATGGAATCAGTCCCAATTGTCTTGTATTAATTTTGGTCTGTGGGATCTTCGTAAATATAGTAAGTTTCATTTTTTCAAACTCCTAATATTCTGTTTATCTATTATGTATCTATTATCTATTATGCAATAAATTTTTTTAAAAAAATTTTCAACTTTTAATATTGTTATTCACATTTAAACATTTTTAAATGATATTTTTTTTAAATTTGTTTAAAATTCGATTTCCTTCAGTTTTAATTTTACAAACATATTATTATTTTTTTATTTATTTTATACATCTATTGTTAATATATCATATTGTACTAAATTTTTTATTATAATTGTAAAATATTTTTTTAAACTTGTTAATTTATTTTACAGTTTTTTGTTAAGCTGAATTCTTTAAAATTTTTTTATTATTATTAGTTTAAACTTTATTTTAAAATTAAATTAACAAATAATGTATTTTCTCTTAGTTTGTAAATATTGTATTAGGGTTTAAAATGTTTTTTGTTTTAAATAAAAATAAAATTGGTGCTATTAAATTTTAAATTAAAAATAATTTTTCCAAAAAGCACTAAGTCTCATTATATTATTATTTAATTTTAATTTAGTCCAATCATACCAACAAAATATTGTTGGTTTGATTTTATATTTTGAAACATAGCTTAAAAAAGCTTTTAAATTTTTAAGAGTTTTTTTTATAATCTGTAAGATTTTTACTGCTAATTATATGGTACTTAGATTTCGAATAATAATATAATGCATAGGTAGGTTCCCACAACTGCAACAGCAAAGTATGACTGTTAAAAAGTGAAAAGTATTTAAAAAAAACTTAAGCCAGTTGTATGTCACAAAAGAAACAAAGATTTCTAAGTTCAAGGAAAAATATCTCCGCCATTACAGTTCATTGTTTCATAGATAGTTACGCGATTAGTAGCGAAATCTGCATAAGCTATAAAGAGTATGAGGTGAAATTTGATACTTTATTCTGTCACTGTACGTCTCTTTCTAGACAAGCAGTCAAATCGTTTCGGTATGTCTATCCTGAAGTATAGATTAAATTACATATACTTAAACTAATAACGCATAAGGTTTGTACCTAAAACAGTTGACTTACCAGAGGTGTATGAGAAGGTGGTCAGTCTATAATTAGTTCTAGTATTTTCTATATTTATATAGGATTAGAATGTCATGAACCCATAAAATAATAACTACAGGCATAGTATCTTAGTTGGAGAATCAGAATGTGGGAATTGAAGAGGCAGTTAGTCAATAGTTAGCCCTAGTACTTTTTATTTTTATATAGTTGTAAAATGTCATGTGCTCCTGAAGTACCAACTACACTCATGGTATCTTAATTGAAGAATTTTAATGTGGGGACTTGAGAAGTAGTTAGTCAATAGAAACTGGAGAAGCAGTTAGTCAAAGGTGAGTTCCAGTACTTTTTATGTTTACATTGTTGTAAAATGTTGTGTATCCATGAAGTACTAATTACACTCGTAGTATGTTGATTACAGAATTTTAAAGTGGGGACTGGAGAAGTAGTTAGTCAATAGTAGCTGAAGAAGTACTCAGTAAATAGAAACTAGAGAGGCAGTTAGTCAATAGTTAGTCACAGTACTTCTTTTTACGACATTGTTGTAAAATGTCGTGTACTCATGAAGTACCAACTACACTCATCATATCTTGATTGGAGAATTTTAATGTGGGTACTGGAGAGGTAGACAGTCAATAGTTAGTTCCAGTACCTTTTCTGTTTATATGGTTGTGAAATGTAGTGTACCCTAAAAGTAATTACTACACTTCAAATATTTTGGTTGAATGTTTTTAATGTGGAGGTTGAGGTTAAGTATGGGCTTATAGCTTATTAAGTTTATTGTGGGTGTGAGGAAAAGAATAAAGAAAAGTTGTGATGTATCATTTTGCAATGTATAAATATATTTTTAACGTCTGATGTGCACTTATAGCTTGAAATTATGGCACAATTTTTTTTTTCGTGGTAAAAAATATCATTGCAATTTCATTACTTTACTAAACTTAATAATTTACTTTACTTGTAATTAATTTCTTCTTTTTAATTTTAGTTTATAGCACTACCTGTCTATGCACTTGGAAAAGCAGTGCATGAAAAATATAAATTGTTGAAATTTTGGACTGTTTTGCCTCTTATTTTCGCGGAAACAATGTTGTTTAATTGTATAATCGGCATTGTAGGACTAATTTGGAGAAATCCATATCTGTTACTTTACAAAAGTGTTTTGGGTTTCATAATACTCTTAATGGAAATTATTATACTGCCCCAGATACTTCTCATGCTCCCCAATTTGCACCGTGAAGTAGAAAATATGCTCAATAGAACAACAACAACGAGTAATGAGAAGTTGCTTTATGGCGATGTCTTAAACTTAATACAATCAGAGGTACGAATCGTTCAAATTTAAAATTTGATTAGCATTATTTTAGCTAATTTCAAACCATTTATTAGAAATCATATATGATTTCATATTTCATGATTGACATATAATATATATGTATTATTATATATGTTACATATTGTTTTAGTATAATTGCTGTGGCATCACCGGTCCAGAAGTTTGGAATAAGTTTTATGAAAATGATACACTACCAGATTCATGTTGTCAGTATGAACTACTAAATAGAACGTGTACATACGAGAATGCCATTAAAGTGACTTGTGTAAATAGATTTGAGTCTATAAAGTATCCATTGTTTTTAATTGGAATATCAACTATAATAATTATTGTGAGCATTCAAGTATGTATTGAAGATCTCATTTAAATATATGTATTCTTTTATAACATAATATATTTTACAGAGTATTTTGGTGATAGTTTCTTATAAGCTTAGCTATCTATATTAGTAAAATATAGCCAGTATATACGAACAGTCAAAGATACATACCGTATTGTGACGATTGTTGTCGCCTTCGATCCAAACTTTTGCGTGATGGTCAATCCGTTTTTGGATAAAGGACATAAAGTGTTTCAAATTCAATTGTTTAAATTATTAAAAGCAATTAATATGTTTAATAAATGAGTTACCTTACTCAGTACTTTATTTCAAAAACAATTTGAATGAATTCATATGAGCAAATAATATCAGTCTTTAGTCCTTATGGATAACTCTTAAATCCTCCCTTTTGGTATTATTTTACTCTTTCCAAATTTATGTTAATTTACATTGTACCTATAATGTTTATATAAAATATATATAAATGTTATTGTGCAATGGAGCATCGCAGATTTTTTTTATTTTAGTTTTCGTTTTTCTTGTGAAACATCAGTTGTTTATCAATAAAAAATAGTATAATTTCTTTATTTATTTTGAATGAAACCCTTTACGAGTCAGCGTTATTTAAATTTTACGTGTTATCAAGCGCGCAATATGCAAATTGTGCTTAATTTCTAAAAAAATATATCTTTTAACTGAAATTCCATATGCAATATTATAAAGGGTTAAACCAATTTTGGTGAGAGTGAAATGGGTTTAAGTAGAATATGTTTACGAAGTGAACAACATGCAGCACTGATGTGCTCATTTTTGGCATTTATTTTTATATGCGTCATATGTGCTTTGTTATTTTTTATTGCAGCATTTTTTTTATATAAATTTTTGCACATGATTTATACTCATAATATTAGCAGGGGGTGATGGTCATCTATAATAATACGAATACGTTTATTACCTCTCTTTGAGTTATTAATTTTTGACACTAGTGGCTTTAGTAGATTGAGGGCAAATTATTGATGATGGCACAGCTTTATTTAATGACATTCACAAAGACCAGATATATTTTTAATCTTCTGGAATGAATTGAAAGTCAACAGCAGTAAACAGTGAAAAACAAAACACTACAAGGTCACAGAATGTTGTTAGATCCTTTATCCCCTTTAGGAGCATAGGGTCTCAAAGATACATCCCACTCTACTCGGCCAGTCCCCAAAAAAGTTAATGAAATTTTACAACTGGTAAAGTGAGACCGACAAGCAAGTTGCTAGAAGATGGTGAATGCACTAAACATCAACCACATGACCATTTGGAAACACTTAAAAAGAGCAAGCTGCTCATAGTCGCCCAATGTTTGAATACCACATAATTTAAGGCAAACAACAATTTGATTGACCGAATTATTATCAATGAAAAGCTACTGAAAAGCAACGAAATCGAATTTTTTTAAGTAAATCATCTTGGAAGATAAATATTTATTCTATACGAAAATATCCAATGCAAGCGATCATGGTGTGAGATCAACAACCCTCTACAAAAGACTTAAAAGCCTGTATTAGGAACAAACAAGAATATGTTGAGTGGTTAGTGCGATTTTAAGGGAATTGTTTATTATGCCTTGTTTCTGTATGGTAAAAACCGTTAAAATGTCTCTCTAGTCTAAGTTGACATGACCCGGTACAGTTCGTGCTCACTGGGATATCAATCTTATTACTAAAAACTTTTTTGGAGAACATCTATTGAGAAATGAGCTGCAACACATATACGAACTCCGAATGAATCCTGCCGGGTTTTGTATAAATAGCTTATAGTCATCGATACTATTTCAATTCATTAATTTTTTCTCTATTGCCTTAGTTGTTGACGTATTGTAGATTAGAAAGATGGGATCACCATAGTTGTTTAGGTGTTTTAGATGCGTAGCCAGGAATTTCGATGGTTGATGAGGTATTTTAGATACGAAGGCAGGGATACGAAGCCAGGAATTCTCATAGTTGTTGAGGTATTTTAGATATGAAGACAGGAATCGCCACAGTTATTGATGTATTTAGATATGAAGGCAGAGATTGTCAAGGTAATTAAAACTTCCTAATAACTCTAAGAGATGTATAAGTATTAATGGATATAGAGAAGTATATTTTGGATACAAAAGTAAGGATCGTCAAAGTTAGCTGTTGTTGACTTATTTTAAATACAAAGGCAGGAATCGCCATATTTGTTGAGGTATTCTAGCTATAACGCCAGGAATTCCGATAGTTGTTAACATATTTTAGATATGAAGGCAGGGATCACCATAGTTATTGATGTATTTACATACGAATGCAGGGATCGCCAAAGTAATTAAATATTTCTAATAACTCTAATAGATGTATAAGTATTAATGGAATTAGAGAAGTATATTTTGAATACGAAGGCAGGGATTGTTATAGTTGTAGAGGTATTTTAGATATGAAAGTAGGGATCGCCATAGTTATTAATGTATTTTGGATACTGAGGCAGTGATCGACCTTCTTTAGATAATAATAGCCATGATGAAAGCTATATGTACGATTCAATTTGAAAAATAATGTATTGAGAAAGGGAGGGTAGAATTGGGGATTTCAGATTCTAACGATTGCAAAACCAATTGTATATTTAAAGGTGTAGGTTTTTGATTTCGTATAAGCAGTAAGTTATACATAAGAAGTGAATTTTTGTTTTATAGTTACTAGTTAAAACTAATACTCGATTCATAACTATTTCATTTTAATGAAGTACTTTTCTGCAAACGTTTTAAGGGAATATTTTCGATTATAAAAACAAATGTTCATTTTTGAAAAATTTCCTGTATGTGGACTAACTTTTCTCTCTTTTCTTTATATCAATGATAAGGCATATCGTATATCGCGTTGTGAAAGTTCACAACCGTTTAAAGAACAAACCAATTATATACATATATATATGCTCTCCTTTACAACCCGTCATAAAATAAAAACAAAAGTGGAAAGTGGAAAACTTCGAAAGTGAAAACTCGCTAAAAGTTCCCGACTCAAAAGTCAGCCTACGCCGTTGTGTAGAAGCCGCAAAACAGGCTGTTAAGGTTAAAACAATATTACTCATACGTAAGTGAAAGTAAAAAAAATTAATGTGAAATCAAACAAAAGCAAATTTACGTTATGTTAATGGGTCTCCAATGGGTTGGCAGGGATATGGTAAATAATGATAAAGAAAAACTTTTCAGTATTCCCAACCGTCAAAACAAAGCGGAAATTAACAACAAATTCACGTATGTGTGTGTGTATGTGTGTACGTGTTAACATTAAGGATTATTTGTGTTGTTGTTGTTGTTGTGTTTCATTTCGTGTTAATAAAAACAAATAAGGATGCTTGAATTAAATGTACCTTCAAAGTGATTTATAAAACACGGTTTGCTCATGTGTGTGCGCCACGTGAATATCAATAGCTGTTTATACCCAGCAGGAAATCAATTGGTAGGAAAACACTAAGAGATGTATAAGTATTAATGGATTTAGAGCACTAGGTTAAGAAAAATGAAATATATTCTACATGTATTCTAGTATATATTCTAGTATATTCTTGCTTTCGGTATTTTAATACTTGTGGCTTGTGAATATTATTTGAATTTTTGAAAGATTTTTTTATTTTATTACTGGGTACTTATGTATTGGTTGAATTTTTTTAAAGGCAGATATATCTACATATATTTCACTTCACATCGTTGTGTTTTATTAGATGTTTAACAGCAATTATCGCATACATTGACGTATATAAAATGTTAAAGCCGAACGTTGCAGTGAAAAAGCTCACATTTGTGCTTTGTCACCGATGCTTACCCAAGTGTACACAAATTATGCGAATTATCTTCAACTTCATTGAACTGTAAATGACTGAAGGTGTTTTATGTTCTACACTTGTGTGCGTACAGGTATTAAACAATAGCGAATAAAAAACGAATAGAGAATAAAAGTAACGAGCAAATAAAATAAAGATAACAAAAAATAATTTTATACTAGTGTTAGTAAAATGCAAAAACTGTTTTTGTTTTTTGAGGTTATGCTCTCAAAATAACTTATACGTCCATATATTAGATGATAACAGAAATATTTACGGTTTTTTAACACATTTTTGAACAAAAAACTTTTTTATTAAAAAAAAAAATGTTTTAATAAAGTTTATATTAATTATTATTTATGATATTAGCCATTTTTCGGATAGCTCCATAATTCTATTGGTGTAGAAACACAGTAGATTTATGGTTAAAATTTTGGTTAAGTCATTTTTAGCGACTCTTTGGTCCCATCTGTTTCGGAATATGCAGTCGATCCGGTTCTTCGAAAGATTTTCATGATTGTGGTAACTACGGGTGTAGACTCACTAACTCCGTTATCCTCAATTTTGCTAAAGTACTCGAATAAACGAGTAACTACTCTCTGTTGCCAGAAGATATTTGATACGTGGTCGCGATTTTCCTGACATTTCCAAGTAGACTTCTTCCCAACCATGCTGCTTGATTCTTTGTCCACTATCTTGAAGAAGAATTTGCTCTTCTACCAAATTCTTCTATTTCGCTCTACAACTAGAGCTACAATGATCGTGAGCGCAGAGTTTACACTTAGTTAGACTCCCTCCCAAGTTTGCGTAAGCCTCTTTCCCTGCACGTATGAGCTCATCCCCCCTAAATAAGTACAACCTTATTTTTCGGCTTCAATAAATTTAGTTTGCTCTTAGCCCATATGCTCTCCTCTCTGTTCTTGATTACTCCTCTCTGTTCATGAGTTGCTTCCACCATCAATCATTCCTAAGAGATGGTTTTAGTGGGTTCAAATCTTTTTTACTATAGCTTTTGCTGCTTTCCACCTACTGCAAAAAAAGAAAAAATTTGGTTGACCATATTTTTACCATTAAGAGAGTTTTGAATAGACTATAACGAGTGATAGTGAAATGACAGATTTCTGGTTATACAGTAGATGCATCAAAACTTCTCATCCAAGTTTAATTTATTCGGAATCAACAATGATAATATCTGATATGGCATTATCATGTTGAACACAACTTCTCCTCTGTTTGCCAATCTTGTGCTTTCTTTCCTTGATTGTTAAATCCAAGCGCTCAAGTTATAAGTTGTGGAGGATCAAATCAACCGCTGCAGCAGGTAGAATTAAAATAAAATAAAATACCCAGTAACGCCATTTATTTCAGTTATGCATACAGATAGTGCTCAAATGTATACAAAAACATAACAAAATAAACCAATGTAAAAGCTACTAGAAGTAAAAATGTGAAAAAAAACCGCCAGGTAACTGCACTAAAAGAATTTTTCTGTAAAATAGTTTTTAAAGTAATAAATGTATAATTTTACGTTTAGAATAAAAACATAGTTCACAAGAAAACTTTTAAAAATAAATAAAGTATTTTTTCCAAACAAATTTTAGTTGAAAATTATTTGACGTTTTAATTTTTTTCTTAGAAAATTTCATGCCATTTCTGATCAAACCCCTTGTTTTCCAAATTATTTAATAAAAAAATTGAAAAGTTCATTATATCTTTTAACTAAAATTTTGGATATATATTGAAGGTCTCTATATTTTTCTTACTACTAAAGCTGGATTGAAGGATCTGCTCGTATACTCGTATTCAAGGAATTTTTTTCTTCTTGAAAGTTGAAGGTGAAGGTGCTTAATTCTTTGTGAGCTTAGCTATGTTGAGAAGGATACTAAATAAATATTGGGCCTAAATCTCAGTACAGATAATCTGGAGATTTTAGGTAGGTTTTCAAGAATCAAAATTTTTGAAGAAATTGACATTTTATTATTATTTAAGTAATATATTCTAAAAATTTGAGAATATATTTTTTTTAAATTGCTTACTGTTTGTTAAGGATTTTGTTTAAATTATTCGTATAAAAATTAACTAATTAAAGGTTAAGAGTATTAAACAATAATTAGACCGCTAGAATCTAATATATTAAATTTGGTTCCAGCTCAATTTTTTGCGAAAAGTGTAAAACTTTAATTTTTTATATAGAAAATTTTTATACCATATATTTTAATTTTATTAATCTTATCTTTAAATTACAGATTCCAGACGCAGAAAGTGTATAGTCCCGCTGGTCCCTGAATATATTTGTTTACATAAAACTTTCGACCATTGTTTAATCATATAATAGCTCAAAGGTAAAAATTAAGATATATAGTTTTCTAAATAAATAAATGAATTGAAATTTATTCAGTATATAGTAATCTTTTTAATGAATTTATTTTAGTCCAAGAAGGCAGTATGTTTCGTAAGTTTGTATCTTTTTTCCCAACTTTGCTGAAATCCTTCAACGCAACAGCTACCAAAAATTTAGAATATAAAATTAAGGAACAACGACTTGAAAAAGATGAATCGATTGATAATATATGTAAAAAACTGGAAGAACCTAAGCGTCCGAATTTTAGAACAAGTCGTAACATCAAAACTAGCGACAAAAACTATGACTATAATATTCGTATGGATGATAAATACAATTACAACACTGGTGGGTATCAAAAATGTGTGAATCCTTTAAAAAAATGCATTGGAAACACCAGTAATAACGATAGTGGAAAAATAGAACTAAAACGACCCACTGAACGAAGTATGGTTATGAGCAGTTACTATGAGGCCATACGTCGAAGTCAAGAGATCACGAATCAGATTATATCTGCGCAACATTCTGCTATAAACAATAAGTACGCGTCTCAACGTGATAAGGATCATGATAGTGCGAAACAAAACTGCAAAGACTCAATTGAACGCTACTCACTTAAGGACAATGATTGCCAAGCGAATAGAGTTAAATTTCCTTTCCTAATTGATAATGATTGATGAACATCCAGTGAGGACCATGAGCATAAGACATTAGATCGTAACCCAAATGCCAGTGATCTGTGATATATTATAACGATGACTATTCTACTATTCTATTTTATGACTATTAAAGAGGTTACCTCTAGTAGGTAAAAGAAGTAAATAGCGAGTATTCTAAAGCAGTCATTTCTTCACAACTTAAACATGCCTGTGATGTTTAATAAGTTTAACTGATATTCTCTATTGCTCACAATGGATTAATAAAAGGTAAATATTAAATACTATATTAGTTTGTGATCTCTAAATATATTTTCAAATTCTCTTAAGGTAACTGTTGACGATGTTTGTGGTCTTACATACTATTAAAAAACACTTGATACATGATCAGGACCTACGATTAATATGATTTTAATTTAACATTATTTGTTGAAACTTTCCAGCTTATTTTAAGCAATTTTTCAAAGTAAAGAATGGCAGAAACTAAGAAAGTACTTTTTTATGATTCCAAAAATATTAGATATTTTAGCAATTTAGGAAATATTGTATATTGATAAATATTACTTTATAATATTTATACACATAGTACAAAAATATGATTGTTTTATAAGCTCGATACTGAGTTAACGGACTTTGGAACCTATGCTCTGCTGTAGCATATAAATATAATCTTAATTACGAATTAGAACAAACGAAAAAAAAACGTTATACTCATTTGACTACCTGGAGAAGATTGTCACCAATATTCTTCATGTCTGTTCTTGTAAAGACGCTGTGACCACATATCATATCAGGATCCATTATAAGCTATTATGGCTAAATGCATTAGATCTTGCATAATTTTATGACTTTATAAACACAGCATAGAGTAATATAGAATATATACGAGGTACTGGTTCCTGGTACAATGAGGCACTGTGAGCATAGTTAACCTCTTGTGCATAGTTAACCCTCTTATGATTCGACTCTTACTAAACAGAAGACAGGTTTTCATTCGAATAAAGGCCAATAAGTTAGTTGTTGATGAGATCTGAGAGACGCTTATTAAATTTAGACAGTCATAGTGAAAGTGATTGAACGGAAGATACTCCGCCTTCAGCATGAAAACAAAAATGTCAGTTGTTCAGGACATGCTAACTTCAAAGGAGTAAATGAACTACAGATCTAACAGTCTTCTGATATGTCAAAGTCGAAAGGTCTTACTATATATAGCAACAAACGGTGTGATATCTTCAAGATATTAGTATTTCAGCATTCATAGTTTAAGCTTCGCTAAATAACATTAAATAAATGTGATTATTATGCTATTAATAATATTATTGCCAAATATTATTAAATAAAATATTATGTAAAATAATAAATTCATTTTAAATATAAAATTTTCATAAAGGATTTAAATAAATCACTCATGACTAAAATTTCGTGGCTCTTAAATTTGTTGGTATTTTGCTAAAATATTGAAATAATTAATTATAAAATAACCATTAAAATATAAAAATAACATTAAAACTTTGAAAATAATTTGAATGTATTTATTTTAAATATATTATACCGTATAAAATAAGACCAATATTTCAGTGATATTTTGCTTTTGTACACACCAAATGCCATTGGCCAAAAACTACTTTAAACCAATATTAATTAAAAAAAATTAATTACATTTGCAAAAGTAATAAAATATTACAAATATCATATATCGTATAGTTATATTTATTTTTTTTTTTACACATAGTTGAATATATATGTTACGTATCGTACATAATATATTAAGTATTTATGTTTTATGTAATTATTTACAGTGACGACACAAAAACATAAAATTGATTAAATGCAGCCAAATAAATTAATTGCATTCCATTGTAAAATGCTACGAACGTATTTCAGATACTTTTCCGCCATGTAACAAATTAAAAAGGCTTAAAATGGCATTAAAGGTGTTAATTCCGGTCATGATGCGCTTCCAAAGCCCCCACGCTGTGCATTAAATGTGGCAAGCCTCTGGTTTTTAATTTTTTAATTAATTTGGAACTTATAGTCTTTATGGTTGTTTGCATTAATTTTTATTATCAAGCATTAAATCCTGCAGACTTCTCATTCAAAGGTTTGCAGTCAACAGCTACTTAATTGCATTTACTGACTGCCTGCCTCACAACAAGATATGAACAAATAAAAAAAATAAAAATTAATACAAAAAAGTAGTTATTAATTTTAAATATGCATCATTTTCACATAATTAAGTTAATTACAAAATAATATTTTTTTTTATTTATTTAAATAACTCAATAAGTTTTGGTTTAAAAAATTAGATTAACACAATTTAAGAGGTAGATTAGGTCTGGGTTAAGTATCATATGAGACCTGTATTTAGTAACAAAGGTAAATCACTTTTGAAGAGTAAATATAACAAACACAACCATAAATATAAATATAGATAATCAATCAATCAAGAGATACCAAAAATCTCAAAGGAAAACATGATCTCTCCAGATAAGGTAGCAAGCCTCTAAAATAATTATATTACTATGATTTGGATCTACATATTTAGAATTATAAATGATTCAAAACAGTTAAAAGAATCTTATTCTACTAAAGAAGCATTATTAAAAATAATTTCGTTAACAATACTTAGATTTCACAGAGTATCTTGTTACTACTCTCCATATGGTTGCCTTTGGGGCACATTCCTTAGCCAATACTTTCGACAGTGCTTTGCTATTGAAACCGCTTTGAGCAAGTATCGAGTTTAATATCATTTAAAATCATTTCTAGTTACCGAAGCAAAAATTCTTAAAAGTGTAACATTGTACTCAATTAACTAGCTACACACAGCCAGGTCTCTCTGATTTGGGTGTCCGGAAATGAAGGACACGAAGGCAACGAAAAGGCGGACGTTTATGCCAAAAAATTGGCAGAAGATCCATTCATCGATCTAACCTCCTTTTTTCGGCTTCAATAAAAACAATATAAAATATGAGCTCAAGAAATGGATTCAAAAAAAAAAAATAATAGAATATTGGAATGGCATCGGAGTCATTTTAATTTTGACGCATTTTAATTTGAGTCATTTTAATTTGAAGCATCGTTCTCACTCTAAAAAAAAAGAATCTAAAGTCACTGAAATACTTGATCACCAACTATAATGCACTAGGCCACAGTAGACACAAAATTCTAAGTGTATACCTACTATTAGATGAAGATCTTCAAAAACTTCCTCCATAAACAGCTGGTTAGTTTCCTTGTTATACTAAACTTTCAAAAACAAAGGAGCCAACCTGGAAATCAAACGAAATATTATCATTGTCAATACATGAGCTTAGCTAATTGAGATGTACAGTTTTGTCTCGGACAATAAAACTAAGGCTCTATAGGTCTTCTATTCAACTTGCGATTTTATATGTATCATAAAAGCTTTTTATAAGGTCTTTGATCCTCTAGGAACTGGCTACAAATATTGCTTCCGTATGAACCATTAGCTGTATCAGCTTAATCAATACAAAAAATATTCACTTAACACCCAACGGTTTCACTGGCTTGGTCATATTGTGGATATGTATAACTATGCTCTATCGAAGAAGGTGTTTGACACGGTAGTTGGAAGAAAAAGATGCATAGGTAAGGTAAAGTGATGGCAAACAGTCCTCCTCAAATAGTTAATAAACCGTTTTGATTCCATAATTCCTCATAATGTTGGATAAAAGAACCATCATTTCGAAGCAGTCGGCAGCATTGATAAAAAAGACGCATGGATAAGATCGTCTTCGATGGATTGATCAAGTTGAGTGATTTTGAGATTGCTTTGATAATAAACAATTTTTAATGAATCTGCAAAGCAATATTTCTGTAGATCTGAGGTCAATTACTGCTTAGTCTGATGAAGTGATGAACAATAATCCAGTCAAGGTGTAAAGAGGGGTTATGAAGATATACCGAGTTAATAAAGAGAAAAGTGCTCAAGTGCACTGGCTCAAATAGCTTCAACATAATATATATAAAATATTATTAAAATAGTTAAAAATATTGGGATGTACAATTTCATTCTGCTACTTAAAATTCATACTCGTATTAAACTTTAATTTTTAAAATTGTAAATCTTCTGTAGGCGTAATACAGTAATTAGTAACGCACTATACAACCTTTTACTGCTTAAAATGGTAATTATTTTTACCACATGTGGCACCAACAGTTCCACACGTTATTAAAAAGCAAAATTAAATATTTTGACAATTAATTTGAGTTGACATTAATTGCATGAGTGCAGAAAATTTTACATAAATTTCAGGAACCACACACATCCACACTCATAGGAAGGCAAGTACCTGCAGTTATCAATTCCTGCAACTGCATTTTGCAACACCCACTGACGGGGCATACACCTTACATGTGTACACATGCACATGCATGCAAGTGCATGCAGGCGAGCGAAAATGTTGACTAAATAACTTTTAAGCTTTTTGGCAGCAGAATTCGTGTGCAAAATCGTGTTAAAATCGTATTTAATGTAATTTACGACAATGACCATTAACTAAAATTAGCGCTAAAAATGTTGAACACTAAAAAATTATCAAAAAATTTGGTAAGAACAAAAAAAAATGTTGTAAAATTCTTTGGAGTGACCGACCGAATGAAAAATTCGTTGTACGAAATTCCTTTACGCATGGCAACTGCAATGAGTGCTCGGGGTGCAGTGGCACTTCGCTTCGATTTGTTTTTGCAATGCAACTAAACCAATTCTGCATGCAAAAATATTTCATTATGCAGCCGGGACATCGGTCAAACAATTTTAAATATGTGAACATGCATTTGAAATGTGCATTCATGAATATGTGAAATAGCCAAACAATTGTGCATTCAATCATTTAAACGTTCAGTCATTCATACAATAAAAGCCCACAGAATCGAGCCGGTCTCCATATGCATCCATATGTCCATTTCGTCTGCATATCTGTCCGTCTGGTTGGATGTTTATACGCTTTTGTTTATCTGTTCCCAAGGAAACAAATCATTTTGACTATAATAATAGCAATAACAAATTAACGAAATCGTTTATGAAAGCAGATCACAGAATTTATGAGCAAACAATTTATGACGGCATCCATCCTTTGTGGATGGAAGCAGAGGAAGTTAGTTAAAGATTTAGTAATTATACAGCATACTTCTTTCATTGAAGTATATTATTGGACATTGATAAGACGGAAACCTTATTGTGTAATTAATTATTCAAGATATACATACATATATGAAATGAATTTATCAGATATTATAAAAACAAAGTGGAACAATACGGTAAAAAATAAGGACTCAAGGATACAGTGTAACGACAGACTACATTGTTGTGACACTGTATCCTGATTCCGCAATCTAAAATGTAATTGCCTTACAGAAAGGGCACCGCCTTATCCCGGCAGGATTAAAACTAATTTTAATGAGTCTTAGCTTAGCTATGGCTAGGAGAAAGAAAAAAAAATGTCATTCATTTGATCTTTGATTGCCAAAGACTCGCATAGGGTTGTTTTTCTCAAATAATTATCTTTGTTACTAGTTTAGAAACGTGCATAAAATTAACTTAAAAAATCATTCAATTTGAATATACGTATAAATATACATAAAAATTCGAATTGAATACATGAAGGATTTTAAAATTTATAAAATTTTGTCACAGCGTTTCTTCACATTTCAAATGTATTCAGAATACTTGAAATAACTGTAACCTGTACGGTTATAGTACTGATATGACTTGAAAATCCTGGTACAGAGGTATATATTACCTAGATTAATCTCTAATCAAGTCACATTTAGGGTTGGTTGATTGGTTGGTGCAGTCACAGATAACTTTTCACGTATCTTAATCAGCGATTTTTAGCCGTTTTGCTATCACATTTGTCGCAAGAACCCCTAGGATAGATGAATACCGACTACATCCATTCCACCGAATTTAGATAATTTAATACTCATATTTTGAGCGTCAAACTATATTATTTAATTATTTCTATTTGAACCAGTGCACTTGAGCACTTTTACTCTTTCTTAACTGGAGATATTTTTAAAACCTCTCTTTACGCCTTGACTTGATTATTGTTTATCACTTCATCCGACTAAGCAATAATTTACCTCAGATCTACACACCTCCCCGAGGAGCCTGTAACCATTCTGAGATTTGATAACGCGGTGTTTGTTAGTCTGTCAGTTTTCGCAAATAATTTCAGTGCTCTATGCTTTATGTATTTTTTGTTGGGATCAATCTTGAGGTCTCTAAGGATGTCATGCGTCCTAATGTCCCAAACTATACTTCGTTAAATTCATTTGAATAATTTATCATAATTGATAAGTGGTCTTATTACAGTAGATCACTGATGTTGTTGAGTAAAGTTGTTTTAGACACTAACTCAAGCAAAGAAGTGGAAGTAGGCAGGCAAATGATCACCTTTATTTAATATATGTATAATTGTAATTTTATAGTTATAATGATTATAATGACTATAAAGTTTCTAAATAAAGACTTCAACAGAGAGATATTTACTTATTAATTTTTTTTTTAATAAGAGTAATTTTCATAAAGTAATGAATAATCCATACTATCATTAAAAAGGAAACAGCCATAAGATATCAATTTTTGAATGCAAGTAGGAAGAATACAAATGCTTCAGAATTTATAGCCATACTTCCAATTAAAGAAAGCAAAATTGTTATGCTTATCGTGTTAGAGTTAACATTTAACTTGAGTTATATTGAAGGGCCATTAAAGCATAAGGATTCACTTAATACCTAGTGCGCTACATTCATCTTTACCTTGAAAACAAAGAAACAACAAGCATAAATCGCCAGTTTTATAATATCAATTAAATATTATTTCATTCTATCCTATGATAGAATGATTCCACTGATCCATCCATCCATCCATCAACTTTTTCTATGCAATCTGTGAGTTCATGACATGCTCACATCCAACTAATCGGTGAAGTGTTCAATGCTGTTGTGGCAAATGCATTACAAGAACTTCAAGTCAAAGTGCAGTGCATATGCAATATATTTATCTATGGAATACTCGTACATAAATTTCCTGCCACGATATCCTTCGTTTTTAATTACGCAAGTATTTTTATGGCTTTTTGCAATTTTTGCAAAGAAAATTAATTTAAATGCGGTTTCGTGTAATGAATCACAATGTGCAATTGTCTGCGCACAATTTATTGATAATAAAGAATTTATACGTGTGTCGAGTTTGTATCTCGAAGAGTTAGGAGCAGCATGTGTGGTGCTGTTTAAATTACAATTCGCATTTTTTAATTAAAACGGTGTAAATTACAAGAAAACACATCATACACATATACGAGTAAGAGTGTGAGCACTACTGGACTTACACTGAGTCCAGTGAAGATACTTGAGTATCTTTAGCTAAGAATCAATAGTGTTCAGTCTATGCCAAAAAAAAAAAATATAAACTTGAAATTTATATCTATAAGTGTTTTAATTAAGTTAATAATTTTAAGATTATGTTACACCTAATTTTAATTAAAATTTGCCATTAAATATATCAAAAGTCACAGGTCAGTAGTTTCAAAACTAATCGAAGTCAAAGCACGTGCATTTAGGCAGGTGTGCCATTAACCTTTGACCCTGCTAAAAAAAGTAAAAACTATTGAAACTGCCCTTCTAAGTATACTTTTCAATGGCCATCGTGTTCATTTTTAGAGAACTTAGTCAACCTTAAATGTTAACAGCCTAAACGTTTTCTGATTTTATTGAAAAAAAATTAAAGTGAAGTGGTGCGTGGTATAATGGGCGTTTTGACATGGCAACCTTAACAAGGAGTCACTATAACATTATGAACCAATTTAAGTGAAAACAACAACATAAATTTGTGACAGAAAAACAATGTAAATCACATTCACGTACCAAATAAGGTCACACACATCTAACATAAATGCAGGGAAAGCAGGTGTAGATTTTTAAGGACTTATGAGCTTAAACTTTTGATTATTCATTTATGTATTAAAATATAAAAAAAAATAATAAATAGAAAATAATTATGTATTTGACATGTATGTATATATAATAATACGTTGAGTTCTCGAATATATAGTCGGTAAGCAAAACATACTATAGGTATGAATATAGCCATAGGCTATATACATACCCTTGACAATAGGAAATTTACTCTGGACCAGTGTTTCTCAACCCAAAACGTACTATCACTATAGTATTGAATCTATTTCACAATGATGGGTTTAAATATCTTACCAAGAAATAGTAATAAAAAGTTAATGGCAAAAAATACTAAGGGGGGTTTAACAAAATTTTATGAATCTTCCAGCCTGTTTAACTTTATTCCATTGTGAGAGTGAGTTGCCTTACTCTTACAATGGAACGTTTGGAGTTTTCACATTTTCCATCACTCAGGAGCTAAATACATTTATGTTAAACTCGGAAACTTCTTCATGTGGAGTTTAGAATCGGTAAGTGCGAATTTTTGTGAGTACCTTTAATGTAAGTACATTGGTAGTGTGAAAAGTTTGGATTTATAATATTCAGCGAATCGGCGATTTTGAAGTCTTGTTATATGCTACACTTTAAAACAATTAATGAGAATCAATATACGTCATAAGACCACACTGAAATGTTGGATCTTATGGATATAAGATGGTGCAATGAGCAAACTTGTCTGACTGCATGTTTGACATGGTTCATCTACGATCCGAGAAAACCAGAGCAAATGTTAAGGTTTGCTCGGTATCCGTTATGTGACAGAATCGCTGTAGTGATTGGTAGGCACTTTCACAACGTTTCTCTCTCTTATAATTAAGTCATATGACTAATGTAATAGTTACAGGTCATAGGAGTAAGAATATGTTACTTTGTTATTGCCTGACACTCTTTAGAAGGTGTAAATACACTCTGGCTTCGCACTTAGTACCTTTTTATTATAGGAATTGAAGATATATTAAGGAATTGACATATTGCCTGTTTCATTGAAGCTTAAAATTGTTTTCCCGGTACAGTCTACCCCTTACCCAATAGAGATACCAATAGCATACCAATGGATCGGATTATACCGAAGTTTCTGCAAAAGTTGCTGCCACCTACACCCTACCCAATGGGTACCAATGGTTCGGTTTCTTCAAAACTTGCTGCCACTGGCGTTCTACCCCGTACCCAATGAAGATACCAATGGCATGTCAATGGATCAGATTATAGCGGAGTTTCTGCAAAAGTTGCTGCCACCTACACCCTATCCAATGGGTACCAATAGATCGGATTATACTTGAGTTTCTGCAAAACTAGGTGCCACTTGTGTTTTACTCCCTACCCAATGAAGATACCAATGACATACCAATAGATCGGATTATACCGAAGTTTCTGCAAAAGTTGCTGCCACTTGCACCCTACCCAATGGGTACCAATAGATCGGATTATACCTGATTTTCTGTAAAACTGACTGTCACCTGCGCCCTATACCCTACCCAATAAAAATACCAATGGATCGGGTTATACCGGAGTTTTTGCAAAACTTGTTATGACCTCCAGCCTATTTCCTACACCTGAATTCACTGTCTCAATATTTTTAGCAATAAGTTCACGCTTTTGACAGTTTGAATTCTTAACATCACAAATGATATATGTTTTGCTAGGATTTTCAATTATATTGCGTATTGTAAGACCTACAAAATTACTTCACGCTCACTCAATGTATTTATGTATATGTCAAAAACTGAATTATTTAATATAATGTAATTAGGATTATCTTATCTCAGAGCAATCATTAACCACACTGGGCGATACGCAGACCTTAGATCAATCATTGAATAATCACGAAGATTATCAGGAATGCTCATATTCCTCTCATCAGTGAGATGGGTCCCCCTAGCTATCATAAAGTAAAAGTGACCAGATGCACTAACTCGAAAAAGGCTTAACATAATAATAATTGTCTATTCTACACAACCATTAATAAAGTCTTTATGATTCAAAACTTTATTCCTGCAAATTTACTGATTTCTGGAAAGAATTTCAGATTTGAGAAGCTTATTTGAATGTTGTTTTATATACATATGTGAAACATGTTATAGTCAATCAATTTTATCCATCTATGAGAGTCAGGTTTGCAGGTGTATAGAGAATGATGGATAGACAATGAGTCCAGTGTATATTATTGCTTTGATGTAACATTGATTTATCAAGAATGGGATATACATAAATGATTTATATGGTTTGCAGTGTCTGTGTGTATTGTGTTTTGCAAGGAGTTGAATAGAGCACATCAGCAGCAACTTTATAATTATTTCACAAAGCTTTTAATTTTACAAAATAATAAATTTATATATATTAAACATTTTTTTTATCGACTACCATATATAAAATCAGCTTCACTTGAAGTGTTCTCCCAATCGCTTTATTAACAATTAATAGTATTTGATTTAAATTTATTGCATTTTAAATTTGCAATTTAGTCATCATCATTGTTTCCTTTAGCAATAAAAGCTCGCAATTCAGAAGATATATGGAATGCTCATTCATATGCACATAAAACACTCTTTCATTAAACAGTTAATTTGATTCCTTGCGCATTTTGCATATGAAATCTGGCCGAACTCATTGAGGATGCACAATGTGTGACAAGAGCGCCAGTGCGTTGAGCTCGGCTTGCCAGTAAATTCTTTGCAAAGCAAAGCAATCAACAACAGAAATTCGAAATGAAAATATAATTGGTAATTTATTGTGCTACAGATTGCGGCCTTCAATGCAAAATATCATAAATGAACATTCAATATTGTTGAAAGAAAAAAACCAAAAAAAAAAAAAAATTTAAATAAAAACTTTGTATCTGAATAATAAAAATAATAAAGAAAAAAAAAAAAATTTATGCTAAAATTTAAATATTTCACATAAACACAAACATATAGTTTATATATAATATGAATATGTGTCTCAATAGAGACTCTCTATAGTGTGCCTCCATGAAGCCGCCATCACCGCCATCGCCGCCGTCGTCGCCGCCGCCGCTTATAATAAAAATAATATATATAAAAAAATCTCCAACAAATAAATCACAACTTCGCAGACTGCACACGCAGTTCGTGTATGAAAAATAAAAAAATAATTCTCTATAAAAAATTTCAAAAAAAAAAATTAAAAATATTTATAAAAAATCATAAAAAATCAAATACACCACAAACAATGCATTGAATTTTAAATGCATGATTCCGTTTGCTATAAATCGTTATACATACCTACATACTATGTCTGCATGTTCGTAAGTACGTATGTATATAGAATTATTAATATACTCCAATTTGATAACAGAATCGTCTGCGAAATGATGACCGGTCATTAATTACCTAACAAACCCCGTTTTGTGAGCAGTCGCCGGACATGATACATTTTTTACGCATATGATTCGCTGTGGGATGTTTGTGCTTTAAATGACATTTTGTTCCAAATAAAAGAAACTAACTATGTTATGTATATACTATGGAGTAAAAAATGTTTATACCAGAAATTTATTGATGATAGATCTCCACAGGCGGTTGTCTGCAGTACTTTTGATTTTGTGTTTTTTTTTTCATAATTGAACTCTGCGAAGAAGGTTTCGTGCACTTTGCTATCGATTCCGGTTGATTTTTCAAGCTTAGACTTTATGGTTTCATTTATATTATTTTTAATATACTTTTTTAATTTTTTTATAGGTTATATGATTTGTGAAGATAACGCCTTTGCAACAAATTACATTTAAACAAAATATTAACAAATTTGGCTACTTGGAATTTATACAAACTCATCATATTTGCACTAATTGAGACAAATAATTTATTTTTTTATAAATTTTCCTTAAAACACTATAAGTCATATTATTACTAAACCAGTAACTTTAATAAGAAAAACATTTTTTAGTGCTACTTAACACTATCTAATCTCAGAATAATTACTAAACGCACGGGGCGGTACGCAGATCTTAGATCAGTCACTGAATAATCAGGAAGATTATGAGGAATACTTAAATTAGTCAGTGAGATGGGTGGGACTCTGCAGAAACCGCCCAGCTATTAAAGAGTAAAAGTGCCCAAATGTATTAACTCGGAAAAGGCTCAACATTACATTACATTATTAAATGCAATATTGAGCTTTATAAGGTACGCTAACCCAAGGATAAGCTCAAACTAAAACCTATACATGAAATGTGGTATAAGTGAGTAAATACACTTCTTTGTCTATACTCTCAAATTGAATACTAAATTTTCATTAAAAGAGAGTATGTCTTCATGTGTTTTTATTACCATAAGTCTTTATGTCCTAGAACAAGAAATCTATCTTCGAAAAGAATCCAAAAAAAAAAATGCAAGAATTTTGATTTCAATCAAGTCAGTTTTTGAGTTGACCATATAACCGTTTCGGATTCCGTCATATATTTATCAATATTGAAATTTGGAACGATCTATTTATTAACTTATTTACTTAACAATTAATAATAATAAGAATAAGAATATCATAACATATAAGTAGTCCAAACAACTTTTTGTTTACAAACTTAAATTAAAATTTTCCTCCGAGTAGTCGCAGAGCAAAAGGATATAGTTAAAATTATTTCCCGAAAAAAATCTATAATTCAATAAGAGATTAATTCTTGTTATCTATTTAAATTTGTATTTATAAAAAGCAAATAAAATTAATTTAAATATGATGAATAAGGTTTTGAGTGCTTCCTTTCAAAGGATCTCATAATATTTTGAAGTCATATCAACTACAACTTTAGTTTAAAAGCTTCAAACTTAAATATTTTTTCTTAAATGCAAAATCTAAACTAGAAAAATCCTTAGGGAGCTACTACCGAGAAGAAATGTCTTCCTAACCAATTTAACTGTAAACGAATTGCAAATAATTGAATTGGAAAATGGCTGGAGTCGTCAAAGTGTTCACTCAAATAAATAAAAATGGCTGCAAAATATGCATTCCTGTCAAAGGACATCGGCAGACAGCGGAAATGACTGCGGATTCTTTAACCCGCGACGCATGCATAAAATATTAAGTTTAATAAATGATAATAAATATTAATAATTATAAATATTTTAAAATTGGTATAAAATAGAGATAACGAAAATAAAATAAAATATCAAGATAAATATTAAATTAATATTAATATATATGAAATTATTAAAAAGAAAATATAAACAAAATAAAATATTAAAAAATAAAAACACAATAGTATAATAGAGAAATAAAAACAAAAAAAAAATAAAGAGTACAAAAATAACAATAAAAGTAATAAAATAAAAAAAAATTATAGTAAAAATAATAAAAACGAAATGAAAAAAAAAGTTAATAAAACTACACTATTACTTTCCAGCTAGAAATTGCACAAAGTCAGGCTCTGAGAAGATTCTTCAAGGCACCATTGTACACTAGGACAAATGACAGCCTCAGGTACTTCAAGATTGATCCAATCAAAAAATACATAAAGGATAGTGCCCTGAAATTATTATTTACGAAAACTGACAGGTTTACCAACACCGCATTATCGAATCTCAGAATGGTTTCAGGTTCCTCGGGGAGGTATGCAGATCTGAGGTCAATTATTGCTTAGTCTCATGTAGTGATAAACAATAATCTAGTCAAGGAGTAGAGAGGGGATATGAAGAAGCCTCGCAGTTAATAGAGAGTAAAAGTGCACAAGTGCACTGACTCAACTAGCCTCAACATAATAAAAAAAAAGGAAGATATCAAAAATAAAATAAAGATATATAACATGAAAAATAAAAATATTTTTTCTAAAATTTAAATTATACATGCATTGAAATACAATATTTTCTAATGTATAATTATTTAATGATAGACTTGAACTATATAAGCTTTGACTTTAACACTTATCATAAGACTTACCATATATGAAATTTTATGAAAAGAATATGTATTCTCAATGAGAGTCTGACAAATATCAAAACTATTTCAGTAGTCTGTATCTCGTCCAACATAGTTCACTAATGTGGACGTTATTTCAACCTACTGCCAGTAGCTCCAAGGTGGCTCCAGTTTGGGTTCCTCACCATACTAATATAGCAGGGAAAGAGCGCGCTGATTAACTAGCGAGACTTGACACCTCTCGTTTCAATATCTGCATTTTTCAACACAGACAAAAAATGATGTCATTTTTTACAAGTCAACAGCTATTAGGTTAATGTTTCTTTAGCAGCTAGAATATGGCTTTTATTCTTCGAATATACAACGTCTAATAGTTCATAGAAGTAAATCAAAAATCCTTCAAATAATATCAATCCTAAAGAGACACTAAACTACAGGACGACATGGAACCAGGTTGGGTCTTATTTCAATGGTGTTTCAATCCCTGCTTTTTGCCAGCCGCAGACGAAAGATAACGTAGGATGATTTCTTTCGACAGGTCAAAGACAATTAGGCTTATGTTTCTTCAGGAGATAGGATATGATTTTTGTATCTCAAATGTAGAACCTCTGGTAGTCCCTAAAAGCAAATTTAAAGTATTTAAAATAATAATGGTCTCAATAAGACACGGAACTACAGAATAAAAACCTGAGCCTTCTATTTTTAAATATATGTACTTATATCTGATTTATATCTGCATAATTTAGAACTTTTAAGGTACAGTACTAGTACTCGACGGATTCTTGCAGTAGTTCGGAACTTTAAATAAAATTGGCTTATCAAGTGTGTGTGAGTATCAACCCAGATTTAATATGTATCCATTCACTACAATTGAACACTATAGAGCTTCGATTTTGACAAGAGATTAGTTTTCTATCCGTGGTCTAAAGTTGTAGATAAGATGATGTAATCAATATTCATTAGTAATTCGGTAAGCTTATATATAATTGGATAGTAGTACTAATTATGTAGGTTCCACCTTCTATATGTAGTGTTAACCCTGACCGCAGAGACAACTGAAAATTGAAAAGTAGAACATTTAATCTGAAGAAAGTTCAGAATTGTATAAAATATCTTCAGCGGAATAGTTATGACGACTTCTGTTATGAAAAAAGTAGTCATTCTTCGCACTTTCTATATGTACTTGGAGTGGGTATCTTTGTTAGAAGCGCGCTAGTGAATAAATAAAACATAAATAGAATGCTATAATAACTACAGTATTAATATATTTTAGTCTAGTGGCAACCTTGTTTATCAAAACTCATTTAAGCAGAAATAATGATCCATTGTGATACCACGAACCATGAACTTAAGTTTGAATTACATAAAAAATATTCCTAAATATTGACTTCTCTCAATAAAATCATTTTGTCCATTAACAAAAACTCCAAGCTTCACATCTTAATCACTATCCTGAATCTTTAGTTACTTGAAATCTATATAGTTTATCCGGAGAGATACATAAAATATTTAATTTAAATACTTAAGACTTCTATAATTTCAACAAACAGCAACAAATTAATGACTTTCTGAATTGTTGTTTAGACAAATAATTTTCGACGAATAGTTTAATTGATGATGTGCTTAAGTTCGTAATCCAATATTTTCTAGCAGTTAGTAAAGTCATAAAGACTGTGTCAGTATCGTATTCTATTTTTAATAAACGTACATAGATACTCATTGCAGGTTGAAATATACGACAATAGCACTGAAAGCCAACAACTCAAGGACGGTATTTGTCCCAACAAACGCGCACAATTTTCGAATAAACACCAAACAATTTCGGTGCGTAACTCGTTGGACGAAAGCTGCAGTAGACCCGTTCAAGGTAGTGAGAAGACAGCGCCTGTGTAGTCTGTATAGTCAGGAGGCATGCAAGGTAACCATTTATAGTTGCTGTTTTCTTTATGATTGTGCAATTTCGTTTTTATTGGCTTTTTGCTTTTGCCCTATGTACATCGACCAATATAAATTTTTTTTAATACTTCTTTATTGTGAATTTAATATATTTTATGGCATATTACCGGCATAAATATGGTGGCGCGCATGCACCTTGCATTCGATGCTCATTGAGTACCAAGTACTTAAGATGTTTCCAAGGAGCGCTTAGAATATGGAGTCGATCAGTGAGACTATGACATAGACGCTACATATCACTAATATATGCTATGTAGTTAAGTCATTATTTATTATAATCAAATTTTTAAAAAATTAAATTAGATAGATGAATTTTAAAGTAAATTGGAACCACTAAATTTGGATATGATTGACAAAAAATAGTATTAAAATATTGATGTTAAAAATCCTTCTTAGAAAAAGTCTATAATGTTAAATAAATAATTAATAATTTTATTTAATGTATTAAATTGATTTATCTGATTCAAACTTAATTAAAAACTCAATTACAAGTACGGTATATTTACGTTTCTATTGGACTCACAAAATGTATAACCCTCTAGTAGATAAAAGAGTTTACTAATCAGTAGAGTTTCTTCTCCACCGTTTATATACAACCTCACATTTTGAACTGCTCTGTATCCTCTCGCCGTTCGCTTATGGCGGATATCATCTGCTGTAAGTCTGTGACTTAACAGCTGGACATCATCGGCGAATTCTAGATCTTGTAGACACTCAAATAGTCCCCGTTGGATATCCCTGATATTTTTTCCAATGGGAAAAAAAATTTATTCCATTACATAAAGAGTTGCGATTGAATTATTTTCTTCTCACCTTTCACATATGTTAAGTTCTGACCTCAATATTGCTTTATAAAACTAATAATGCCATCAAAATTTATGTAGCGTTTACATTGAAAAGTAGCTCAAGCTCAGCATGTTGCAGTAACAATGCTTTTGGATGCACTGCATCTTCTTTTGTGTAACGTTCTAGAAATTATGTGATTTATTTGATGTGTCATGTAAAGCGTTCAATTAGTGACTTAAATTGCATAAAGCAAATGTGCTTACGAGTATTTTGGTCTGTCGGCTCGTCTGCTAGTTTGTTGGTCTGTGTGTTGTTATTTAGGATCATTTAAGAACGTTTTCCGTAACTTATGCTTGAGTTTATTAGTTGGAACTTAGTCTTTAGAGTAAATGCTCTCACGATGCCATATTTATGGAAGCACGACTTTTTTAGAAATACTTTATGTACGGGTCAATTGCGACTTAAGTTCGAGTTTAAAACTTAACCGTTTTGTTTTATATATTAACAATTTAATTTATTGATATTTTTTTTCTTTTACGATATAAGTATTAAAGTTTTAAAAGTATAAAGTGAATAGAAAAAAAATTATTTACGATAGTTTTTTGAAATAATTGCATTAAAAATTTTATATCAATATAAAGGCTAAAGAAAAACAAAATAAGCTTCAATAAAAATACTAAACTTTATTAAAAAACGATTATTATTTTAATAAAAATGAAATTATGTGATGAAAAATAGTATAATGTGATATTTAATATTTCCAGAAATGAGTTTTTGACATCCCAAAAAAAATTAATTGCCACATTTTATATCATTTTCTTCTTTTTTTTTTGATGAAAACAGTCTTGACATTTCAAATAAAAATCTTCTATTTCTCACGACTATTGACAACTACTTCAAAGTTTTTTACTCCTGACTTTCTCAAACCAGCAATAAAACTATCAATTTACCGAGATTTTGGTCTTTCAACTAGACGTCTGCCATCTGGTTTATTAAAATAATTTTTTTTACTGATGCATTTTCACTTTTCGCTACATGACCAAGCCATTGTGTGGTTGGTTTTATTGATTCTTGATCTATAAAATCAATTAGCCATTTTTAAGCTTGAATGACTTTTAATGCATTAGTAAGTCAGTGGTCCTTTTTCTATTCCCAAAAGGTATAATATATTACCTTTTTTGCCTAGGTAGTCATCCATTTCATAACCTTTATATTTCGGGATTCATTCTAATACTACATTCGTATTAGGTTTACCATATTTGAAGTATTCGCCACAGCCTAGGTCCTTAATGCTACTTAACATCTGACAGGAAGACAATTCCTTTACAATTTAATTTAAAAAATTTACATTATTTAAGAAACTGGTTTTAATGGCCACAATCCAAAGATTAAAAATTTAAAATTTGATTTTGGCATCAGTTATAACGATAGTGATATTGAAAACTATTGTATTTAATTGGTAGGTTTCGAATAGTTGTGAATTGCAACAACAAAACTTTATTATATTTAGTTAACTGTTAACTTTTAGAACAGCTGCATTGCCAAATACACATCAGTGGTCTTGAAATTATTTTTTATATTTGATTATTAAGAGGGGATGTGGCACTGCGTTTGTCGGGTGCCCTTCTGGGATCAGAGTATGTCTCTAACTTACTTAATAAAAACTATTGTATTCAATAGAAAGATTTCAAATAATAATGGATTGCAACAGCAAAACTTTATTTTTAGTTAACTGAGTTTTTGTATGTTATTTTTAGTTAACATACAGCTGTTTAGAATATTGCCAAATACCCATCATCAGTGCTCTTGGAATTACTTCTTGTATTTGATGTGGATGTGGCTCTGCGCCTTCATGTCTATTGTGTCCCCTTCTGGGTTCAGAGTATATCTCTAAGCCTTATTGCGTCAATAAAAAGGATTATAAAACATACTTTATAGAGTTTTGTTGTCTCTTCAATAAGGATATACATTACAGCACATGTGCGGCTGACTCTTCATTCTCTATAGATTCTGTACAGTTTGCATCCGTATATATGTTTAGCCTCGTAAGGTGCTGTTCTATTTCACAATATCCTGTGATGATTCTAACTTTTTCTTTTGATAAATCCATACAATCCTCGTATCTCCTATTGTCATAGTTATTATATTTAATTATTCGGATATAGTTTTTTGAGACCGCATATAAATATTGTGTATTGGTACAGCGCACCATCCAACAAGTGGTCCCACTGAAATGAAGGATTAGCTGAAGTAGACCACGAAACGATTTGGGACCTTTTTCGTCCTTCGATTTTTAGACTGCAAGTACCAAAAATTGAACTCTTACCCAGCCAAATTTGAAACCCAAAATTAGTACTTGACTTAACTTAAGTACTTGACTTATATGTTCAAACTAGGGATCCAGTTAATTTGCTGTGAGAGTTCATTAATAAATTTATTTACTGTGTTAGATTAGAACAAAATCATAGACTAGCTGTAGAATTGTTGAATTAATTAATTATATTTTTATGTTGTTAAATTTCAATATTGTTCTTTTGTAGAGGCATTATTAATAGTACAGTTTTATATTCTTTCTGGCGTATAGAACCTAATTAATATTTAATTGAATAATCATCGAGTACAAATAATTAAAAATTAATTAAATTAAATTAATTTTAATATTAAACAATTAGTTTGAAAAATTTAAGTTTTTATGATCAATTTATTTATTTACATTAAATACTAACCCATTGCATTGCCCGCCCCTTTTTCAAGACACGATTATAGAATTCTAAATATATATCTCTTGCTTTTATTTGAATACATTTGAAGCATTGTTTTCATCTATATTCTTTTTTTTTTATTTTCAAAAATTTGTAAATCTTGTAATTCCCAAATATAACTCAAAATTTACTATCCGCAAATAATTTTCCTCCTCAGCAAACTATTTGCTGTTGAGCAGAGAAATGGCAAATGATGCACTAATGCAGACATTAATGCCAGCAGCCAGTGCACATTGGACACCAAATCTACTAAGATGCACTATCATAAACAACGTATAGCATTGGGGATAATAATATTTTTAAAGTAGTACTGGAACTGCAGAAGAAGATTCATAAAAGAGAGATAACTAGTTTTAAAGACAAATATGAAGTTTGTTGAAACATCCTGGCAGTGGCCGCTCCTGGGGACTGCAAGCAAAGGTGCGCATTATGCGCGTAATGAGGAAATTTATGTTCAATTGATAATTTAGTGGCATTCGGTAACATCAATTACAGCGGCAACACACTCATCTCCTCAGAGAGACACAGAGAGTGCGGGTAAACGGCATATGTGGGTATGTCTGGTTGTTTGGCAGAAGTAGTGGTAATGCGTCTTGGCATAAGTTCTGGCTTTGGAAGAAGAAATAATGTGCTTTTCACCCATTGCGAAATGAAATATTGTTATTGAGACCAATGAGGCACAAATTGTGCAAAATGTTTGGTTTGGTTTGGTTCGGTATTTTTTATTGGTACACAGTTTTGAAGCTCATACTGGTTCTTCCTGTACTCTTTGTTGTTCTTGTTGTTGTTGTTGGTTTTATTAGCGTCCATATTCTTTACAGCTAACTGCAATATTCGAAAATGAAATCATTCCTCGTTATAATTTGTCGCGTATATTTTCTGTTTTTCTGTATACGCAACAAATAATGTCCTTAAATTTTTTTTGGAAAGAATTTTTATATATGAACATTTGTTTTATTGGAGTCAGAGTTGGCGGTGCAGTTTGTGCCGTTCTTCAGCAATCAGATGAATTATGTTTTATGGTAGCTTCATTAGGTTTTTGCAATGTCCATTATAATTTATTTAATTTGCGCGGTTTGGTTTTTATTATCTGGCAAATTTATTTGTGCAAGCTGCTGCCTAATTTGATGTATTATTGCCTTACAAAATTAAGATAAATATATATGTATAAGTGTTTTAATGTATCAAATATGACAAAATTTTTGGCTTTTAAAAATTTTAAAAACATTTTTGTGATTAAATTTTAAAAATCCAACAAAATAAAAATAAAATAAAAGCCTAGAAGGAGAAGAATTGAAATGGAATGAAAAGAAGTGCATGTAGACGTGGAGAATGGGTACTGGTAAAACCTTAAAATTTGTTATAAATCACTTTGAGGATATCCATTTACAATGAACTCCTTTCACTATAACTTATTTACTGCTGGAATTGTTAACCAATAATCGTTGCATACTATTAGGGGTTTAAACTTTGTACTTTTAATTGTAGACATTAAATTACGTGCTTAAATTACAGCACAAAAACAAAATCAAAACTTTTGACTTACGTAGAACTATAGTAACAATTGCAGTTATGGGGAAGAAGACAATAACAACAATAATTACTTTTAGTTTTAAAACTTTTACTTCGTAATTTGAATAAGAAAATAAGACAAACCTAGAAAAAAAAAACAAAAATATATAAGTTTTTATAGTTCAATGTTAAATTTATGGCACCCTACTTGTGTAAGGGATATCCACCCTTTATATATCCACCCACCCTTATATATTAATTAATTTTTATTGACTTAACTTTCTGTTTTTAAAAAGATATATATAGGTCTATATATATAAAAGATATATTTATAGATATAATTATAAAAGATATATATAGTATATATGTATATTTGAATAAATAATTTTTAACGAACGTTAAAGCATCTGAGACCTGGCGATGTCTGTTCCAACACATTAAACCAGTTTCAACTCCTGTAACGTGTTTAAATGAAACGTGGCCTTGATACCGACTAAACGAGTTTAAAAATCAACTGTTGTACTATATATTATTTGCATGTTTTTTAGTATATATGTACTTTATATATATATTAAAAACAAATCCAACTAATACATAACTAACGAACTTTAAGGTTTTGAGAGTTGGCTATTTCTCTCTTAATATATTAAACCAGGTTTAGCTCGTTTATGGTGTCTTAATGAAATCTAGCGTTTACACCGACTAAGCAAGTTTAAAAATCAGCTGTTCTTGAAAGATATCGAAAGGCATTAAATATGTAACTGTTCCACGGAGAATTTCCGAAGGACAAAGCCAACAGATGGAGTGTATAGAATCAATAAGTCGCGTTGTGCTTTCTAAAGTCAGTACACTGACTTCAACATTCTCTATAAAAAAAAAATATATATATAAAAAATATATATAAAAAATATATATATAAAATATGTATAAAAAACATATATAAAAAATAATTTAATAATAAAAAAAAATAATTTCAAACTAAAAAAAATAATTTATAAATGAAAAAGAATATATATAAAAATAAAATAAAATAATTAAAATAGTAAAATAATAAATAATAAAAATAAAAATAGATTGTGTTTCTTTTTTTAAAACACATTCAACTAGTTTAAGTTATCAGTGTAGAGCGAGACTTATTAATCCGTTGAATTTAGTTCACCAACAGCTGCCATAAAAATTACTACAAATTACCATACCTATATTAGGATTTCTTGAGATTTAGACTTAGAAGTATTATATTTTCTATGTATTGAAATTTATTTTACAATTTAATCTTAAAAATCATATAAGAACAATCAGTACATAATTCCTTCCATTAATAATAGTTACAAGTTCCATCAAAGTGTGAAACTACTTATTATTCAGTGAAGGTAGAGTGTTAGAAGGAAGAACTGTGAATGAAAAGTTCAAGGTATAATTATAGTCTAGGAATTTTACCATTTTTTATGTTAGAAGTTATTAAATGAAATTAATAGGGCTGAGTACCAAAAAACATGAAAATAAAATTGTTTTGTCTTAAATATGGTGGCAGCAGCAATAAATTTTAATTGGCTGAAGAAAATTCTTTTTAATTACCTATAAAATATAACTAAAAATTAAACTAGCAGAATTTCATGGGAAGCACTAGTAAATAGTAATTAAATTAAATTATAATCTTAAATATGACAAACTTTTACAAGTTCAAGGTTCAATACGACAAAACATTCAATTATTACTTTTAAAATGGATGAATGTTAAAATTTTTGAGTTTTATTTTAGAATTGAAAATATTATTATCATTCCAATAAAAATATCGCCCAATTTTAAAATATATATCTAAGAATCTTGATAAATTATATACCTATATGATACAAATGCTTTGAAAAGTAATCCTGAAAGCATCACTGACTAACTTACAGTTAATATTATTTTTAATAATTTATTTCATTGGACGACATGTGTTCCTAAAAATATTTATATATAAACTGATTAATAATTTTTTTTCCCCCTATTTAAATTCAATTAAGATCGGAGTATAAACTTTCTGAAACAAAAAGCTGATATTAATTGAATTTTTTAAAGTAGTTCAGTTCAAAGAGTTGGAACATCGTTGAAGCGTTTATCAATTTCGAAACTTTTGATAGTCAAACACCTCTAAAAAATAATTGATTAACCTGTTGTTATCTTAAAGGTTCATTACTCTGAAATGTTTTACCTGAATTAATATTTTCATAAAAAGTTTAAAATTAAGTAAATTTAATAAAAATAGAATATATAAAATTAACACAAAGTACTTTATTATAGTACATAGTTCGTACTTATTTAACATGTTAGAATATTAATTTGTAAAGGAAAAATGTTTTTTTTTATAAGTATAGAAATACATGATGAAACAAAATGCGTTCTAATTAATTAAGTCAATTAGAATGAAATATTTTTAAATAATTGTTTTTGAATCTATTAGTTGTCATCGCTGCTCCATCTATCGTCTTCTCGGTCACGTTGACGTTCAAGTTGTATTTTCTGATCATGGCGACGTTTGCTGAAGAAATACGATTCCAGAACATCTTTAAATAAAAAATAAATGTTTGGTAAATGTTAAAAAATATATATATATATAATATACTCACTCTTCTCTGTATAGGATGGTTCCTTAAGGAACATCATATTACCACAGTGTTTTCCACCATTGTACTGATGTATGGCATTCTCCGCGTGCTTACGAAACTTAAATATTATATGTGCCATGCCTGTATGTACAATTGTATATAATTATTTATAACTTTACATATATATATATATATATATATATATAATTGTATTACCCAATGATTTCTTGTACAAGTTGTAATGTACAGTACACATATCAATAGGTCCAAATACTTCAAAGACGATTTTGAGTTCTTTACTATCCACTTGAGGATGAAGGTTGTGCACCATAACGTAACCAGGGCATGGGGGCGACTATAAACAAATAATAAAGAACTAAAATTAAAAAAAAATTTCGGTTTATATATGCATTTACAATATATATAACAAATATAATTCTTTTAGTTAATTACCCGATGCCGTTTTCGATTTTTATACTGCCCACGGAAACCTTTCCAGTCATTTCTGCACTGGCGCCCACGATGTTGATTTTTGGCACGATTACGCTTCTTTTTTTCAGTAATGATATCGTCAAGACTTCTGTCAATATCCATTATAAAAGGCTCCATTTTCAGTTTAACACCTGTCTAGTTTTAACTTAAAAAAAAAATATATATATATAGATATAGATATATATTAATATGACAAAGTTATATATTCATTTCATTAATAATACGTTTGAATATTTTTCTATAATCATATATTGTATATATGTGGTACAATTATGGTTTTGTGTATCTACAGTTCTAGATTCCGTGATATGATTTTGGAGTTATTTATTATTATTTCTTACTTTTCCATATATCGAAAAATATAATATAGGTGGATTGAGCATTTAGATTACCATTTTATCTGAAACGGATTTAGCACTGTGATATGTTTCGTGGAAAACTTTAAATAATGTTAGGCTTCACAACAGTCCCTAATGGAAAAATGCAAAAAATATATTTATATAAAATTTGAACTCTCGCAAGTGATAAGATGCCTTTACTATCAGTTTCTGAATATGGATATTATATTGAGTAATAGATACAAGTTAGGTTTGTGATAATCATACAAGAATTATCAACTTAATACTAAGATTTTGTATATAAGAAGTAAAATTGTTTTCAGCAGAATTTTTATAGATTTTGTTTTTATTTTGAAACATATTTGAGAACCGAATCTCTTTTAAAGCCATTTAAAATTCTACTCATTACTTTTCTTCATATATGTAAAGTACCTCTTGCAGGTTTACGTGTACTTTCCAGCATAAACATGAACCTGTCACCGGCGTTCCGACGTTGTCAGCAAGTAGGTACATGGAAGTGCTGCATGAAGTAAATTAATAAGGCAAAGCACACATGACTTCGTAGTAGGATTCATAAATCAATCATTTAAGCAAAAATTTTTTCGTTCAGTTCCACTACCAAAAATCAACACTTCAACAGTTTTTTTTGCCAATATTTTGTGAAATTTTTGTTGCATGTACCGCCTTTTCGGTCAGCGCCACATGGAACGTTTTAGCAGAATTTCGTCATGCAGCTCGGGCAGACCAACTCAAGCTGCTACTGTCTTTTGGTTTCCTTAATTTTGCTTGTGTTTGTTTTTTTTTTGTTTTAAATATACTTTTTAATTTTTTAACCATACTTTTTATTAAACCAAATAACATAGCAAAAACTGGGTAAAAATAATATTAATAAATTTTTCATGTTTTTAAGAACGTAATTTGTTATTATTGCATATTAGTCAATGTTAAAAAGTTATTATTAAAATTTTGATTATGAACACAGACCACCAATTTTATATGAGTTTCATGTTCAAACTCTCTCTCTCGGTCTCTTGATTTACAGTTGAAATATGCAATTTTATTTAATTTTTTAAATTTTAATAAAACACGCTTCGTTTAATTTTTAACTCATAAAATAAACATTTTCATATCAAAAAAAAAAATGCGATACACAAACATAAACTTTAAAGGAATCCACTCGTTAAATGGTAAAGCCTTTGACGTTAGTATCAATGCAATCACGGTCCTCGGCAAGATTTTTAATCTGCTATCGCATATATTTTTTTATTCAGTTTTGTCTGTACAGTCTGGACATTGTCTGCTGCATTTTATTATGCTGCTTACCTCGTGTCTTTCCCACACAACCAAACTCATGCTTAAACTGCATTGAATCGAAAGATTAAAGACCAGCAAACACTGAAATGGACGAGAGTACAAGTATAAACATAGAAATAAAAAATTTGTGCTTATATCCGCACTTTATAAAAGACCATAAAAAAGATACAAACTTTCTACTCGGAAAATTAAAAAAAAGAAAATAAATAGAGAAAAAAATGGACCAGCACTAAAAGTCCAAACATTAAAATGTCTAGGAGAATTGTACATTAAATAAATGAAACACTTTCACAGCGGTAAGGTCAACTAAGCAGAAGATAAATAAAGATTTAAACTTGAAACTCGGGACTCGGGACTCACTCTGCTTGCTCTCATTCGAAAATTCTTTTCTATCGAGCAGAAAAGTATGCTTTGTTTTTGTTTTTAATCGCTTAATGGCAAATGGCAAGCGTACCAATGAAAGGAAACGGACGGAAGCCGTACCAAGTCTATTACATTTGCAAAGCGTTAAAAATGTTAAGGCCATTCCTGATGGCTTTAATAAAAAATTAATAAATTTTTATATATTTAAATATTAATTTAATAATTTATTTAATTTTTATAAATTTGATTTTAAATTTAAATTTGATATTTCAAGTCAATTATGACGAGAAACTATTGCTTTAGTAGAGAGGGGTACTTCAAACAGTAGTGAATAATGACAACAAAATTTTATTATTTATTGTTTAATAATTAATAATTCTACTTATAATTTAATAAGTTTAATATACTTAATTAAGACCAGCATAATGACTATTACCTTGTTTTAAAGTTAATTAAGACTAATAAATTTAATGTTAATAAAGTTAATGGTGAATATTATCAATAAAAATATTTTTGAAATTTAAATACTTATATAGTAAGTACTGAATTGTTTAATTATACAATTATTCATATAAATAAAATTTAAACTTTAAACAAAATATTAAAAATCTATAAAGAGGTTTTTATCGAGCAGTAGTGAAATACAACAACAAAAATTTTATTTTTTTTATATTATTTTAATTAATTGAATTTTTGGCTGACCATACAGCTGTTTCGAATATTGCCAAATACCCATCATCAGTGGTCTTGGAAATAATTATTGTATTTAATTATTCGTAAATAATTATTTTTAAATTTTTTTAAAAATCTATTAAATAATATTTTTGATTCAATATTAAAAAATATTTAAAATTTTCAAAAATAACATTCAAGCTATTCTTACATAAAGACAGTAATCAAGTACGGAAACGACATTATTTCTTGTCAGTAATTCATACTTTGTTCCTTCAGTTGTGTTTTAGAGAAAACCTGCTCGGAGTATTATAAACCCTATGTGTGAGAAAGAAGCTGCAATCACGAACTATATACGATCTAATTTAATGCGAATATAGTCACAAAAAGTAACTTAGTAGACTTAGTAGCTAGAGCAGGTCCCTAGCTTATATGAGAATTTGCTCAGAGAAAAACACATTGTGGCTAACTCTATGTTTAGTTGCAAAGTAACGGTTTGAGTCTGCTTGCGATATAAACTAAACCAGGAAGTTTCGACGTTTAAGAACTTTTAACAGGATTACAGCAGCTGGTTATCCGTAAGGGATTCCTTGAAGAATGTTAGGATAGAACATGTTGTGGCAGATTTTATATGTTGCTGTAAAGAAGCAGATGCAGAAATCTTGACGCCAATGAATTTTCAACGGGATAAATGTCGCTATCAATCCTAAATAACATAGTTGAAGGAGGTTGGGATCGATCATCTTATGGTAGATGTATATTATAGCTCACTGCAAACAAGCACACCTTTCTTATTGGTAATATAACCTACAGCTGGAAGTTAAATGCCCAGGAAATTCCAATGAAAATTCCAGATTCTTAATAACTGTTAAGTTATTTAGAATCCGGGCTAATAAAGGGACTTATTGAAAGAGTTTAAGATCGTACAACTATTGTGTACTCGATGATGATAACTAGTTTGTGCTTTAAAATTCAAAAGCAAAGTAATTGTCGGCAATTTAATAATTTAGCACGTTACTTTAGGATCTCAACCAGGTTATAAAGGAAATGACCATGGAGAATTGGGAACACTAAATGTGAAAAAGAAACTACGATCACAAAATATACACAATCTAACTTGAAGCGTATTGTCACAAAAATAAATTAGCGGAATTCACAGCTTGTTTAAGAATTGACTTAAATGGAACTACCTTGTGGTTGATTTTTTAGTTTACTTGCTGTGATTTAGAGTAGGAAACGTCATGTCCAGGAAATTCCAATAGGATTATAAGCGGCTAACAATGCGTGAAAGAGTTCTTGGAGGAGGTGAGGATAGAACATATTGTGGCAAATTTTATAGTTGGTTACAAGAAAGCAGCCCGTGCCTGCTGATCATATGACAGCTGCTCTATAGTGTGTTCAAAGACTTTTGTCCAATAACTGGAGTATTAAGTTTTTGTTAATATGTGATACTACATATTATTCTATTTTAGAAGTTACTCCAAACGCAAGATGTTTAGTATTTTTTATAATAATAGAATATGAGATTTTTATGTTATTTAGTAGTTAATTTTGGAAGTGAATTGTTAACGACATAATTCTATTGATTAGTAAAAACAACATGAACTTCATCGTAGTTCCATAAATAAGCATTTCTTCTAATTAAAATTTATTAACTAATTCCAGTGAATCTAATTAAAGTTTCTCATGCGATTAAAACGTTTGTCGTATATCAAATGCAGGCACCTACGAGGCAAAGTCAGCATATCACACTGAGAAAACTAATTGAAAATTGCTCGAAGGCAGAACCGTTATCCATTCATCTTGCTAAACTGTGCAAATGCAACCCACTGTTTTACGGTTGTTGCAGTTCTTCCTGTTGTTGTACTACTTATGTCATAAATATTTATTTAATTAGCATATGCTAGCTATACTTTTTTCTAAGTGTACCAGTGCGCACACAATGTAAAGCAGCGAACGCGACAGAGAAAGAGAGACGATCCGATCGCGAAACGTTTAATATTTTCTTTACATGTTTTACGATCAATTTTAGTGACGCAATAAAAAACGCACGCATTATCATGTGCAGTTTAATTAAAATGTCAAAACTGGTTTAATGGCGTTAATGACCGACACTTTTGATGTTTCTGCTGCCCCTTTTGTGCGCGTACCGACGATCGTCCACAACACGAATCGACCGACAGACCTGGCGAAGTGAAAATACACTAAGATTTTTGTTCGTTAACGATCAACCGCCGCGTTGTGTCGCATGGCGTACATCCCGACGACATGTTTTGCATTCTTTTTTTCTTTTCTTTTTTGTGCAATTCGCAATTTAGTTGCTGTTGCAACAACATTGTTGTCGTTGTTGCTGCTGTTGTTTTTCTCTCCTTCCTTTATTGCGTTTAGTGGCGTTTTTTATTGTGTGTCGTCCGACATGTATGTATGCAATGCAAATACATGATCGGCATGATCGGCCTCGTCTGCATCATTGTAGGTTGTAGGACGGTTGGACATGCCACAGCTGATGTTTTACACTTGTGCGCATTTTTGTCGTTGGCATTGACAGTGTAACTTTTAATGTGCGTTTCGCATGCGCAACAACATCAACAACATCGAGAAGAACAAGCAACACAACAACTGAAAGAGCAACAATAAGCCCAGACGACACCAAAGAATGGCTAAAGTTAATGTTGCTGAGATCACGGTTGCCTAAAAGAGTTGCTTGCACGGCATATTTTGTTCCGAATGTGACTTCACATATCCGTGAGTCCGTCTCTGTTCGGTTGTCTGTTTGTTGGTGCGTTGCTAATGATGTTATTCCAAAGTGACTGCAAATTTGTGTGTAATTGTTAAAGGAATTTGTCGGGAAAGCTGTTGAGGAATTGTTAAACACGCTGCAACACGGCTTAGGCATTTAACCAGACATTTTAGTTAATAAATGGTCAACAATTTAAAATGAAATTATATATATCATTAGTGCATACTTTATCCCACAACTATTAGCCAAATAGGCAGTGGAATTCTTAAGCAATCCTAAAGTTTTACACTGCAAAATCACAGAAAATATTGTGCTTTCTTTAACGAAAGAATTCTTTCCGTGTGTAATCGCATGTAGTAAGGCATTTGTCATATTATAGGAAGAAAAAAAACGAATATGTTATCCATTTTGAGTAGAAAAATAAATATTTATAGTCAGATTGACTACAACATATTCTTAATACGTAATATGAATAACTATATACGCGATTCATATTTCATATTACGCGATTTCAATCCCTCGTATAACATGGGTATTCCCCATATAACGCGGGGATTTGTACAGTTCATAATTAGCTTCGCGTACCTTTGCACGTGTGTATACGGGGTATACGGGAATACACCTATAACGCATTTTCCTATAACGCTGAACCAATCTACCGCGTTATAGGAAAATGCGTTATAGGGTATTCCCGTATACCCCGTATACATACGTGCAAAGGTACGCGAAGCTAATTATGAACT
>NC_051847.1:40188155-40293220 GCF_002237135.1 Teleopsis dalmanni
GGTTGCATTTCCTTGAAAACAATGCACTTCCGTTTGGAACTTCTACTTCTCAAAAATAAATTATTTGAAGCTAGAAATAAGTTTTCAGTTTGTATTGTAAGGTTTGAAGGTATATTTAGTCTTCATGCAACATTTTTTTGGCACAGGCCAAATATTAAATCAACAGGCAAGTTGAAAAATCAGCTGTTTGAAATGAGAACAAATGAACTACAACGAATGTAAACACTTTGAAATGACTCATTTGAAATGAGTCATTTGAGGCCAATGTAAACGCCATATAACATTTCACAATAATATTATGAATCAGCTGATGTTTTAGTGTGAAAATTATTTGATCTGATACCTATATAATTCATTAACTTGGTAACATTAATACCGAGTTTGTTTTAATCCCCCTACTATGAAATAGTCTCTAAAATATGATTCTGTTATATATGCTGATAAGAGATTAATTAGTCACAATTATTCCATCCTCTTATATGTAAATGTTCTTTGTTCTATGACAATTTGTGTCACATTTGCTGTTGAAAAAAAAGCTCAATTGACCAGCATTATTTTTAGTCAGATATTTACTATTCGAAAAGTAAGTTTTTATAAACGTAGTAACAATACAACAACAACAACAACGAGTCGTAGAAAAGCAAAGATTGTAATAAAAATTAAACTGATAAGTGCTCAAGTGCAGACCACAGTAGAGGCAGGATTTAGTGCGACCACGGCGTCAACTTCATTTGGCCGGAATTAAACGATGCATAAGATTTGGCTAAAGACTTTGCCAGGTAAGAAGTATGATTAATGCTGCGCGAAATGGTAACAGTGCGAAATGAACAGACTTCCATGCTGTGACTGTAGAGCAAATGTAGCTGAAGTTATTCACAGGTAAAGCGTAGATGCTTTATGTTTGTCTATAACGAACGACAATGGACCACAACTCCATTGAAAATGTGCATTTGGCATACGTTCAAAATAGAAAAAGATGAGATATGCGCTGAATTATTATAGTTTTATTTCAAGTTAATCTATTTTTTTTGTGTATTTTCTATTTAGTATTCGAGTGGGCGCTACTCCAAATGTACATAAATACTGATGGTAAGCACTCGTAAATTTTTAAGTTTTATAAAAATGATATTGTTATAGTATTCCCTGCATTTAAACAACTAATAGTTTTTATAACTCTATTATATACTAGAAAGATAGTCTTGCAATTATATTAACCTTTTACATACATACATACATAGGTATATGCATTTCACTCTCACAAGATATTTACTATAATAAAAATGCTTTGAGATATGAAGCTTAAAAGGTTTTGTAGGGTAAATGATTTCTACTATACATAGTTTAACTATTTTTGTTCTGGTATCTTTTCAATTATGCAAATATGTGTGTTTTGAAAGTGCTTAATGAATAGGTAGTTCCACTGTCTAAGCAAGGTGTTTGTTGGGCGAGTCCCACGAGGATGCTGCAACCACGATAAGAACTTCTCTAAGTCGGTAACTTTGCTTGCATTCTAATATTTGCATTAAATATTATAATAATGCATGTACTTAGGCGTTTGATTAAGTTCTATAAGTTTTATATTGAACTCGTAAGTTACTTGTATTTTATATTTAACATATTTTTTCGATTGTAATGGCACTAATATAGCTTACATTTTGAATCGGCGCTTGGCAGACAACTGCAAATACCTTTATTCTCTGCTTTTTTAGTGTATAACTCTTGGAGTCTGTGTGGCATGGATTCGTACTTTGCTTTTGTAGTTTTTGACACCCCGAAGCCGATCATTAATAATAGCGAATTGGTATGCAAATGAAGTCCAGCACTTGCTCTGTTCATTACTTTATGAAATAATGCAACATGTTGCACGTTCAAGTAATTATGTTGGCGTTCTGTTGTCAGTTGCGTATTTTTTATGAATTTTAATTTTCTACAAGTGCACCTTTAACTTAAAAAAATGATGCATGACTTTATTAATTTTATCAAAATATGTTATATCGCACAAAATGATTAAAATACTTTTTTTTAATTTCCATATAAATATTTTTTACATCGCCTCACTACCTCACATGCTAGTGGTTACCATTATGAGGTTACCACGTTGGTCTTTGTTAGGTAGAGTTGCCTAAACAATTTGAACTTTACCGACTTGCCAGAGAAAAATTTCAGTACGTTCTACTTAAAACAAATGCTTATATCGATCCACACTTTAGGTTGCTTACTTCTACTCTTAGAGAAAAACGCAGCTACAAGTAAGAATGGTTAAAATATATTGGCTCTACTGGAACAATGCAACATAAAATAACATTAGTGTGACAGCATTAAGTAAAATGTGGAAATATTACTCCATACAACTTTCGTAGATCGCTATCGATCGCATAAAACTTACAACTTCATAGATGATCATATTATTTTCGTTCTACAAACTTAGGTGATGGCTTTCATTATTAGAATTTTTTTAGATCGATATTTTTATTGTTATTATTGAAGCGACAATGGAATAGGTAATGAGATTCTCAAAAAGGTGAATTATAATTTTTAAATTGAACTATTAGTCTAAAATATAAGTATATTCAGTATTTTTGGAAAAAAAACAGTATCAAAAATTTTGTAGAGAGAAATATTTAATTTGAATTTATATATATATATATATATATATATATGGACACCGAAGAAAAACTGTTCCCGTAGGTCGATATTAGTGGTAGAATGTATCTTCATTTATGCAAGCAGAGTAGAGGTAACAAACCTCCTTCAGATATATAACTATTGGAGATTTGAGTGTCTATAAGAAACATTTTACAACGTTCGATTATAACTATTTGACTTAATAGAAGTTATTGAATTTCCAAAAATTCAAATAATTGAAAATAAATAAAACTTTTCGTTGTTGCAAATAAGTGCTGTGCGGAACCTCTCCATTTAAATTTATAATAAAAGTACTATAACTAGTTGTTTTTATATGAGTTATATGCTAACGATTATATACGAATAAAATTTAATACATCTAATATATGATAAGTGATGTACATATATTATAAGTTATCAAATCATTAGTGTAGTAAAAGATTTTGGAGTGATCTCTTTAATGATATTCGTAATCTATGTGATTGATATAATGAAAAGAAGCGATATGTACAACATTAGTTAGATACTCTACATATAATGAAATCTCTCAAGACTTGGAAAAAATGCACATTTTCTGTTTAGCCGTCATCGTATATTGTTGAGACGATTATAATAGAATTTGTAATATATGAGTTAGAAATATATATGGTGTTCGATTGATTAGCTAAAGATTTATCCAAAGTTCATTGAATAATTTCATCCTATTTCATCCTATTAGAGGCTATTTCCTCGTTATATATTGAAGCAAAACAAATGTGAGTTTCATTTGCAAAAACTGACCCCTGGTGTGTCTCTGGTACCACTGAATTTAGAGTCGTCATTTTCGGCTATCCTGACTTTTAAGGTAGACTACTTAACTAAAGTGTCGCGATGGCAATAGTTAAAATTCGAATGACCATGAATGAATGATAATATCTGTGGAACTTAATTCGATTTAAAATTTTATTTGGTAATGTTATAGTAAACATTCACGCGATAAATGACTACCTAAAACGACTTCAGACTTCTGTTTTTGGTAGTCAAAACGTAAATTTATTATAAACGTAAATTTATCATTCCTTATGTTAAAGCTATGCTAATCAATATCAGAACAAAAAAGTCTGAAAAAATTGATGGAGGTCTTTTTAATTGACTTGTTTTGTGGTTTCAGACAACAACTTATAATTCAATATGTTGATCGTTATCAGAACTATATAGAAAAATTACTCAAATAAATAAAAGAAATTCTTTTTTGATATATATTAATGTTAATGGCGGATGTAGGGAGTTTTTCCTTACAGGTTTACAGAAGTTTAAGAATAAGACAGGATTTTACATGACTTCGAAGATGTACTTTAGAGATACTTTGTAGTATTCACATTTTTTATTTGAGGTATTGGCTTTTATAAAATTGACTATGTTTTTCCTGTATTTCTTACTAAAAGTTGTTGATCGTTTGGATCAGACTTTTTACAACCCGTTTTCCAATTGCTTAAATATAAACATTTCGAAACGCTCGAAACAGCTTTCTATGTTTAGACAAATTAATTAAATTTTTGTGGTTGTTATTTCTTTATTACTGTTCAAATCCTTTTAGTTTTTTTGTGTCATAAGAGGCGTCACATTCGACAAAAAAATCTGCCATTAAAATTAAATTTTTATTCATTGTAGGCATGATTTGTTGGGTGTTCTTTTATAATCTTTGATTTTCTTCTTCGTTGTTAGTCTCTCGAGTTAGTCTCTAAAGTACTTTTCCTCAAAAGTGTTTGTGACCACTTGGATGATCCACTATAATAAGAGCTCCATTGAATCCTTAATAAGGCATCCTAATTTTTTTTAAAATTACTAATCTTAATCGTTTCATATAGAGTGGACACCAAGAAAATGTGGTGAAAAGTGGTGGTCTGGACGCAAATCGACCCTACCTGAAGCAATACGAAAGCGGTTTCGAGGGGGAATAAGTCTTGCTGAAGAGGGGGTCTTTTAGTTCGTATACTACATATTAATGTTAGGGAGCCCGGCACACCTTCCGACGACGGTCGGTCTGACGGTGCATAAAGCATTCCACCTCCTCAGCACAAAAAGGAAAAAATCGTTTCATTTGACAGCTACAATAATTATTATTATTATTACGTTGAGCCTTTTCCGAGTTAGTGCATCTGGGCACTTTTACTCTTTGATAGCTGGAAGGTTTCTGCAGAGTCCCACTCATCTCACTGACTAATTTGTGTATTCCTCATAAACTTCGTGATTATTCAGTGACTCCAAAAGTAAGAAAACTAATTAATCTACATTTAATCACAATTAATGCTAAATATTATTGTATTGCATCCTCTGATTTTAGTTGCATAAGAGTATTCAATTAAAAAGTCATCAACATTTAAATATTGTGAAAAGATTGCTCAGGTGACCAACAACAGCTGCCAGTGATATTTTAATCACACCGACACGATTTTAATCTGATAAGATTCATCAAATATTCGCAACTCTGGACAGACACCTGCCGAATTGTTTTCGACACGTCACATCAAATTGTCGATCAATTAATTTGACATGCAAGACTGGGAAAAGCACGAAACTGTAATGAATTTCAGATAAAAGGGAAACTGCATAATCAAAACAAAGTAACAGCAAAAAAAGGAAAAATAAATACAAAATCGTGAATAACTTAAAATGCGAATAATTCCTTTCACTTTTTGCCGCAACAGTTCGACCAACAAAATTTAAAACTAGCGTGTGCCGCAAGAATGATAAGCGAAATTTAAGGCTCATTCGACACAGACTAGCAGCAAAATTTGTGCAACTTGTACCAGATCTTAAGCCATAAAACTGCAATGAAACAATAATAATGAAAAATGTATCTTACAGATACTCGCTTAAGTATCTGAGTTCGCTACGTTCGCAGAGGCTGCGATGTTTGTGTGGTTATTGTGCTTACATGCGAAAGATATCGCGGTAAGCGGCGAGCAGAGACAGTTGCGAGCATCGGTTTCGCTTTCCTCTTGGAATTGTTGAAAAGAAAATTGTGGCCTGCTGTTTATGTTCCATTCAAATTGGCGTCCTGATTACTTAGCCGATCAATCAGTTGTCAGTAAAAGCACTTTTCCTTATTAGCTTCTGTTGATAATTGGATCGATCAATATTTTTCAAACGCTTTTTGATATGCTGCACTAGTGCACTAAATTTAAATTTGAAGTGGTAATAATCTAATAAAATTGCTTTTAGTAGAGCACTTCTAAGCTAAGTAGAAAGTATTTATAATGATATCATTTAATAATTTCTTAGAATGGATGGTATAGCACATTTAACAGAATTCATTTATGATAGGGTAAACAATGACTAGAGAACTTGTGAACTCATATCGACTTTCTCAGAATGTAAATTGTGTTTGAATTATAGAACTTCCGAAAAAAATTCTTCATTAGAAAAGAAAGAATATACGAGAAGAAATCTAAAGAAAACTTTTTTATAACTATCTTTTATTCTCTATTAAATAGATGTTTTTATATTCTTTACGATAGAAAATTCTTAAAAAAAATATAATTTCATCAATTTTATTAAAATATGTTTATTTTTATATATTAGCATTATGTTATATCGACATGAATAATATCGTTATATTATAGTTGGGTCAATATTTACAAACCAAAACCAATTAGACTGTAGACAGAATAACCCAGACAGGCAGTCGGCCTGCCTAACATGGGAAACCCTCTGTCCCGAGCAGTGGCGTAACTACATTTTTTAGGCCTGTAAGCAAATTCTAACTAAGGGGCCCCTACCAACATACTAAGGGGCCCCTCTTTTTATACTCTTTACACGAAAAAATGTAAAAAGGGTATATAAGGTTTGTCAAGATTTTCGTAACGCATTAAAGGAAACTTCGGAAATACCATTAAGTATATATCAGTATACTTTTACAGTTCAAACTACTCTCTCAGCTTTTGAACTCTTCGAATAAAACTTTATACACATACTTTTCGGGAGCGCACCCTGTTCACCATTTGATTTGATTGAAATTGGACGTCTATTTCTTGTAGCTGTGATATAAACTTAACAATCGGATATAAGGTTTCTCCGTTTTTAATAAAGGTATTCAAATGGAATATGGTGTATACAGTACTGATATTTGCAAAAGACAACGTACAAAATTATTTTCAAATGGGTTTAAATTTAGATATAGCTTCCATATAAACTCTCGATCAAGACACATATTTTTCTTAGAAAAACTTTTTTATTTCATAAATAGGTTTAATATTTTATTTGAAGTACATGCATATTATGTACTTTAAATTTAAAATTTACGTATCTTTTATAAAATGCAATATGAAGTTATTCCAACAAAAAACGTTTCGTCCCACTTTTGAGAATTTATTAAAAAGAAATACAATGAATACAAAAATTTATAGTGGGGCCCCCTAAATTCGGGGGCCCGAAAGCGTTGCTTCCAGTTGCTTCCCTGTAGTTACGCCACTGGTCCCGAGATGTACTACAAACAATTGTTGCTCATAAGTCCAGTAGTAGGTGGTTCTAAGTTTCTAAAGTGTACACAACCTGATGCTGCTAATAACTCTAGAATTTGGTGGTTTTATGTCTCTAAGGTGTACACACACAGGTATTGCTCATAGCTTTAGAAGTTGGTTGTTCTATGTCTCTGCTGTAGATACAATCAAGTGTTGCTCATAAGTCCAGTATTGATTCTATATGTTATAGCTGAGGTGTACACAGCCAAGTGTTGCTTATATTTTTAGTAGTGGGTTGTTCTACGTCCCGAGGTGTATACAAACAAGTATTGCTCATTACTTCAGTAGTGGGTGTTTCTACGTCCCTTAGGTGTACACAACCAAGTGTTGCTCATAACGCTAATAGTTGGTGGTTATATGTCTTTGATGTATATACAATTAAGTGTTGCTCATAAGTCAGATAGTAGGTGGCTCCACATCCCCAAGTTTAATGTAACATTGTATATAACAATCAAGTGCTACTCATAACTGCAGTAGTGTGTGATTCTACGTCTCTGAGGTATACACCATCCAGTGCTACTTATAACTCCAGTAATGCTTGTTCTACTTTCCGAGGTGTACAACCTAGTGCTGCTCATAACACCAGTAGTGAGTCGTTCTATGTTCCAAGGTGTGCAACAAAGAAGTTTTGTCCATAAGTCCGCTAGTAGGTGGTTATAGGTTCCGAGGTGTACAACAATCAATTCCCATTTTATCTTTCGTATTAAAGGCAAATTAAGCAGGTTACCGTAGAAAGAGTGGATTAACTATAACAAAAGGAAGTTTTAGGTCGATAAATATCACTAGTTTAAGTTAGAATTGCGAATATATCCATACAATAGACTATATAGCTTTATAATATGTATATAATATGTTTATTATATTTAATGTTTTTTATTGAAAATTGAATTTACGTGAAGTGCTTAGGTATATTAAGATGTGAATAAATCTTTTACTTCTTAGAAAATTTAAGCAATGCAATTGTCTGCAAAATTGAAAAAAAGTCAAAGGCAGTATGATGCTGCTATCTATGTACATGCCCTTGGGGGCATTCGCATTCGGCATTATCACCACTTCGATTAAAGGAAAAAGCGACAGCCTCGCAAGACTCATTGCCATATTACAACTGATGACGTTTATGCGGTGCTGAAATCGTTGTTAATGCAGTTCATGATTTTCAGTTTCATACGCGAATCGCATGCTGTTCTGATAATATCCTAAAAATAAGGAGATTCATTCTGTACGAAACTGAGCAGCATTTTTGCATTAATGGAAGGGCCGCGGGTGACGTTCGCTATGCATTAATAGCATTTATTATGTCCACAGCAGCAGCACGCACCGTGGATGCTACAATTATGAATATGTATGACATAGCACGGTTATGGCCATTGCCTGGGAAGCGCAAACTGAAAACATGCACGCATCGCTCTCAAAAGTGCCAATTGCTATGCTGGAATTGTCTAGCACTTGATGTTATTGGGTAAACTCCAAGCGAAGCGGCATAGTGGCGGCGGCTTCTTTTCTACTTGTTGGGGTATAAATGCAAAAAGTGCATTGATATGGAATTCTTTTTTTTTTCTGTTTGTTTTGTTTTTTTTAGTTTTTTTTGGTTTTTTGATGAATTTACTTGGTTATTATGTTGCTTTTTGGTTTTCGGCTTTGCTGCAAGTATTTTGGCCGCACCACATGTGTTCGCTTTGCACTCAACACAGTCATGCATCATAATAAACTGCGTTCATTCTAAAGTGCACTCAGAGAAAATTTTAGAAAAATATTCAAGTAGTAGTATCATTACTATGGTTCATGTTTTCGTTTTGCGGAGTTTGCCCTATCCATATAGGTCTGTTATCATTACTTAAGGGAGCTCCAAGCATTTAGCACTACTAGTTTTTTTTTCTTGTCAATGCACCATTCGCTTAGAATTATAAAGTTATTTTTTAAAGTGTATTTTTCTTTTAACGCCTTTATGCACTCTACCAAATCTGAAAATCTAGAGAGCAAATGTTAAGCACGGCATCGGGGTATTTTATTTTACTTTGCCAGTTTTCATGCTGTTCTGCTTCCATACGTTTAGGCCAATATCGCGATGCAGAACTGCCAAGTTTTTTGCTCGCAGGCAATTGATAAAACTGAAAATGGAATACAATAAGCGGAAATATATTCAGGATAAATAAATTTGCAAACAGCGAAAAACAACAACAAGTTCATGGCATTGCATTTTGACATATTAACCTAACAATTCGAGTGAAACTAAATAGCAAAAATATTGTGTTTATGCCAAAATGTTAAAGATTGATAAACCGAAAATGAGATACTTCAAATGCTGCTCAAGCCAAATAGACCAGAAAATGGAAACAGTCTCAAAAAAAAAAAATATTCCCAAAATTTAAAATACGACTAGATATGAGATAAACTTTTTAAGTACTTTAATTCAATAAATTTTGCTATATTTGATATTGTGGACTAAAAAAAGTATTAACATTTCAATATATAAGAAATTATCAGGATAATATATTAATTGCAGTACTTCTCGAGAATTTCTCGAACTATCAATATAATAATCGGATATAGTCAATAAGATTATTGTAACCAGGTTATTTCATAAAGCAATACTAATGAAGGAGTAGCTCTACATCAAATGAGCTTCTTCACTTTCATCATTGGTGCAGTAACAAGTGGTTTGAGCTGATATTCTTAACCGAATTAACCCAGTCCAATTAAAATGGATGTGCTATTTCTTCTTTACGAAGAACAACACATTTTCCATAGTGATGTTGGGATAGCGCACCGTCCAACAAATGGTCCTACTGAAGTGAACGATTATTCTAAGTAGACAACGAAACGATTTGGGTACTTTTTCATCCAGTGACTAAAGTAAAGTAATTATCTTCATGTTTCATAGAAAAGTTTTGTTCCTAGTAACTTAACAAACTAAACCAACAGTTTTCATTGTTCATGGCAGTTATAGACAATTGTTTGGCTTTTTTTTAGTTTAAATATAGTTGAGAAAATCGGAAAGATATTATATCTGAAAGAGTGCATGTGCTAACGTTATATCTAGTTTACAAAATTATTTCCGGCTGATAGATTTCAGTAGCGGTAAAGCTTCCTCTTCTCTTCAAATAACAGATATGCTCCGTTTTCTTACTTGACGTCCTTATATGAATTTCAAAATTTGAAAACCAACCTCTGTCGTTGTTAAATGATATTAGTTTTGGAAGGTCTATACTTCGAAGGTTTATATTTGGCATATATACTAAGCATATTCTAGTTTCTAGAATAAAATAGAATTCTATTTCCACTGAATGAAGTTGTTTCTACTAATGTTAACGTAATGCTCTGTAGTAGATATTGTATTTGCACAAACCTTTCAGTTGTCGAATTAAAAATCTGTTCTTTCATTTAATCATTTTTTTGATAAAAGATAAGTTACTTTTATTTAACAATTACAAAAATATACTTTTATTAAAATATTTGATGGTAAACGTTATTAAAATAATTTATTTTTGCCTTTTTCACCATATATTTCCTTACAATGAACAGAATATATTCTCTCTATATGAACATTGCATATGGCGGTGTTTCCCAACTGGAAATTTTTAAAATGCAGTTCGGAACGTATTTTAAGAATATATTAAAAATGTTATAATTACCCGATATCTTCAGACATGTTTCAGGTAAATCACGCTGACTCACTCTCCCATTCTCACTCTTACTTCCCCATTCTTGGTCACTATCTAATGAACTATCGAATGGTCACAATTCCAAATTTTAGTAAACACTTATTTTGCATTATTTTGGGCATCTATAATTAAATAATCTATCGAACGTCTACTGTTTTAGAAAGATATTCATATTAAGTAAATTCAGTTTACGACTGTTGCGTGTGGTATGCATATGGTTAGAATAGAATAGTATAGAAATTTATATTTAGTAATTTCGGATTAATACTGTATTTTTTACTATATATTACTTACTAATTTGATAGGCCATTACAGACATGAATCAATCTTGACCACGCTGAGTAGCCTCCTCCAGTCAGCCCGATCTGTGGCTTGCTGTTGCCAGTTTTGCTGGAATACCAAATTCAGATATATCGACAAAACTTCAGATTAAATATTAGTATGTTGATCGTTTTTTCGAGTCAGCGCAACTGGGCACTTTTACTCTTTGATAGCTGGGGGTACTACAGGGTCCCACCCATCTCATTGACTAATTTATGTATTGCTTATAAGCTTCATGATTATTCAGTGATTGATCTAAGATCTGCGTACCTCCCCGTGCGGAGAGTGCTTACTCTAAGATTAGATAGTGGTAAGTAGGATAGGACAGGGCTGTGTCGCTTATGTATTCTTTGATCGGGTCTATTCTAAGGTCTCTAGCATGTCGTTTGTGCATACTGTTTGTCTGAACAGTATGGTACACGGTTGTCGTGAATAAATTTCCAGTTGGGTTATAAGCCATTTTTCAGAGAGAAACAGTAGTAATAAATGTATGTATTTCTGTAGATTCTACCTCTATTGTAAATATAAATTTTTGTAGTAGTCAAATAAATTCTTTTGTTGCTTTACTAATGGTTATTTGATATTAAATTAAGTAATATTTGTAAATTTTATTTTTTAAATTGATGTTAAGTATAAAATTCTTATATGCACTTGTACTTTATCTTTCATTAGGTTTGCGCAATATTTTAAGTTTTCTTCAAGTTTATTTTTATAATGTAAAAATTTGGAAAAACTTCAACTTGTTGTATCAAATAGCATAAGAGATGATGATATCTTGCATATGTGACACAAAGGCATCTGCCTTACCTGTGCTTGAGGTATTTGAATCTAAAGAAATTCAGATGCACTCGCAAAAGATTCTTTTGTGTGTAAACAAACTTTAGGAAGTTTGCTAAGTGCACTCCATGGATGCATTAAATTAAATTTCATAGAGCAGCCAAATAAATTTACTTGCTATTTGTTACTTTCTTCGAAAAGTACTAAGAAAACATATTCAGAACTCCTGCCAATCTGGCAAATATGAAGAAGCACACATCAGCAATTTAGTTGTATCGCATGACAATGATGAGATATAAAATATCAGGAAAAATATAAGAAAATGGAAAAATTTTATAGTAAATTAATTGTTAGGAAACTATATGAAAAGTGAGTAGTTTAAGAAATATCAAGTTGTGGTAATTGTGAGTGAAAAACCTGGTTTCAATTACAATTTACCAAAACCATGAAAACGTTTACTATTATTTGAATTGTTTGCACGTGTATGGAATAAATAAAGCTTTAAATTGACTTAACTGAGTTGGCAAAAAATTGAAATCAAATCAAATGAAATTTAATTATATATTCATTTCGATACAAAAAAAATGTTATTGAACAAAACCGCTAAACCCACAATTGCCAATTAAAGTTGGTACGCGTCCATAACAAATGCAACAAAATAATTATTTCATGCATTTTATGCAAGCCCCGCAAAGTGGGTCACTCAGAAAGCGCATAAATTAAATGCATTGCATTCGAGTGCTATGCTGCGAATTTTATTGGAATTTAATATATATCATGTTTATTAAACAATCTTTTTTTTCCAGTTGTGTACTAAATAAATTAAAGTGCTCCAATGCAATTTGTGTCATGATTTCAAATATTCACATCAACTTATTTCTCACAAAAAGACTACAGAAATGCAAAAATTAGCATCGTCAAATTGCATTTACGTGGGTAGTCACCTAATTTCTGATTATTTTTTTTTTTTTTTTAAGACAAATTAAATAAAATAACTAAGTGATATTTCTATCTAATTGCAAATCGATTTTTTCAATACTCACGTTAAAAGATATCTAATTGAAACTAATAGATTTTGACAAATTAATATACACATATATGTATGTATGGATCATAAAAATGCAATTTAATTAAATTGATTTGTAACTACATAAATTGTACAACTGGGTTAATTTTTTTTTTATATAAAACATGTAGTAATATATATATAAATATATAAGTTAATACAGGCGGCCTTTCAAATCTGCCCTTGCGCTTAATTTCATTGACGACAGCATTATGCGATATTACTCGATCGCCTGATTGTTACCAAATGGGACATCAACTCGTTTGTCTGGAAAAGTCCCGTTTGGCTTTCGTAACTCTCAACTCGTCAATTGAATCTCGTACACTTCCTTTTGGGTTCTTGAAGTCACGATACCTATCTAAAATGTTTTTATTAAAATAATCATTAACTTATATATTTCCAGTGATTAGCCTGTTGTCCGAGTATAGGCGCACAGATGAGACACCTGTGATGTAAAGTTGATACAACTGGGTGTATATGTGACACCGATATAGCTCAGTGTTAGAGCTATATACCGTTGATACACTGAAGTCATGCGCTTGTAGCCATGGTTACGGGCCTATGATAGAGACGGAGTTTAAGTCTGCTGAGCTCAATTAGTGATAGGAAACCTGCACATCAAATACAAGTTGTACTAATGTGTTCGTTCAATTCCGAACATAAGGTGTCTGAAGATATATTTCCACAATGATATTTTAGTCACAAGTGCGCCTACTCTAGCTTGATAACCGGATCGCTTTAAGCAACTCTAAGTAGGGTAGTTTTGATCTATAAGTGTTATTTCATTTCTCACGTACTCTGGATAACACAGAGAACTCCCTGATCCGAGACCTGGTGACAACTCTAATGAGAGTATGCATAATCTTTGGTAATAGACTTTGGTAATTTTTTTGCTTATACTCTTACTTTGTTTCTGTGAAGCATAAAAATCTTCCCCAAACTGTAGTCCATATAAAAATCGAGTGTCTTTAAATGAAACTAATTTCAATATTCTTAAAATCTAATAATAGTAACTAACCTCGTTTAAAACCAATCAATCGACATATCAAAATAATATTTGTCAACTGTCATCCTGTCGGTATGTCCGTCTGTCGCTTTATAGCATTTAAAAAACAATCAATCACTTTAAGCAACATTTGCATAAGAGAAGAAATTAATAACAATTTATTCTGAAATTTATATGATCGTTTTTGTTCACTATATACATATATTAAGTCTATTTAATTTATAAATGATTTCATTTTATTTGTTAAAGATTTATGTTCAGAGTAATAAAAAAATTATCAAACTATGATGTAACGGGTTTCAACTCTTGCATTTTTTTTTTATGACCCAAACGGTTCAAAATACTTTTCTCAAATGCTGCTGATATTTTCATCTTGGTCATATATTAAAAAACTAGGCATTATATGTTTTCATCTTGTTGGTTGATGATGCTAGTCATATCGGTATTAAACTGCCAACTTTTATCAAGTATAACCCATATCCTTTATTTTATACAGATATAGAAGCAATTCCTGAATGCCAAGATTATCAGAGACTATGCAATGTATGGTCATATTACATCTTAAGCTATGAGTAGCTTGAGCGCTGGAGGTGGTATTTTGCCACTTTCTGAGAACAAGTATCTGGTAATAAGAAAACAGCTTCAAAAGGCACTCATTACTTTAGATCAAGTCGCGCTTCATAAACACCAAGACTACCAGAGACCAGGCGATGTAAAATCATATTGGATCTTGAGCTATGAGTAGCTTCAGGTGACGATATCTTACCGCTTCCTGAAAATATGTATCTGGTAATAAGAAAACAGTCTTAAAGGCACTTAATATTTCATTCAGATTAACTCACAATTCAGGTACATTAATTTTATCAGAGACAAGACAATATGCGATGTTGAAAAATCTGTGGCTATAACTTACGATGATAACTCACTTGTACCCCTTGCTGGGAATAAGTAACTGGTAATTAAAAACAGTCTCAAACGCAACCTAGCGCTTTCACCTTCCACAGTTGAAGTCGCAGTTCTAAAATGCCAAGATCGTATCAGACAATATACTATCATGTTGAATCTTTGGTTATCAACAGCTTGAGGAATGGTGTCGATGTCTTACATGTTCCGTTTCCTGATGATAAGTAATCTCATAAGGGCCATGTTAATAAAGGCGAACAAATGAAAGTAAAATAATTAAAAAGATATAATGGTGATCGTAAGATGGGTCGTAAAAGAGTTTGCTGACTTCACCATTTGGTCTTAGAATGTAGAGTAAACACACAATAAAAATTAGATTCCATTTAGCCGACTTGGAATATATGCTATTAATTTCATTTTTCAGCTAGGGGAAGATGTCAGATTTTCTTTTTAACTTTGTAACTTGATACAAGCTTTAAAAATGTTTACTTAAAATTATTGACAAAAAAACATAGTTCTGTGGATAGGTTTTTAAAACCTTGTATAATAGTATTGTTTTTATTATCTAATTAATTATTGTGGAATTAACTAGGTGGTGAGGTGTAATAAAATCTGTAGTTGCAAAAAAAAAAAATATATAAGAAAGCAAGTTTTCCTTTTCATTTAATTTCCCTATTCTTTTAAATATATTGTTTGCTTTGTAATAAATATTTAAATTCAATTTAAATATATATTATTTTTAATTATGGTGATAAAAACTAATTAGTTTAACAATAAGTAGAAATTGGTTTTTACCCCGCTTATTAAGAAAGATAATTAATGTTAGAGGTTGAGTGATTATTGCTTTCACTAATAAGTTATCATTTTCGATAGAAAATATATTTCATTATGCTCCATAAAAGATTTCTCTGTTGCAAGTTCATCGTTTTATATATATAAACTTATTTACATAATTGCATTATTAAAGTTAATACTTATAGTGATATCTTTAATATGTTGCGAATATCTTAATGAAATAAGTTTGTTAGAGTTTCAGTTTTTATTTAATTTACTTTATAAGATATAGAATTTTAACTAAGCATATATATAATGTGACTAACATTAAGAAAGGAGTTTCGTTAATGTCCGCTTAGAGATTTCTTTCATCATATTAACATACTGATATATTGATGGCATTAATCATAACAAGTCTTTATTGTATGATAGAGATTATTTTAAATACGAGATAATTTTAAAATACTTTTAATATAAAATTAAAAGTTATCATTCAATTTTTAAAACCATGTCACATTAAATAATCCATGATCTAAGATGGTTAAAATCTTACTATAAGCATTACTTATTAGAAATATATAAACCACAAATATAGTTTAATGTTTTATTAAATGTTAATTAATAAATTAAGTGTTAACATATCTAAAATGTTATATTTTTCAATAATATAATTATAACTACTATATAAGTAGTACTATATAAGTAGTAGTATTTTTCTTTATTATATATAGGTCATATTTAAATTTACAAAATTAACTTTATACACTTTCAATAATTTATAATACACAAAACATAAATATTATAAATATTTATACTATAAATAAATAAAACTTAACTAAATTGACATAAATAGTTTCTAATTATTCTTTATACGATTATGGCTTTCAATCGAAGGTTTGGATTAGTGTTTGTTGCTTTTTCTTCATTGGAGTAACTATCATATAAGTGACACATTGAGAACTTCAGCCTATGAGTGCTAAAATGATTCTAATATAATATTTTCTCTATAACGTGCTCCATTAGCTCCATTAAAATTGGACATTTACTAAGAAAATGTATTACATCTTCTTTTTTTCCTGTGTGCATCTCGGGTCTAACGAGTTCATATAGGGAGTGCAGTTAAGCTATAACAGTTCTCCTCGAGTTTTGAAAATATATCCAATTGCTTCTGCACCGAAACGTTCGGCAAAGTAATTGTTGTTGTCTAAGTCAAAATTAGGTATTTATATATATTTAATCTTTTAAATAAATATCTGTTGTATGCAAATCGTTTAACATTTTTTCTACCATTTCTGGCAAAAGTGATTATCGCTACTTTACTTCAGTTTATCCTTCATTCCAATAAAGCCTTACTTAGAGTATAATTTCAACTATACCTCAAAGCATTTATGCTTCAAATTACATATACATTGTATATATATATATTTCATAAATACATTGATTAGTATATAAATTAATTAAATAATAAATTATCATAACTCTAATCCATTAAAAAATTATCCATAATAATATGTTACAGTTCATTACTAATTTCATACCTGAAATTTTCAATCGATTTTATTGAAAAATTAATCTCACTTTATTATAAGACAGTAAAAAAATATTTTTCGTCTACAACAAATTTAAGTGCATAGATAAATTTTTAATATTTTCCTTAATTACTTAAATTTTTTAGCAAATGCCAACATAAATTTTATTTTATCTTTACTGAATTTTTGCGATTAATTGAAAAACTCAATTACCGAATATTTTGCTGAATTGGGTTTAGTAAATGTAATTTTTATAAACAAAAAAAAAATTTAATTTTATTTAAAAATTTTTCGGTTGCATTCAATAGATACGTGCGGACAAAATTGCGGTTAAATTGAATATTAGAGTTAAAGGAAAAAGTTTAGTAAAGTTTAAACAAAAATTTTTTTTAAAAAAAAATTATAAATTACAATATAATTAAAATAATATTTAATAAAAAATATTACAATTATAATAGTATAATATAATATAATAAAACTATAATAATATAATTAAAGTAAAATTATATAATATAACAATAATAATTCGAAGGGTTCGAACAGTTATGAAGAAACAAAAACCACAAAAATTTGATTAATTTATTAATATTTGACTGACCATACAACACTGTTCCGAGTATTGCCAAGCACTCATCACCAGTAACAGCGGTAATACTCAAAACATTGTTGTATTGTCAGACAAATATTAAAAAATTAATCAAATATTTTTAGTTGTTGTTTCTTTATTACTGTTCGAACCTTTCTAGTATTCTTTTCATCATAACAAGCGTCACATTCGACAAAAAGAATATATAATAATTATTTAAAATAATATAAACTTAAGCTTCCTGAGCCCAGTGTCCACAATCTTTAGTCTCAAACATTTAACACGATTATTGCTCTTTCAACTTGATCTATAAATAAAATGATTGCAATGAAATAACCCTACTATAATATTTTTTGACAAATTTCTTATATCTCTTTGCTTGCAAATAAAGTTACATTTTATGTTTGAATAAGCTTTGATTAGTGTTAACAATAGTTAACCATATCATTATTATTATATATAAACATTTTTATTGATCTTATAAAAAATTAAATCTCAATATATACAACATTGATAAAAAAAGTTCAAGAATCACCATCAGGAAAAGCTTTTACACGGTGCTTTCACACGTTGCTTAAACTCGGTGTTTTCACACATCTATTATTAACTTTGCGTTTAAAGTGTAGCATGATATCTTGGTATTTGTAAAAATAGAGCTGTGGAGAACAGGGTCCACAATTAGGCCCATGTGCTTCGGTTTTTCACTATCTTCAACATAAATTAAACTTCGCACTTTGGCATTTTATTCATAGGTTATTGATCAAGAACAGTACAAATGCCATCGAGCTGCCATTGAATTCACTCGATAGGGTTCCCTGTGATTTCTTTCTGTTTGGACGAATCAGGATCAAGGTTCTCTATCATACTGTGAAATGTCTTTAAGCAGCCTAAAAGAGGCAATAATAAAATTGAAAACCACTGTGAAAATTCGCTAACAAAATGTTTGGAGAATTGAATAAAACACATAAAGGCTGCTAATAAGGATAATTTACCAATCAGAGAGGTTTCATACAAATGAACTTGTTATAAATATATCAATTAATTTAAGGCTGATATGTTGAATGCAACACTTAAATATAAATGTCCCACAAGGGAAAATTTGAAATATTTGTCATATGTTTTATATGTAATATGTAAACAAATAAGCTAAATCACATTCATAAATCAACTTATGCCAATGGAAACGATCAAATCTTAAATATATTAATTTAAGTGGTTTTGAGTGCAGTGGAAACATGATGTTAGCTAGAAGCCATGTCTAGATAAATATAAAGAAACTCCTTTTATTTTTTTTTAAAGGATAACAATTTCTCATAACAAATTATAATTAATTTTAAAAAATTAATATTATAAAAAAAAAAAATAAAATTTATTGCAAAAACCGAAAGTCGAAACTTTTTTGAAAATAAAAATTTAAATTTTTTAAAAAATTTTCAATGCAAAACGTGTTTCATGCAATTTTCACTTAATTTGTCTTGGATTGTAGTGGACTAGACTAGCGCCATTGGTCGGTAATTGTCAACAACAGCAACCGTCGCTGTTGCTCTAGTGAAAAATTATTAATTTCATGGGCAATTTTTAATCTCGTACGTGATTCAATTCTCGCCTAACTCAGATGCAAAAAACTGCAACCGAAAGTGATTTTTTATTTGTTTTGCATCTGTGGACTCATAAGGAGTTTTGGACTATCGGCCACATTATGATGCTATGAGTTGATTTGATAGTGTATAAATATTTTCAGAGATAATTGCGAGGTGGTACTGGCTACTGCAAGGCTTGTCCGCAGATACAAGTGCGATATTTCAACTTCACTCTGTGCTGATTACACACGTCCGAAAATTATTTTGCCTTTGTTTGCAGGCACGCATAATTTTAAATTAACACAGCAGCTTTGTTGACTCCAAGCCGAGATAGAAATATTTAAATGTAAATAAATTACAGGTCCCAAAGCAGCTACTGTGACTAAAGAGGTTATGGGTTTTATGTGAGGGAGTGTTGTGCAATTTTTTTAAATGTACTTAAAGCAAAGGAGTAGAAAAACTAGTTAACTAAACATTATTTGATGATATTATTATGCTAATATTAATATTAATATATGTAATATAATTTTTAATATTTTTTAAATTTCTATTGTCCAATTGTTAATGTCAATAATTAATAACATTTACTCAAATTTAATATAATGTTAAAGCAATATTTTATACTCATGCAGTGAAGCTCAAGCACTATATTGCCACCTCTGAAACCTACCTGCTTGTTACATTTGCATTATTTACCATAAAGTCTAAATACTTTTCATATGAGTAATACAATTATTAGTAAATGCTTCAAAGTCAGCTTGTCAAGTCTATTGTTAGCATTTTTAAGAGGGTTTAATATATTCAAAGGTATTGCATGACTTACAGTTTGCATATCAATTGCGGAGCTTCGTAGGCAATTTGCATAAGCCTTCAAAATCCAGGTTTTGCATTGAGTTTCACATTTTGCATAACAATAATATATATATTGTATATGCACATATTTTTCAACTCATTTTAATGGTCAATAAAAACTCATAAACAAATTAATCTTTATTCACAAGGCGTTGTCACCCCATAAAATCCACATAAACTATACAAAGTGGTAGGAATCTGTATCCCGCTAAAATTTATCAAGTAGTCTATAATATATTTCAGAGATGAAATCCCTATAAGTGAGTCAATGATTATTGATATTTTAGTCAATATTTGTGACACCAATTTATTTATTTGATAATAGTTAGCTCTGAAAGTGAGGCCTCAGTCAATCACTGAGTAAAAAGAAGTGGAAATAATGAAAATGCTATGGATGTTGTAAGATGTCAAAATTTAAATAATATACGAATGTATTTTAAAGTAATTTTTTTAAAAATTAATTTAATTTAATTTAATATAATTTAACTTAATAAATGCCGATTTAAGTTTTATGGCAACAAGAAAATATAATGTTTCGTCAGTGGAGTAGCCAGTATTGTGCCAAGGGAAGGGATTTACTAGAATATATTTTCTTTGACTGTATTTTTGCAACACAATTATTATTGTGTATTATTATTATTATTATGTATATGTACTTTATTATTATCCACAATTTTAATTTAATATTATATAATCAAGAGTCTAACTATTCTCATACCCCCGTCTTTCTGAATACGCCACTGCGGTTCGTCACTACAAATCATATGATTAAATTCGCTTCAATTGATTTAAATGTTAGTGTTATCTGATTTTGATAAATACATGTTTTGTTGTTGTTGGTCACGATGCGATGATCACATATCTTGAAAGTATGAATCTTAACTTGAGTATTTCTTTAATATTTGTATATTAAAGATAAAGATATATAAAGATAAAGATATATCATGGTTTTAGTGTAATTTGTATAATATAATTATTATCAATATTAATTTGTGACATGATCTACTATCTTAAGGGCAGAGCATTTGTTTGTTTCTCATTTGGACCGTTTTTTACGATTTCATTTTTTTAAAGTACAAGTATGTGTCCAAACCTCCAGTTATCTACTAACTGGAACTTCGTCACTGTCACAGCTTCATATCTATTAACTTGGTTATAGACCAATGCCTACAATGTATTGCCTATTGACAACCCCCAGACACGGTTAAGGCCACTCACCGGCGATATCCCAAAACAAAAAGGTATCTATTTAGGTCTACAGACTGTTGTCTATCTGAAGGTATACTTTGCGCTCACAAAACATACTTTTTCTTTTCTATCTGTTCCTTACTATTTTTTTTAAATTCTTTTATCTCTTAAATATTTTTTTGAACATGCTTTCGCCCCCTCACTCCGTTTCTCTGCGTTTCTTTTATTCTATTTATCTTATTCTATTTAAAAATTTATTTGTTTCATTCCCTAGGAGTAGTTCTGAGCCGAACTAATTTGAAACCGGAACCACTGACTATTTAATATAAATGAATCCCAATAAATTTGACCTTTTTTTTGTAAAAAAAAAGGGAATCAAACCATTAGATTAGAGTATATTTTAATTTCCAATTATACACACCAGATTGTTCTATAATGATAGGTTTAATGTTAACGAAATCGAAGGAAGTCTTTTGAGCACTCTATAGTTTCATAACACAATAAATATATTTTATAAATATATTGCATATATTGTGCCAATGTCCAACACTGGCAAGCAGGAAGATGATTGTCTTTCAGACACCATTTGATTGGTGATGATAAGACAGGCAGCCTCACGCTAAATGAGCTGCTCGCAATAACAAGAGATCTAGTGATGGGAACAGATCCCCACTTTAGCTTAAACTCAATATCGACATCCGAGAATCGAAGGCCGAAAAAGGACCCAAGTCGTTTCGTGGTCTTCTTCAGCTAATCCTTCACTTCAATTAGGCCACTTGTTGGACGGTGCTCTTCTGACTTCAACATTATTTTTATCCTTTATTTTCAATTGTTTAAATGTAATATGACAGTTTCTCTCACCATCTTTGTCAAGAGCTAACCTGATCAAAATGAAGCGATTAGCTTTAGATTCATTTCATTTACTCTTGCAGTAAATGAATATTTTCTTTATATAAAAACGCAGCTGAATTTCTATACCCTAAGCAATGGTGGCCATATAAAATTTTGAAGTATTTAATTAAAAAATCATTTAAATGTGAAGCATGCAACATGCTGTGCACTTCGCACCAGTGTCGTATATTATATTGAAAGAAAAATTTATAAACAATTACTCAGAATGTCAGTTTTTACGAGTAAAGCCAGTAATATTGCAAACTGCAATAAAAATCAATCAGCAACGGTGTTAAAGTAACAACTGCAACAACTACGATATTGACAATAAACTACAACAACGAGAGCAACAGCTGCGATTACTAGACCCATTGCTTGTTCTTCTGTTGCATTGGGAAACGGTGTGAAATATTAACACCGATATTCTAGGTGTTGTTACTATATGGCAACATTGTTGCTGTCATTGTTGCTGCAATTCTTGCTGTCATTGTGTGGTTGTTGTTTTGCTGTAATTTCGTAGGTGGAACTGCAATGCAATAACTAAATTGCACTTTCAATAGGAACTCAACTGCAATTTGCAGCGTGCGGTTTACATGCGAAGTGCGATTTTATTGATTTATCATATTTTGTGGTTACACATTGCATTGACAGTTCTACGCGAAATTCGCGAATTGTAATTTTTGTCTTTTGTATTTGGGTCTCATACTGGTTTTTTTCCTCCTTCAATTTTTTATCTGATTTCTAAAAGCAAATTATTGGCGTACAAATAGTCAATCTGCTGGTGATTGGTCACAAAATAGTTTATCGCTTGAATTTGTCAAGCGACAATAATCGCCTTACGGTTTAATGTCGCCTTACAAAATATGGTGCCGTTGGTGTCGGTGGTGTCGGTGGTGTCGTGTGCCAGAACAAAATATTGAAACCTTAGCTGAAATTGGATTAAGCCACGTAGATTACAGATAAGATTTTTCAATATTTTATTATTAATTTAAACATTCTTTTTCTAACGCTTAAGTCGCTTAACTTTAAGATAAAATTTTAAGATTATAAAATTGTTTATTTGGAGTCGATTGTATGTATTTAAACGTATGGAGCCAACAACATTGATTTCGATTTGCGACATTCAAGTTCTATAGTATGATAAATAATTTCAGTATAAATATTGTTAAATTGTCAAACGATTTGGTAAAAGAGCTAAATATCTTATAACCAAATTATACGTAAATACAGGGTATTTCATAATAAATTTGCATAGGTGAGGAAAGACATTTAGTGATTCTAGAAATGAAAACAATCAGACAGGAGATATATGATATGAGAACCTGAATCTCAAGTTTTAATATTTTTCAGAATACAGTTTGTCAAAAAAAAAAGTCTAACTTGTACTTCACTTACAACATTTTAAAAAAAAAATCGTTAGTCTAAAAACTTTCAATATAATCAATAAAACGACTGTAATTTTGTACTGTAATTCATATTCCAATTTTAATTCTATATTAAATGGATCTTCACTAAATAACTGGAGCGCTCTTATACTCCACTTATAATATCTCTACAAAAATATTCAGCCCAAAAATCATAAATAACCAATAATAATAAATATTATTAATAAAATGATTATTAATATACTTTAATTTATGGATCAATTTTTATTCCATATTAAATGGATCTCCATATGATAGCTGACATGTTCTTGTTCTTGAATTACAATGTTCTATTTTCAGTCCCAAAATCCTTAATGTTAATAATATAACAATTGATTTGTTTAGTAAACCCTCCTTTAATAGTTGAAATGTCGCTATATTGCATCTGCAATGTCTCTAACCCCGACATGGTGTTAGTTCACACCATGTACCTAAACAGGCTTATGATGTTAAAGTTTGATATATTTGTGTTTGAAAATTTTCAATTATATTCGCGAAAATTTTATTTTTCTTAAATTATTTAAAAAAAAAATTTTTTCTATTTATTTTAAATTAAAAAATCGAACCCTGTCAAATTTGAACCGGACGCAATTTCTGGCACGTGCTATCCAGTACGTACTAACTTATGTACGGACAATTAAGCCAATATATGTTTGCAAATATCACTCATGATGGATATTTGGCGATATACAACACAGCTGTATGCTCACTTAATTAAAAATAAAAAAAATAATTTTCAGATTTGGTGATTTCCTCCATTTATTTATCGATATAGATATAGATATCCCGTTGCAGAACATTTAGCAGCTTTAAATAAATTAATGCACGCACACTTGAACTCTTGTTAGAAAAAGAGTTCTTAAGACGCATACTATAGACATCAGCACTTTCTCATGTCATTGTTTAAACTATTGTTTAGAGTGACAAATCTAAAAACCTAGCTATTGCCCTATATCTCGCCCTTTTTAACTCCACCAGCAAACTGCGTGAAACATTAATAGCTAGCAAGTTTTGCTTTTCTCGCGAAGAACAGAAATCTTTCACTCACCCAGTTTGGTCTCAGTAGTCAAACTCCAAACGAGCGCGTAGAATATTCTCTTCAAAATGAGAGTTATGTTGGCCGCTCCAACAAGCAGCCCACCCAAGTGGTATTTCCTGATTGAATAGAATTGAAAAAGTCTTCGACACCGTCTGCACAAGTTCTCAACTTAGTCCACAATTATCAAGATTTTTTTGTCCTGTAACATAAGGTATATACATCTCTGCAACATTTTTATTGTCTTGATTTCTGTTTGCCTAAGTTAAAGAAATGGTATATATTTATACGAGTTTATGAATTTAAGACAATATAAATATATACATAAAATATATATGTATATAAAATATCGAAATATAAATATATACATAAAATATATATGTATATAAAATATATATATATAATTAAATAAATATATAAAATATATATGTATATAAATATTTGTTGATTTATTTTTATTTCTATTATTTTATTTTAATTTTATTTATTTTATTTTAATTTAATTAATTAATAATATTATTTTATATTAATATTATTATAATATTATTTTGTTGTATTTAATATATTTCATATATATATATGTATATAATATATAATATATATATATTATATATATATTATATTATATGCATATGTAATATATATACAAATAAAAATTTAATTTAAAAAATATGTATTTAAATTTTATTTTCAATTCTTTTTACTGCCAGTTTATTAATCTATAATAAATTTACTACCCTTCTATTCTATTCGGAAAGTTTACCACTCAGTCCCTTTTCCATCAAACATATTAAATTATGAACTTAAAATAAGTGGCAAGGGTTGAAGTGAACATTTTGCACTTTAACTAAAGTGAAAGCTTTTAAAAATTCAAAAGTTCACAAAAGCTCTAAACTAAAATGGAATAAGCTCACGTGTAAGCTAAAGTGGCAAGTGAAATGGCTAAGCTCACAACCATTTTACAGTTTTAAGTGATATCGGAAATAGGAAACCAGGCTACACAAATGTATTTTACATTCGTTTCCTGCTAGTAAAGTAGTAGCACAACAACAACGACGACAACAAAAACAGCATAAAGGAAAACAACTGCTGCATTTATGCTGTCAAACTTGGAATCCTTTCGCATTGCATGGTTGTTGTCCTTTCTACACATTTGAACGCAAAAGCACACATGTGTATGTACGTACAACTAAGCACAGAATGGACTGGCAACAGGCCTACAGATAATCACTTAAAAGCGGACTAACGTATCCATATATTTGGGAAATTATTGTCTATGCAACTCCTGTTTAATATTTCAGTTATCCTTGCTCCTTCCTGTTTGATTCGTGCTAATGCCAGCGATGCAACTATGCAATTCAACTGACATGCAAGTTAAATTGTCCAAATGTGAGTGACTGTAAATGTAGGATAATGACTTTTGGTTGGTTATGGATTACGAAGTTGATATATATTTTATAATATAAATAAATTTCAAAAATATCTTGCACATTAAAACATAAAGATCTGGGATTGATTTTAAATAGTTGAGAACAAAATTAGTTTTTGCGGTAACTAGGAGTGCACAAGCCAAGCGGCAACTAAAGCTGTTCAAGCATTCATCACTGAATCAAAAGTAGTCATGGATGCTAGAAATTCAAGGGGTAAATCAAGAAATGGTCATAGGAAGAAACAGGTTGGCTAAACCAACAATAAAGAAAATGAAAAATCAGATGGGTTAGACTACCTTATAGTTTCCATGGATTTCTCGTTAGAGGTATGAGTTATTGTTCCGAGAATACAATAGTTCAACAATAAATGTAGCGTCACATACAGCCACTGTTTGATCTTACCATCGTACAATTATGTTCTCCTGAAGAAAGTTAACAAGGACACATACCCGCACTTTCTTTATTCTGCAATCATTCTTGTTGAAATGTCGGGTCATATGCATTTTGTAAATGGGACCGAGTTCATGCTGTTTATGTTAATCTTCGTTTTTTTAAGGGAAGTAGTTTTCTGCGGTTCTAAGCTCCTTCTAGGAGTTAAAAGGGGAATTTATATATATATATATATATATATATATATATATATATATATATATATATGTATAAAGAACCAAAGTGAAAACATAAATCCATGCAGAACGCCATTTATTCTCTTTAACACCTATTGCAATAGTTGTTACAACTTATAAGAGTAGAAAATAACTATGCGTTTTATTTGTGATTTTCCTTAATAGAAGAAATTGGTTTTGTAGGGAAGTACTTTTTTGACAATCTGTCGAACTATTCGTTAGTGAAAACGAAAGACATGGTGAGATTTATGAAATGAATAAGAGGGACTCAACTTACTTTCTGAACGAAAAAGTATCTACGAAAAAATGAAAAACTCCTCTCTACTTTGTGCGTGGTTTCTTCAGTCTCGTAGTGCAAATGCGGGTCAAGCTCTCTCAACCTGATCACTTTATCAGAGATTTGTTCTTTCCTTATGATTTTCTCCAATGATTGGCGTTCTAATGACTTGAAATATTATTGTCACACTCTTATCAAACCAACAAAGTCATTCACTGGTTGTTAATTTACTGAACAATATCAATGCCAGTAAAGCAGTTTATTTAGAGACTACTGTACCGAGACTCAAAATAAAAATTTCGGGCTTCACTTCTGTTTCTTTATACAACGATCTTTTTTGTCCTTGCTTGTATTTCGCCATAACGTTGCTTCGATATAATAAGTATCCTCATCTTTTTCTTTTTTCTTGAGTTTGCTTGAATAAACCTTGCTTGGTTGCTGACTGTGTGATCATTTTATATACCTCATGTTTTGTAGTAATAACCATATAACTGTCCTAATCATCCCGTTATCAAAAAAGTTGGAAACTAATAATATCTTTCACAAAATGCTTTATGTGAGAGAGATGTTTTCATTATTCTTCAGCATTCACGGACAGAAGTTGAAGCGAAAGCGGCATAGTTTATACATTATCTCGAGTTTCGCTTAGAGGCATCCTGGGATATGTCCATTTTTTTTCTGTCAAATTTTCTATAAAGAGGTCAGATATTACAAGTGTATGTCTCTAAATTGAGTTTTGTGTACGTTTGTGCACTGGCAGTCGATTTTATGCGAGTGCCATTGTTTGTGGACTATCCATCTTATAGTTCTGAAGACGAGACTCGCTATATGCACTCTTATTGTATTATTGTTATTATTCTTCGGTGCTAGATAACTATTTAGGGGTACCATGTGTAGGTTGTGCAATCAATAAGATTGGGTTTGGCAGGTATTGTGCTGAAATTTGCCATTTACGAGTCCCTAAGAGTATGTCAAACAATTTTTTATTTGCCATTAGAAACTTTGTAAGTTTGAAATGAATATATGAAATATTTCAATAAAAATAAAATTTTAATAGAAAATATTTAAAAATTTCTATTTGAAATTTCAAAGATTGTAACTTCCGTTTGTTTGAACAAATTCGAAAGAAATGGCAGTTTAAGTAGGTACGTTCGGGCCATTGTGAATTCTTTAGTTGGAAAATAAGTTCAGCTTTGTCTTATGACATTTTCTCTGAATGACTGTGTAAACAGAATATAAACAAAAAATGGCCAAAACTTGGATGCATCTTAAAGTTGGCGCCCGAGGAAAAGTTTTGTGAAAGAAACGTGAAGAAAACGCGGAAAAGCACATTTCATTGGAGTTCTGGGAATTTCATTGTCATAATCAGTTGCAGTGTAAAAAGCTTATGGTTGTTTCAAAGGACTCACATATTTTTGTTGTAAATGTCTTAAGTCAATTTTTTTGAAATGCATTTTATTTATTTTAAAAAGTTTAGCCAGAGAAATAAGCGACAAGTTATATTTTCATTTTGTTTCAATACTCAATTTGCGATTGTTTTTTGCAACATTTCGACTGTTTCCTGTCATATTATTGCATTACGAAGGCACTTCTCCTCCATTGCAGGGTTCCCGTTTTTCTCCATTTAACTATACTCGCAGGATAAACTTACAAGCGCTGAAACATTACTTCGATTTCATCTTCGTTTTCAATTTTAGTTTTTGTTTCGAGAAACTTTTCTTTTAAATTGAATATCTTTAGTGGCATTCACTGTATTTGCTCTAGGTGCATAAATTTATATTTTATTTGGAAAATAGTTTCCTTTATTTTGTTCTAACATTGACAGCTGAAAGTCTTGCTGAATAGTCTTATAACCAAAAGGACTTACGTGAGACTCTTAAGCTGGTTTTATTTGAATACTCGAAAGCAAGAAATGTGGAAATCATCATGATTTTATATGCGCTATTTTTAGTTTTTTCATTTCAACGTTTTTTTTTTAAATATTTTTGAATAGAAAATTAGAAATTGATTAGTTGATCTGCTAAATAATTAATTAATTTTCAATTAACTCAACGTTACAAATAAAACAAAAGCCTCTTCACGATTTTCATTTAGCATGCTAAACTCGTGCTCAGTTTCAAAGGCAACAAAATGCTATATATAAACATTTTTAATGCCTGTTTTATGAGCAGAGTCTCACGTAATATTACAAAAAACTTTATTTTTGGAAGTCTATAAAACTATAGATAAAATTACAAGTTAATAAAGCACAGCAGCTGACACTATAGTTCGAATTTAACATCAAGCAAATTAACTTGCTGTAAATACATGCCTTATGAGCTCAATACCATGTATTCTCAACACACGTAACAAGATAATACACTAAAAAACGCCCGATGAAGAAATATTAGCTAATATATATTAGCTATATTAACTGCGAACTGAATATATAAGATATAACTTCCCATTTGTAGAGGAGGTAGGGTCATTTAAACTCTTGTTGTGTGTAACCACAGCATCCGGTTAAGAATTCTTTAGCCCCTATTTGGATGGGGGAGAAACATACGTTATGAAGGTCCAGTGTTTTACTTGGGTATCTGCCTTGTAGACTTAAAACCACAGTGTGCTTCACTCAAGTATCAAGATAATGCGCCGATAGATGCCTCATTGAAATTCCAAGAAATTCTGCTAGTACCAATTGAATTTATGTGTTAGGCATAACTTTCCTGCTGTTAACGATGGAGACGCACCTAACCTCTACTGCTCTTAGGGTCACAGCACCCGGTGAGAAAACGCAACTACACGCCGAATAAAAGCAAATAAATAAAATCATTATTCCTGCTTAAATTTGGGTTTTAACCATAGTCACCACGACCGCAAATGGTCAAGACAGACGAAACTGCGGGCATTGATCCCCATGGTACCTGATATACACCTCCAGTTGGATGTCGGAAGTTAATTTTACTTGCTATCATTCACATTTCAAACAGTGTCGAATTGTGCCGAGATTTTAGTAGCCACTTACAACAGGCATGCCATATCTCGGAAATATTCTAAAGCCTTACACCCAGGGGTAAAACCATATTTTATGTAAATGTCATATGGGGGCTCCGAATAAAACAGTGAATGTACTCAATATTTGTTTCAGAAATACAATATTTCTTTTTTTTTTTTGCTGCATTAAAAAAGTTCAAAATATTTTAAGTTGAACACATTTTCATGAACAAGAAAAAAACTCCTAATACTTTCTTATTTTCAAAAATGTCTATGTTTTAAGTTTATTTATTTAAAAAACATTTAGCTTTTGTTAAATAAATATTCGTGTTTTTTACCCTTTGAACTATATTATTTGTCTATTATTCCCCTTAAACAACTCATAAAAAAAAACTCTTGATCTCTACTCATTACTTCTTCCTCTTAAACAGTTATTTACTTACAAATATTCTTGAAACTTTTATTTGTATTTAATAAATTCTATAATCTTTTTAGTAAACTAAGGCAGAAATATATTAAAACTTCGAATAAATACTGTAGGACCTCTTCTGACAAGGACGAAGAGCACTTCAGAAACTCAACTCATGTGATAATATACAAAAGTTACTATGTTTCATAGACACATTTTATTAAGGTCTGGCATCATATAAAATTCATGTAATTAACTCGACAGTCTTATTAAAAGTGTTTCAACCGTTCCTCATACTTTATATAACTAACAAAACTGATGCACTGCAAACTTCCTGCCTGGCATCCAATCTACCTTGAAAACTTTCACCCCAGCAAAATCTCAATTATTCACCCCTGTACCTTGATTATGTGATTACTCACATTTTTGTAGTTTTTTTTATTTTTTTTTTATTTTTGTCGTAATATGACCGTAGGTTAAATTAAAAGCGCGTTACGAACGCACACTTGGGAAATTAAATTGTTGCTTTTGTTGGGTTTCAAAGCATCCACTGTTCTCCACTGTTCACCTCTCAAACATCACTCATTTACCCGATTACCCATTTCACTATTCCGAATTTACACAAATACGGCAAGTGGAAAAACGTACCAAATGCAGAAAAGATGAAACATCAAAGAGCAAATCTTTTGCATGTTTTATGCGGCGGTAGATAAACAAGTGCTGCTATGGAGCACTTGCCACTGCTAGTATCTAACACTTGTAGGTTAACTAAACTGTCCATCAGTAGTGGATAAATTCTCATTTCTGCCACAAGTTCAAACGGAAGACAAACTCTTTAAATAAAGTAAATAAATAGTTGGCTGGAAACTAATTAAAATTAATTGAAGCTTCGTCAAGTGCCTCTCATAGATACAAATACCAAAACACGTTTGTGTTTGTAGTAGTGTATTTGAAGGAGTAAAGTATTACTTTGTGAATATGTAATGCGTATTTGTTCAAGTACTACGATTATGCAAATGAATAGCAAAGAATAGATTGAATGAAATTGATATCAAATATATGAAAGCATTACAGGTATATCATAAATATCTGATACTTTAGTATCAATAGCATAAAAGCACTTAAATGATTTAATTTTATTAATATTGCTATAAAATCTGTGAAATAATTCATATTGCTTTTAATAGACATATGTGTACATGTATTTATACATATCCATATACTGATATTTAGCGTTTTTAGTGTAGAGATCTAACCATTAAGAAATCAGGACATCATCATATGTGGTTTCACTACCTTTAATTGTTACTGGATATTGATCAAAATAAAGTTACTACGGCCATATTTCTTCAGTTTTCAACTTCTATAACCTTTAGGTCATCGAACACTGCACAAAATAAAATATTACTAATCAACATCGCATTTCAACCAGCAAAGAGATGTCTAACTCGGTTCTATATGCTCACCTTAGATAGGTAAACTTAATTGTAATATTAATTAAAACGCCTCTTGTTAGTCAATATGACTAGTAGTTGTTAATTTAAACTCTAGATTTTGTTTAAGATTTCACATAAACAATATGGTTTATGTGAATTTAAAATTTATCCATAACTAAAAATGTTAAAAATAGTAGTAACAGTATAAAATTGACAATTGTGATTTGACTGTCTGCATAACATGTCTACAAGGTTATGACTAGAAAGAGCTCAAAACTGATGTAATCATACGTCAAATAAATAATTGCATACCATAGCGCTAAATTATATTTTATAACACTGAAGTAGACTATATATAGACTATATATTTTCGATCATTTTTATTTTAGAAGTACGTCTACGGCCGAACGTTTGCATAACAAACGACTTATACAAATGTATAGCCGTCATTCGAGATACAATATTTTCGAACATTTTCATTTCCGGAGAAAATAAATTCCATCCTTGATTGTTCGTATAACAAACAAATGATCAATTCGACTATATAGTCATCATTAATGACATTCTTAAAGAAATGAGTAAAATGTCCTAAAGTATTGTTTAGGTACTCTGTCTTACAGTACGTTTGCGGCGGAGCTGAGTTTACAAAGAGCTTTATTTTCGCTACTTCTCAATTGGAAGCAGGTCGATTCATTATCCAAGAAGTCTGCATAGCGACTGATCGATTCAAATATATGGCATTAAATATATCTTACTTCTAACCAAGTGAGTAAAATATCATTGATGCCTCATCGGGTACGCTGTATTGCTGTATATCGCTGTATATTTTCTAGCGTATCTGCTTTACGTTTTTTCTTCGTTATTTTAGCTAGTTTTCTCTCCATCACTTGGTGTTGATCATACCGAACACTAATGCCGTTTTTGATTGGTAAATCTGGGGAAATTTTTCAGATTTATCGAGATTTCTTTTAGTGCATTTTTCATTTTCGATTAGTAAATCTCGAGTGAAATATATTTAGATAGATATTTTGTTAGAATAGCAAGATAACCCTACAATTTATAGCCGTTTTATATGAATTGATTGATAAAGTGTGATTTGATTCGATATATGTATTCATCAAAAATATATATGCCTAATAATATAACTACATAAATGTTAGATTACTCTAAAAACATTCGATTGGGCAACAAATTTGACAGATTAAGAGTAAATCTAGATTACATACCGATTTACTAATCGAAAACGCCATAAGTCAGTAAGCCTATTTTATTACTATTCTATATAATATATTACTATAACAGATGCTAATCGTATTATCTGTTCTAGTATTGTTCTATTTGTGTTTCAAAAAAATTGAATCTCCCAGTTTATTAAATAAACAAAAGTAATTTAAAACAAAAATAAAATAATTCTATAAATACATTTATCTTTCTCTAACATATTGAACTTTTTATCAATTCCATCTACTATATATAAATATATAATGGGTTTGAGTAAATACTTTTGTCTATTTTCTCTAATAACTATTCACTAAAGCTTTGTTTTCATTTAAGCCAGAAAATCTCTACAAAATTATTAATTTCTATATAATTTCAGTTGCAAGTATTTCGCTCATGCATTATCAGGGCATTGCCATCTCTAAAAGTGCTATCCTTGAACATTGTTGCCAAACACAACTCGGCAAACAAATTAATTGCAACATAATTTCTGCAAACAAATGCAATTTAATACATAAAATAGTAAAAATATAATTTCGAGTATAAAACTTTTAACTTAAATTCGCGTAAGTATCTGAAAATCATTTTAGTTCGCATTGTTGTTGTTGTTGTTGCTGCAGTTGTTACTGATGATGATGCTGGCTGCTGCCTTTGCTGCTGCTGTTGCCGCCATTGAGAAGCTCAATTTCCTGAGGACTACTGATTTTATAGTTAAATTTGTGTGTAATATTTTTTAAATAATTATTTAATTTGTTGGTAGTTTTTCTTGTTAGTGATTTTGTGTTGCTTGGCGCTGTTACTGTTGCTGTTATTTGTTTCTATTTGTGATTACTTCATTTCGACTGTTAACAATTTTCTTACCCATGAGATACTTCTGCTTCCATTGCTCGTTTCGGATTTTGATTCATTTCAGTTGCTGCACTTAAGGTGCACATTTCATTAGTTGGTGGCTGCCTTGTTCGTTGCTTGCCGTTGCAGTTTTTCGTTTGCGTCTTTCCGTTTCCTGTTGCAAAGCGCTTCCATTGTGTTGCTCCAGAGTAGATTTTCTGCTGCTGTGTTGTTGTGTTGCTGCGTTGTTGCGTTGTTGTGTTGCTGCGTTGTTGTGTTGCTGTGTTGTTGTGTTGCTGTGTTGTTGTGCTGCTTGTAAAGCACTTCATTTTAACTTATTGTTAACATAATGTTGCAGCAATGTATTTTATGTTATCTGGCAAAATGTTTTTTGCCAAGTTAGTTTTGTGCAATTTGTTGCTAATTTAAGTATCAATTATTTTCTGTGCATTATTTATCATTTGCCTTGCTGCATCTTTAGTTTAAATTGCTGCTCGGAACTGTGTTGATTTTCACATAATTAAATTTGATTTTAAAATCAAACTAAGAGTATTTTGTGGCATCGAGAATAGTTTTGTTGTATACATAAATTCACTTTAAATATATTGACTTTCAATTAATAAATGGATAATTAAAAGCTACAATTATTTATTTATTTATATTTTATATTGTTTTACAAGTTCATTTCGAAGAAATTGATTTGAGGTCTGGCAGCTAGAGAATTTTATAATATTTTAAGTATATATAATTTATAGAGAACATTATGTCTCTAAACGAGAATTTGACGAGAACGAGAATTAATGGAATGCAATTAATTTGTTTGCTGACTTGTGTTTGGCAACACTGTTCAAGGATAACACTTTCAGTGATGGCAATGCCTTGATGATGGACGGACGAAATACTTTTATATAGCAATTATTAACTTTGTTAAGTTTTTGTGGCTTAAATGAAAACAAAGCTTTAGTGAATAGTTATATAGAGTAAATAGACAAAAGTATTTACTCAAACTAATCATATATAGTATTTTGAAATTAATTGATTAATACTTTTTTTATATATTTTATTCCTTTTACTAAAGAAGGAAGTGCGTTAAGAATAGATTCTTTGTAATTGCCTAAAAAACCTGAACATAAGATTGCTTCTAATACTAGATTCACATTAGAGTCTTGTTCCTAATTTTAGCTGTCATTTGAAATGACTATTGATTTCGATAGGAAAACAATTTCAAATCAAAAAGATTTGTATAGGAAATTTGACAGCTGAAAATATAATTGCATCATAATTTCTATAAAATTAAATTGATTCTAATTTGAACAGTTCACCATAGTACAGGATTGCACAGGACAAATTTGTGCTATTGTAGATAGTTTTAAGGAATGAATGAAATTTATCATATGTTATTTATCATATGTATATATTATATGTGTAGAGTATTTATTATATATATATATATCATATCTGCAAATTAATTCTTCTTTTTAATAACTTTACCTGGCACTTTGATTATTTCTTGTTTTTTTCTTTTGAAAAGTTCTCTCTTTAGGCTATTTTTTTAATGTGTATAATCATCAAATTTACTTTTAATGTCATATTGACAGAAACTGTGGTCTTTAATAGAGAGGTTTCGCACAGTAGTAAACTACAACAACAAAAATTATTTTTATATTATTTTAAATAATTGAATTTTTTTTAATGATTGCACTCATGCCCTGCCAAATTTGAAGATCAGAGTCAGCGTTGATTCACCAGCTGACCCAAATCCGTACTTGACTTGTATGTTCGCACTTTTTTCTGGAGTTTTGTTAATTTTCTGTAAAAATTTTAATAACAAATTTTTTTTCTGTGTTATATATTACTACGAAATCAAAAACTAGCTATAGAATGTTTAAATTAATTATTTATATTTTTATTTTTGTTAAATTTCAATACTGTTCTTTTGTAGAGGCACTATTTATTGTATGAGTTTATTTCTTTCTTGTATACATTCCCAAGAACCTATTTCGTATGTGCATTACGGCAGGGCATTCTAACAGCACATGTGTGGCCAACTCCTCATTCTCTTCACAGAATCTATAGTTTGCATCCGTATGTATATACAGTCCTGTAAGTTGGCGAAATGTGAGTTTAGGGAAGGAACATCATCATCAATAATATAATAAAAAAACTTTTTTTAATTTTTTAAAATTTTGAATATTATTTAATTTTTGCATTTTAAACTTTGATTTAAGCTTTTTGTCTAAATTCATATTAATAAAAATTATGACAATATAGGACGGAGCCTTTTGTAAGTTCAAGTCTATTAATTGTAATTTAGTCGTGTCGACTTGAATTTTGTATCTTTCCTGTCTGAAAATATTTCATAAACTATTTTTCAAATTTTTCCCCCTGTAATTATTGCTAATTAGGTCAAATAAAATAAAAAATTATTTATAGCTACTAATAATACATTTTATGGTACATTAAAGAAGTTAATAAAATTAGGAATTTATCAAAGGTATTTTACAATAGTAGAATAATAAAAGGTTTGTTATTTTTTGTATTGTAATTTTAGGTGTTAAATTACGAACAGATTTCGTGCCAGATTTAAGTAAATTTTCTACGTTTCTCACAAAATGATTTCAAGAACACGACAGATAATTTTATTAACTGATCAGCAGGGCTACAGCCATGTTGGTAAGCGAACACTAAGTATACCTCGAATATGCAATTTTCATACCTCAGCAAATAAAATCATTTACTCTATTAAGTTAACCACCTTTAGTATGATTACATTATTCTAATAGTTTTTTATCTTTTTTCTCAATTAGAACGTGATCTCATTAAAACAAATTCTAGATACAAGGGCGCACATGTTTATATGCAGCAATTTTTGAGTCATGCTCCAGAGGAGATAAAGTTCAACAAAGGTAAAAACTAATGAAAGACAGTTATATTTAATTAAAATATTTAATATTATTAATAAATATAAGTGATTTTTCAGAAACGTCATATTTTTAGAGAAGGTTAGAATATCTCAAATTGTGTACCATGGATTAAGTTGAACATTGCAAATGACTTAACATAGCAAAAAATTCTTAAGCTAACATATTACTTCTGGATATATGAATACATGTATATTAGGTCAAAAAATTGAAAACCTAACACGGCATACACTGTATTCTGTAATACAGCATTCTTAGATACTCATCAACTATAATATTATAAACTCAGTACTCATCAACAAATAAGAACCCGCTAAAGAAAATCAGCTAATCTAGCGTTCGAAAAAGATGGCTAATGTTGGCACCTGATGTCAGAAATGAGAGAGGATAAACTTTAGACTACGTTCTACAAATTTATTACTGCTTATGATTTAATATTGTGATAATATAATATTGTAGGGTCCCCTCTAAATGAGATGCAAAAATTTCAAAGGAGGATATTCAAAATTTTCAAGTATGGCAGAGAGTTTGATATACATCGAGATCTTCACCAAGTATATAAAGATTAGAGCGTCCAAAGCATTCACTAAAATACATGATCATCCCAACAATTCTTCAGCTCCACTTTAAGCGATGCATAGAAATGCATACGAAATATTGCGAAACAACTAGTCATTTGAGAAAGTGACATTGTAATATAAAGTTAAGCCTTCAAAGATACAATTTCGTGGAAAAAAATTGAGTAAAAATATCTAATGAATTATGATGACTAATGTACTTATACTATGTTTACAGATACTACTATGAAGAAGTTTACATCAAACCTTTTCAGCACATTTATATGGATTTGGAAATGGTATATGGACTACAACAGCAAATAATACCAATTGAGTAAAGAGTCTGAGTCGAGAAAGTTGTTAGATGATATTTAAGACTATAACAATAAATAGGTCAATAAAGGAAAGAGTCTGTAAAATTACTTAAAGAACCTTTGTCATCTACTTATGCCTAATTCGCAATTAGGCACATTAGGTCGAAACAGTCGCAATCTATTAACTACAACTGGCATCAGTTGTTTTGGAAGAAATCGTATGACTTGCAGTTAAGCGCATATAATGCAGTATTTTCAGTTGTGGATTGGCGTGAAAGGCGTAGAAGTAGCTCTATTTGCATTTGCATATTCCGTCAAGAACCACTTATTAACATATTAGTACTTATTCCATAGTTATACGGTAAAGGATATGATATGCTTATGATTTAGGATAATTATACTATCGGTCAATTATGTTCATGTTTCACACATATAACGGTATAAATTTGGCTTTATTATTACAGATATATAGATTGGTTTAGTCGAAAGTGTTTTGAATGTAGGAATGATGTCTAAACTATATTTTTTTTATATACATATAGTTAATGCTATTAAAGACTCCAGGGAGGCAGAAAAAAGGAAGAATAGTCATATGCTTTGCAGTATTATATGTACAGATGAAATTTACTGGTGTGATTAGATAGTACGTTGAATTCTGACTTTCGAAATGCTGTTGAGCCATCCTTTTCTCTTCTGATGGCTATGCTAATAATGTTGTTGAGGGTTCAAAGAAGGCACAAAAAAAAAACAAGGAAGGAATACCAAATAGCTTGGAGTATTCTGAATACAGTTTTCGCTAAATTAATGTGTGTTTTTAGAGGGTCTCTGCCTAGTTTTTTAATGGTTATTATGCCAACGACTTTAAAGATACGTGAAGGAAGAACGAAACTGCGATAAATGAGTAAAGGAAAGAGACTGTTTAGAATATAGCGATCCATTATTCCAAGCGTAAATAAAATATCTCTTTAAATTGTTGGGACAGAAATGATGTTTATGGCAGTTTTCATAAAGATTATTTTTATTATATTATGGCATGTTCTGTACAATATTTGTTTGTATAAACTTAGCCTAGACACAAAGAGTTAGTACAAAAGTCTTCCATTTTTGCCTATTTCGAGCGATTTATCTCAGTTCATCTATTGATTTATTTGTTTCATTGTTTATGGTTCTAAGTCAAGAATTGTATGGTCGTCCTCGAGTTATACTGCCAAAGGACAATATTTTCATGAGAACCCTTTAATTTTTTGGTCAGCGTTTGAATTATTGCATTAGATAAATACATATTTTTGATATGAATAAAGAAGGCCCTTTAATATTATATCTTATATCTTGGGAAAGCTTGTTAGTTTTGCAACAAAATCTGGAATAGTTAATGGAATGAAATATGCTATGTGATATTTTGTCTCGAGTTTTAAAAAATTTGATTTTCATCTGTTGACAAAATGTGTATTTTTCTGTAAAGTTTGAGGAAAATCAAAAAAGTAAGAGATGTTACTATGGAAGACATTTAAGACTTCGTTGCATCGACTGCATCAACTGTATTGCCGGAAATTACTTTTGTTTCATGCATAGCACATTTCAGTTGAACATTGCTGTCATCATTCACTTGTTTAAAATGGCACGCTATTGTTATATAAGCCACTTACAGCATTAAGTTTTAAATTTAATAATGAATTTTTTATCTCAAAAGTTTTTCACGATTATTTTTTTTTTTTTATTGCTGGAGCACTTAGCAGGCAATCCGAAAATAATGAGCGAGTTGTTGATCCAATTGCATAATTGCTTTCAAGTACAGCAAAATTTAACAAAAATATTATTGCATGCAATTCTTTTATCACAACAAAAAACAAAAAAAATAAATAAACATAAAATAGCAAAAAAAAATAATAACAAAAAAAATGGCATATAAATAATTTTTGAAGTTGCATTTAATTTTTAAAGTAAAAAAAAAATCTGAAATAAAATACAGAAAAACTGAAACGTTTGCTAATATGTGAACGTTTTTTTTTGCAGTGTATTAGTCACTATGGTGCATGTAGTCAGCAGCTCTTGAGCCCAACAATGAGCCATATTAGCCACCAATGATTTTATTTTTTTTTCGGTTTTTAAGTAGTTTTAGTTTAAGTAATGTTTTCTGCCATTTTAGGTGCATTTTTTCAAGCTAACTTTCGGCTAACATTCATTTAGTGCATACAACAATGAGAGCCTAGTATGCAATTGCAAATCTCTTAACCCAGTTTTGGTAATCACGAAATTTAAGTCACTCTCCACTGTAATTACCTTTTGCATTTAATAATATTTTTTAAAATTATGGCAGTTCAAAGGAAAACAAAAGGAATTACTGCACTTAGCCGTTGCCTTGGATTTGATTTTGTAATAATAGGTTCAGACATACAAATTCCTATATCTATGTAGGTATATAAGTGTGAGTGTGGACTATGTAATACTCGGAGTTATTCCAAAGGTCTGACATATCAATGCGAATTAATCTTTTAAATGCTTTAAATTTGACTGGAGTTATAATTTTTTCCACAAATTTGTTTGCTAATTTAATAGCGAATTTTAATTGTTTGTGCACGACGAATAAACTGGCAATTTCCTTGAGATACACAAATTTATCCAACGTCAAGTGAAACAAATCTTTTATGTAATGATTTGAGGTACTTTACAATATAATTTTTTTTTAGTTTATTTAACTATATATGCATATATATTTCAGGAAGAAGATACACTGGAAAAACAACGAGTATCTCGTTACAATATTTTACAGAAACTACCTGTAAGTTTGTTTGATACGAACTGCTTAGTAGTTAGCTGCTTAGTATAGTGTCTAAGTCCCTTCTTGAGGAGATGCAAAAATTTCAAAGGTGGTTATTCTAAATTTTCAAGTATGGCAGAGAGTTTGATATACATGAAGATCTTTCTGTTATTGTCACCAAGTATGTCAAGGTTGAAGCGTATAAAGCATTCAGCAAAATACACGATCATCCCAATAATTCTTCAGCTCTACATTAAGCGATGCACAGAAGATTTGCCGATATCATGTAATATGAAAACAAATAATATGTAAATTAAATTTCTAATTAAAAAAATTGTAAGCCATAAGATAGATTAAAAGATGAAAAATGAAAAGCATAGTTGTACGGACTAAACTGTTGTACTTTAAAGTACTTTTTTCAACAGGCATCCATGAGAAGCCTCTTCTCCCTTTACCCGTAATCAGATTTGTTAGTATATATATTTATGTTAAATGTATATCAATATATATATTCTATATATATTTTTATATGTATATTATAGAAATAACGTGTTACTCTCTCTCTCTCTCTCCTATCCATAAGCAGATTTGTTAGTTTATAGTGCATAAGTCCTTATGGTGATTCTTTCCTCCATTCTCTTTATAAGTTATTGAACAAAGAAATTTTGATACTTTATTTTGATTGTAGCATATTACCCCCAAAAGAGTTGAAAAATAGATATGAAAGGTCAGACAGTCTGGTAGAAAGCAGCTGTCTTATGAACAGTCAGTTAACAGAACACTTCTCATAATAAAAAAATTATTATATACCTAGGTGATTCTATATAGATGTGTGGCGATTAGCAAGGCCTCAAACACTACTATTCGCCAGCTAGAAATTGCACAAAGCCAGGCACTGAGAACACTTTTCAAGGGACCATGATACATTAGGACGAATTACATTCTCAGAGACCGCAAGATTGATCCAATCAAAAAATACATAAATGATAGAACCCTGAAATTATTTGCGAAAACTGACAGCCTTATTAACACCGCATTATCGAATTTAAGAATGGTTACAGGCACCTCGGGGAGGTATGCAGATCTGAAGTCAAATATTGCTTAGTCTGATGAAGTGATAAACAATAATACAGTCAAGGCGTAGAGAAGCGTTATGAAGAAACCTCACAGTTAATCGAGAATAAAAGTGCTGAAGTGCACTGACTCAACTAGCCTCAACATAATATTTAATTGGAATATATCTTATATGTGTGTTTCTTAACCAAAATTAGTAAAATTTTCAATATCGATAAACTGTTTAACGGGGCATAATTCTATATAGAGGTTTTGCTGAGACCAAGCGATGTCACAACATATCAATACGACCCAAGTGTATTGGTTTTCAATAATAGAGTAATAATAGAGTATAAATAACTATTGATGACTTCTTACAGAACCATTCATCAGGAAGTGAATATATTCGTGACATTTATGAAATAATGATTTTCCAATTGAGTTTCTTAAGCGAGAGTGGTATTTCGACATATAATAAGTATATCAAATTTTTGATTCGTTAATTAGTTAGAAGCGTTTTAAACCACAAATGAGTTATGGCATATATATTTGAGGACCAAGCCTAATTGTCGAGCTAATCCGATGGAGCAAAAGCACACAAATGAGACATAACAGTGAAGTGTGCGCGTCATGATTTACCATGACGGCGTGAAAAGTCGTTACTTAATAAATCTTGATTAATTCTGCCCAAGAGCATTCACCTAACAAAATTAAACATTAAGCAAAATTTGGGCAACTTGGTGGTAAGAAATAGTTACTATAAAAAGTCACTCTCAAACAATATAACAAAATTAAATGCAACTAAATCATTGAAAAATTGCAATCAAATGAGCGCGCCGAGTACAATGGAAGGCGCATTTGCAGCAATAAAAACGTGCAAACTAAGCGCAGCAATTGCTGCTTCGTTGGTATGAAATTAAGTGTTGCAGCGCTCATGGAGGCTTCATACCTTGTTGCTGCTGATGCTGATGCTGCTGCTGTTGTTATTGTAGTTGTTGTTGCAATTGTTTTTGTTAATGTTAAATGGTAAAATTGACATTTAACAATACAATTGGTTTGGAAAAAATACAACAACAGCAGCAGCAACAACGACAACAACAACAGTAATGTGAAATACAACAACAACATTGGTAGGAACAAGACTATGGTTCGGAATGCCTTTACCACAATCGAGCACCAAACCAAAAAAGTGGTGGCATGCAACGGGTATTTGCGCTATGGCACGTAGTAAGGTCGTCAGTTTAGTGGGTAATCTTGGAACCGTTGCGGTGCGGTGAGAAGGTCATCAGCATGGTAGTATCAAAATTCGACAAAATGTCTGAGCATCAAATCGACAGCACAATGTGCTCGTACACTGGAAAATGCCCCAAAAGCAAGATGTTGCGAAAATTAAATGGCGGTAATTTTTGATGATCGTCATTAGGCAGAAAGGTTGCTTTTTTGTTGTACTGATGCGATTATAGCGAGTTAGTTAAGTTATACTAGAGTTAGTTGATCTTTAAATTGAATGCTGAAAAATCAACTAAATTAGCTGGCAGCAGATAAAGCAAAAAATTCCAAATTATTTAAATGTCTTTATTAGAAGGTGCTGCACTTAACGTCAATACAATTTGTGCATTAAATTATAATTAAAGCAATTTATTCAGTAAAGATTGTTAAGTAATCTTGTTGAATACATATTTTTTAGCAAAAAACTTTTAATTTGAATTTTGAAGTAATTTGAAAAAATTATCATAGAAAACAAAAAGCATATTTTTATTCGTAAAATTCATGAAGACTACTGCTGCAGTAATGTATGATATAAATAAATCACTATATCGTAATTATGATATAATTCATAATTATCATAATATCATAATTATGATATGAAAATTACAATGCAGACCTTTCAAAAAAAATATATATATAAAAATCTTTTATTATATTCATTCAAAAGTTTGTGATGCTCTAAAGACAACTTGGGAGATACCTTAAAGTATATTCATTTTTTATTACCACATGGTGAGATAAATCCTATTAAGTCGCTTCGACTATGTCTACTTGCCATTTGGAATCTTTTAAATGAGGTCTAAAGAAATTCAAAGTTAAAGTTGGAGAGAAATTTTAACCTACCCTATGTTCGATAATTTGTGTTGTGGCTTGAATATTGTATTAAAACATATTTATCTATTTTAAAAATTTAATATTCTATTATATTATCATCGAAGCAAATTCGTTGAGAGATGTAATCATACATATATATATTAAACTAGAAGAACAGTCAGTAGAGTTTTGCCATGTTACTTACTTATTAATTATAGAGGGATTTAACAATTTACATTCTTGCGATCATCGATTATTTCCTAAAAGGACTATTGACAGCACTATAATCGATATTGGTATTGTGTTTGTATCGCGAAAAAACCTATTAAATTTTCTCTATTAGGGTAACCAGTTGTGCGGACGATCAGTTTTATTTCAAGTATAAGCGTATATAATAATAAACATTACGTCACTGTATCATTGTTTTTTTTTTTGTCAGTAAAAGTATCTCTCTATGTATGTCTCTAACATACGTACTTACATTATTTGGAAATGGGTCAACGAACAATGAAAGGATTTCATGACTGTATTGTTCCATAATTTTAACTAAATTTTTGTTTATTAACTATAGAGATATATAATTGAAATATGGAATATTCTTTTATTCGGCAATGAATTTTCTTAAAACTAATTATAACTTATAATTTTAAAGTATCAATATATGGAGAAGTATTAAGTATTATTAAAAAGAAGAGATTATGCACTGCGACCTAGAAGATGTATTGTGTCCCTTACTCGGGTTAGAGTGTTTCTCTAAGTTCGATATCTTTATTGAAACACACTATAGAGCCTACCTTTCATAGTCTTGAATAGTCTTATGATCCATGAAATACCCTTCTAGGTGTTTCTTACGCTTGTGCATCAATGCCGGGCACTCCCCAAGCACATGGTATGTACTTTCTCTCTCTTCTCTGCAGTATCTGCAGTCTGAGTTAGATTGAACTCCTAACTTTGATAGGTGATTATTCAATCTACAGTGACCGGTCAATAATCCCGTAATAATTCTTAGGTTGTTTTTTGATTGTGCTGTGCAATCTTTAAAGCGTTTTAGGTTGTAAGTCCCTAACAGCATTTTAGATTGTGATATTCTTGGTAACCTTCTCCAACAGAGTTCTCTTTCTTCTTGAATTCCATAAGAATAGAGTTGCCTAGACCACGGAATGGTTCTGGGCCTATCATCTTTGAGGCTGCGCCTCTTTTTGCAAGTTTGTCTGCCGTTTCATTGCCTTGGTTACCAGCATGTCCCAGAATCCATATTATATCTGGAAAAAAACAAACAATTTATTTTTTAAATCAATTAATTTGATAGACGTCTATCACTTCATTTGCAATTCTTTAGTTACTCATGACAAATAAATCCATTCAAGTGTGCAGCAGTAAATGCCATAAACAACAAAAAACATGCAACATGCAGTATGCAGTATGCAACATGCAGGAACAAAAACTTATGGTACTAATTGTGTGCATTACTTGTGACCACATTTGGCCTATTCCACTTCAATTAAATGTTGAAGTTTCATGAAAGCTCACTTCAGTGTCCTCAGTTGGGTATGATTTCTCATGAAACATGCTCTCATGTTCTTTGTTAAACAGGATAAGCGTTATTTCAACCAGAATCAGCATAGATACTCATAGAATCAAAATTTATCGTTTGTGCCAAACACTTGAATTGGATTCATCTACCCTCATGTACCACTTAAATCTATTCTCTAATGTTTGCGTTACTAATCCGGTAAAATTTGCAATGTAATTTTTGGTTATTGGAACGTGGGTATATTTGTATGTATTTTAATCACTCTATATGATTTATGAGGACAGCCTATATAGATATGTGCACTTAAATTAAAGTTTAATTAAATATGTTTTTTCTAAGATTAAAAGAGAATTTTAAATGAATCTTAAACTTATGAGTACATAATATATATCAAAAAATAACATTAAATGGTTTCACCTTTTTGGTAGCTATGTATTAAATAAAGTATGATACGTAAGAAAGTTTTCACTGCTCCTTTATTTATATATCTGTACAGATCATGTACCCAGTTGACAGTTTAGGGAAAGCTCAGATGTCAGATAGATGCAGTGGAGTATTCAGTTATGTATATGCCACTACACATGTCTGTGGAATTGAATGATTTGATGAGTTGCAAAGATGTACATAGCCCCTATCTGTTTAAGATATTGTCTACTTATAATAATACTATAGTTATATGATTTTGAGTAATTGGAAAAATACTCTGCCAAATTTGGAGCTCAGAGTCAGCGCATCTTAACCAACTGACCCAAAGCCATACTTAACTTATTTGTTCGCACATTTTTCTGAAGTTTTGTTAATTTTTTGTGAAAGTTTTTATTAAATAATCCATTGGCTGTGTTACATTAGAACGAAATCATAAACCACCTTTAGAATAATTAAATTAGTTAATTATATTTTATTTTTAATTGTTTTTTTTAATGTGAAATATATTAAATATTTTGTTTATTTGAAAACATTCGATAAATTATGAAATAATTTAAGTTAAATGAAGTTATAAACACTAAAAAGTAGCGTTTATTTTTTCTAGTCTAACCTTAAATTTTTAACTTAGCTACAGAGGTGTGCCTGCGAAGTGCACCGTAAGACAACAGAATTTAGAACCGCAGTGCAGCCATGACCAATTGAGTCTTAAATTGCTAACTCAGCGCTCGCATATATCATTCCTGTGCAAGTTAACGCCCAATTCCACTCGTAATAAATTGACAAATGTATCATCTCGAAGCGGGAAGAAGCACAAGAAGTCTAAAACAGAATTTAAAATTTCCAGAATATAAAATCTACTACTAGCAAAAATGTCTTTGCCAGCACTTAAGGTTTATTAGTTCGCAAGCCAGTCAGGCAAAGCAATTTTTTGATGCTCAAATGCCTGCGATTGAGCACATCAGCGACTCCGAGTTGACTGCAGTTCACATAACTTTGATTAAGTGCTCAGCTAAATATGCAGTTTATTTTTTATGTTGTTTTTTTATTTTGATTTTTTAAATCGTTCCTATACTATATACTTCCCTAGATTAATCGCTAATCTGTCCCTAGAGGGCGGTCCGACATTTTTTCCTTTAGTTTTTTCCGCATTCAGCCGGGCTGCGCTTATGCACTTTTCCCTTGATTATTTCGTATATGGCGAGAGGCACACGCATTCAGTCACATGTTGCATGTTCATTGGTTTTGTTAAAAATCTTGGCACCTCTTCGTCCATAAATGCAGTTTAGGCACAAAATCGTTTGTTTAACTTTTTTCAGCTTTTTAAAATGTTTTGTTTTTTTCCTATTATAAATATTAATGCAGTCAGCCTTGAATTAATTTCAGAACTTGTGTCCCTTGCTAAATTGATTAATGTTTCAATTTTATGTTTTGTCTTTTGAAATAATTTTCTAGGAATCGAGTTAAGAAGTGAATTGCAATTATTTTAATGCAATTTTATGTCCTTTGGGCATTTTATATGCACAAACTAAATTTAAACAATTAATCTTTTCGAATGTACAAAGCAATTGCATAAACTAATTTAAAGGAAATTGCAACGAAGAATTATATTTTTAATTAGAATTTGAATTGCTAACTTGAAACCTGTTACGAATGAATGCTATTTTTACAGTAGTCATGTAAACTGAATAGATATTTATTGAGAAACGTTAAAGATTGTTATCTTAACTATTATTAGCCATTATTATTATAGGCAAGAGGTCGCCGATAGTTTAATTGCAATGATCCAATCGAAGTGAAACAAGTTGGAAGCTCCAATAACTTTCAAACTTTTATTAACATTCTATCTGATAACATCGGATTCGATTATATCCAATCGTGAAAAAAATTAGTTTTTTTGAAAAGTTATTGTCTGGATTGAAACTCAATTCCAATATAGTAATAGCGCTACATATGACCCCAATAACTTTCAAACTGTTGTTCAAATAATATTCATATACCATATAACATCGGATTCGTGAAAAACATTAGTTTTTTTTTGAAAAATTATTGTCTGGATTGGAACTCAATTTCAGTATAGTAATAGCGCTACCTCAATAGTTTTCAAATTGTTGTCCACAATCCACTATCTACTATCCATATATGACAACGGATTTGATTATTTTCAATTGGAAAAAAAAAATAAGTTGTTTTCAGAAGAAACCATTGTCCGCGCTGAATTCACGTCCAATACAGTAATAGGTTAGGTTAGGTTAAACCGGCGATCCCTAGTGGATCCATTTAGGCCTATTGGCCCATTGTGTTACCATATATATAGAAAAACTCAGGGTTTAAAACCACTTAGAACCTAGAACCAATATAGTAATAGCACAAAAGATTAACTATGGTCGCCTACAGACTATATTGAGGAGTTTGTTGAAGATATTAAACTACACAATGTAAATAAATATTTCATATTTCCACACTTAGAATGTCATAATCAAACAAGCTTATATTAGCTTGAGATTGTGTGTGCTAAAATAATTGGAGACATCTACATTTCCACTCGGAGACATCTATTACCCATTATGATGTCCTTAAAGTTACATAGATGCAAAACACTTGAATGGGGATTGTAAAAAACCGCATCAATGGTAGAAGTGGTACAAAAGGTTAAAGTTTAAATTGAAAAAAATTCACGACGCAGTGAAAGGAAATGGTTGATCAGGTTCATACATCAAAACCAATGAATAGTTAAAAAATAGCTTAAACTGAACCTTAACAAGTTTGTAAAGGAGAAGATTTTACCTATGTTCAAAAATGATTACAATCGATAAAGTCAAAAAACTTTCACGATTTCACGAATACGACCAATTGGCAAATATTATCTTATTATCTTATCGTTGGCTTACGGTTGTAACACTGAAAAATGTTCTATAGAAGGTCAGTTATTTCAAATAAATCAATTGTAGCACCTTATTAAATCGACTGATCTGTCAACGGTTGATTTTACCTTGCGAACAATAGTCGAAGTAGTAAGAAGATACGTTTGTATTTAGATTCTTATCAGCTTACAGACACGAAAAAAAAAAAAAAAAAGTAAGTATGAAGTAAGAAGATACTTCATTCCTAGAATATAAGTTCCATCTAAGTACTTCAATAGATTCAAAACCTTAGTAGATGCATTAGTCTTTCAAATACTCGATTCTCACTACAAACAAAAATATATTATTATGACTGAGAAGTCAAGCCACATCATCTATTGGCAACCATAACGATTAGTGGTTTTTGGATACTCTCCGTTGCAATGTTTGGATGTTTACAGTTTGTGACTGCAAAACTGTTAACACGAATGTCTATGACGAAAATAGTTCAGATCGTGTTTCAAATTTGTAGAAAACAAAACATTTCGATAAAAGAGAATAGACGTTTCAACCAACACAGAATGCGGGTGCCAAACAATATTGCTCCAGACCTTATTTAGACTACTAGTGGTCTCTACGATCGCCAGATACGAATATAATTGATACTTGGGAATGCAATTTTAAAATTCGAAATCGGCACATCGAATAGTATGTTTAAATAGGATTTTGGTATTTGATGAGGTTTTTTTGTTTCAATATGTTTTCCATAATCGAAGAGGTTTTCCTGTTCCAATATGTTTTCGATGATCAAAGAGGCTTTTCTGTTCTGTAAAATCTGGAGTAAAAAAACTAGTTAAGTTTCTAACGTAAAGTACATTTTTTAGATAATTTAAAGTTATTTTACTGAGGAAATATATATGTATTGTAACCTCTGATGGAATCGAACATAAGTCGATTCCATTTTGACCAATTCGCTATAATATGCTTATAAGATACCAAAGGTTGTTAAAAAATTTTAAAAACTTTTTCAATCTATATTGTAAATCATGTTATAAATCATGAATTTCGAAAACGTCCAAAGAACACGTGTGCTCCAAATCGTTCGAATTGCAACATTTTGCGATTAAAAAAAGAAAACACTAAAAAAACGAGACACCTTCTACATTTCTCTCTTGGATTTTCGTGAACTGCCAAAATGTCTGCCACTTCTTATTTGGTACTATAAGCCAAATTTTGGATGACAGCAGAGAATTTCACAGCTTTTAAGCGTTCATTTGAAGCGCTAAGATGTTCTACACATCATAAATGTGTCATAAAGCCACAAATTTAACGAACCGAGCTCGCATGCATTCCATCTGTTAGCCACCACAAAACGAGGGGCGTTCATTAAAATTTCGTGACAATGTGAGAAATAAACTTCAACCGCATTTATCACTTCGGCACAGGAAAACCACAAAGAAGCTAAGAGCAAGAGGAAAAAATTTATCTGTAGCAGCATTTGCAGCATCCACAGCAGCAGCAACATTTGCAGCATCAGCGCAGAGTTACAATAGTACGAGAGAGGGATCAGATAATTAAATTTGAATTTCATTATTACATGTCGTATATGACCGCAAAAGATTATTTATTTTACTTCTCAAAAGGAAAACTCAACATCGCTAACAAAAATCGCTAACAAAATCTAAACAGCAAATTTGAAGCTTCAATAACGACAAATCGTTGCTTTATGGGCTTGCGGGGCGTGGCATTGAGATTAAAAGGGTTAAGCTGTTTTGCATTGTGTTTGGATATTTATTTTTGCTCGTTCCCCATAAATCAATTTGGCATTCATATTGTTCTGCTTTCTAGTGTAATAAAGCTTGGCTGGATTTCGTCTTGGGCACAGTACCGGATGCTGTCATAATTTATATGTTTCGGTTTCGGTTCTGATTGTATTTTTTATTTTCTTCGTTTTGGTATATGGCAAATGCTTAAAAATATAGAGAAAATAAATTATTGTATATGTGCGAGAAAGTCTAAATCTTTTGAATTGTTTAAGTCTTAGAGTCTAAGACAACATATTTTTGAAATGACTACGAAAAATAGCTTTCAAGAATAAAAATATATTATTAAAATTATATGAAACCATTCAGTAAAGCTATAAATTGCATACCATGTCAATATAGAAGTTGAGACCTTAAGATTGATCCCATCAAAAAATACGTAAAAGATAGAGACCTGAAATTATTTGCAAAAACTGAAAGACTTACCAACATCGCGTTATCAAATCTCAGAGTGGTTACAGGCACCTCGGGGAGGTATGCAGATCTGAGATCAATTATTGCTTAGTCTGTGAAGTGATAAACAATAATCCAGTCAAGGCGTGAAGAGGGGTTACAAAAATACCTCGAATTAAGAAAGAGTAAAAGTGCTCAAGTACGGCTTTCCTCAACCATTTTCTTTAATCTGATATACATATTTTCATATATTTATTTAGATATTAGATTAAAAATAAAATATAATTTAACGTAACTATAATTAATAAATAAATAAATTTTTTAACAATGTTTCTTTCCAAAATTTGCAATATCAATTGATTCTTTGATAACCTCAGTTAGAATCTTTATATAAAAAGTATCTTTCAGGTATATATATTTTTTGTTCATTTCTGTGGGTGGTTTTACCACAGCTAAATTATGTATTTAAAAACGTATTGAATGTCTTTCTACTTACCGAAATGTCATAGTTAAATGTCAAAATTTGACTGGCTTTGTGGTGCCGTGCATATGCCGACGAGGCAATGGTGCATTATACTAGAGTTAACAGCAATTAGTATTCAAAAAACCGTTTACCATCATGACAGAGTCTATTGCCTCATTTGGCAAGTAATAAACAATATTTGTGTTTAGCTAGTTTAACTACCGCCAAGTTTTTGTTTTGATTGCTGTATTCATGTTGAGCTACAATAGCAATTGGTATGTTCAATTTCTTACATAATGTGAATTTGGTTCATCGTTAAACTGGTATTATACCCTATTTCCATATGTTTCATAAGGCAGTTTTGCTTATTAATGCTATTAATGAGGATAACTTACCATACAAAGAGCTTTCATATAAATGAACTCATTATAAATAAAGTAAATCATTTAAATCGAAAAATGCCGAATACAATCCTTAAAAATAAATTTCACACAAAAATTGTTAAAATTTAAAATATTCTTCATATGTCTTCATAAGTACTTCATAAATAAAGTGTAAACAAACAATCTATTTCAAATGCACAAATCAGCTTACGGAAACGTTCAAATCTTAACTTTATTGGCATAAGTAGTTTTAACTGCAAAGGAAACATGCTGTTATATTTAATGGTTGGTATTAAATAAAGTTTAATGAGTTATAGTACATTCACACTACCTCATTTAGGTACTTGCTCATTTATATTAAAGAGTGTACGGTATCATTACAATGAACTCATATATACAGTTGATAGAATTTTTCTAAACATTTATAAACTTCATTTAATAATATATCATACATATTCTGTATAAATTACATATTCAATTAATAAAAACAAAGGTTTTATTAAATACTCTCTTTCGCAGTGCCTTTATTTACAGCTTAGCTTTTGTTTGTTTACATTTTACTTATATAAAAAAATTTCATCTAATAATACATCGTACATAAAATAAATGTAACTGATATACTGAATCATTTATATATTTTTGTTTATATATTCAATTAATAAAACCAAAGATTTTATTAAATACTTATATTGTCAGTGCCTTTATTTACAGCTCAGCGGTTGTTTGTTTACATTTTACATTTAAAACATATGACATGTATCAAATTTGGGTAATTTCCCTTGTGGGAAATTTATTTTTAAGAGTTGTATTCGATATTTATCACCTTAAATGAACTCATTTATTGATAATGAGCTCATTTTTATGAAAGATTTTTGTATGGTAAATCATTTTCATTATTGGATATAATGAGCAAAACCGCCTGAATGAGGCAGTATAAATGTGCTATTAGTAAAACGTTGCATTGGTCGGGTGAATGGTGTAAAAATACCAGAAGAAATCGACAAAATGCTATTCATAGAGTATTTCAAGAGATGTGTATAATTTTATCTATTATCCGAATATATTAGAGATGAAAAATTCTGTGGAGATAGCAGTCAACAAATTCGACTTGTTACAGTTAAAGGTTTGATGTGACCTCAGTGCTGAAAATCGAAAGGTAGTATATCATTAATAGTCGCTGCGAAGATACTAGAAGCTAAAGCTTGTTATATTAGATGATTTGTTACTACTTTTAAGCTATTCTATTCCTTTGGTTAAAACCCACGCACTTTAACAATATTCTATTTTATTCTTAATTCATTTTATCATATTCTTAAAATCATTTTCTTTGTTATTCAACGCAATCGTAAACGATTTTTAGTTTGAATTCGCAGTAATTCATCGCACGCATTTTGCATTTGTAATTCATTCAGTGTTCTGATTAATTTTACGAGTGCTATGCACCGGACTCCGGTTTATTCTGTTCTTATTTCTGCAGCATTTTGATGGCATCTCTTGCAAGTCCTGGCAGTACAAGTACTACTGACTTGGCATTTTATGTGCTTTGCTTTTCATATTGACTTTTGCTGCGTTCGTCTGATTTTTATTTGTAATTCAGCACTATAAAATGAAGTTTAAGTGCGAGTATCTTCAGCAAAGCGCAGTGAATAAAAACATTGTGGAAAATGATTCCATTTAAGCCTGAGCTCAGGCACGTTGGTAATAAACGCTTGACTAATTGTGCTCATTTCTTTGGAAAATTTCTAAATACAAAACTCTTCAGCGGCACGGCATCCATGACCACAATGGAACGTGATTAAAAAAAATTTGTTTTAGTGTCAAAAACACCAGATGAGTAATTGGTTGCCTTTTTTTAAATGGTCCGTACGTGATAGCATGAGTGATACGGCTGATATCTGTCAGATAATGTGATAAAAATATTTTGCTTGTATTTCTATGTATATTTCAACTATAAACTGTTACAGAAATTGTGGTTTCTATAAATTTCAACTTAATTTTTTTTACGACTTTTAAAAAATACTGTAATAGCGTTTTTTAATGAACATAATAATAATTTACAAGTTTAATTACAATCATATTATAATTAAATCTGTAGCTTATATCATATTTTGCAATTAAAATTTTTTATTTTACAAAAAATAAAAATATTGAGCTTCAAATTTAGCAGAACACGGGTACAAACCCTGGTACTTGCAGCCTCAAAAAATTATTTACGAATAATTAAATACAAGAAATAATTCCTAGACCACTGATGATGGGTATTTGACAATACTCCAAACAGCTATATGGTCAGTCAAAAATTCAGTTAATAAAAGTAATATAAAAAAAATTGTTGTTATAGTTCACTACTTTACGAAACTTTCTTCCTTCATAACTGATGTTAAATTGGAAATAAAAAAAGTTAAAACTAAAATTTTGTATTTTCCAAAAAATAAAAATTTAATTTTTGTATTTAAAAAAAGTAAAAATGTTTTTATACCCTATAAAAAACATTAGGGTTGATAAAAATAAAGAATACCTTTTATTCTTTGGTCAAGAGCAAGAAACACTTCAAGTAAAGTATTTTTTGGTCAAGATATTTTCAAAAGTAGTTATCAAAGAATATTTAAAGACTAGTAATTTGCATTTGACAATTCTTTTATATATTTGACATAAGAAAGATCAGGTGCCTTGTTATACAGATAGTAATATAGCGAAAGGTCACTACAATCATTCGGTCGTTTTGGTCATGACCAAAAGGCATGTTATACAGAGAGTCATATCACAATTGTCAAGTTTTATTTTCACCACTATAAAGATATTTTTTGGATCATACATTTTAAAAGTAATTATATATATTATTATTAATAATAGTCGCAAATTTGAACATTATTAACTAAACCACACTGTTTTGGAAAGCTCCATTTATAATAGAAAAAATTATTAGCATTAATATATGCACCAATATATATTTTATCAGTACTAGACAGAGTACATAGCAAAAACAATATCTTTGAAACGAAGACACCCAGTGTGATGAGATGTTATTAACTCTATCAAGCTTTTTATTGGATTTCTGCCTTAATGAGGAGCAACTTGGGTTGCCCATATCGGTTTGTTAAACAACTATCTTGTAGATTCTATTAAAGAGCCTCTTTTCTTCTCATCTTTTATACTGAAAGTATACGTAAAGTATACTATCCATGGTAATTTATTTTCTGAATTTCCGTTCTAATGTTATCGGACCTTGTTTGATAACTATAATGGATTCTGACCATGTTTGATAACTATAATGGATTCTTCATCTTCAGATGCAACACCGAAAGAACAACATTTAGAACAACAGTCAGTGAAATAAGCGTCGAAAATATCATAACGAAGATGATGCTATTAAAAGAAATCCGAAAATATCGTGTCATATACCGATAATATCGATACAGAAATTATATTAAACAGGTAAACAAATAAACTTAAATCAAGCCTTTTCGTCTGGCTTACGAAGGCGACTTTTTAGTCTACGCAAATCAGCCACGTCACTATTGTGACGATGCGTTGGGCATTTTTTATTTTCTCTCTCTCTTTTTCTCTCTCTGTCTCTCTCCCTCCCTTCGTATATAAAACAACACAGACATAAGTTATGTAAATATCTGCTTTTTTATAATTTTAAGAGAATTATAAGGATTTGATATATTTTAGAAGTATTTAAATAATGCATACGCATATAAGGTAGTTTTAATCAATAGTGATGATTTCAGCAAGTGTTGTCAGGAAGCAAGTATATGTTCTCAGGAACACGTTCGACATTTTTTGAGTCCCCATAATTCAGGAAGTAGAAAGTAGTATCAAGAATGGAGTCTTAATCACTCATAAGATTTACAAGAAGCTTAAAGATTCTAGTCTTGTTAAATACATGGACATTCTAGATAATTCCTACTGCATATATATAGTATATATAGTATATAGTATAGTATATATAGTATAGTATATATAGACTATATATAGTCTTGCGCATAATAATATCACTACTTCCACTGCTTACTTAATAAGTGACTTGAGTGATTAAGATTTTATGGTTTCCATTGTGATAAGTTACTTATTGCATGTGAAAGAGCTTATTTTATGTGTCAGAATGTTTTAAGAAAGCTTCTGTTTGTTAAGAAAAAATTTCACTTAATAATAAATCACAGGAACAATTACATTATATATTGTTGATCTATTCAATCATTTATACACATTTTATATAACAATTACATATTCAATCACAGAGTAATCACTAAACGGACGGGGTGGTACGCGGTACTTAGATCAGTCATAGAATAATGACGAAGCCTATGAGGAATACACAATTTAGTCAGTGAGATGGGTGGGACTCTGCAGAAATACCTCAGCTATCAGAGAGTAAAAGTGGTAAGATGCACTAACTAGGAAAAGGGTTAACATTAGACAAATTCAATTAATAAAAACAAAGATTGTGTTAAATACTTACTACTTCAGTGCCTATCTTTGCGGCTCAGCTGTTGTTTGTTTACATTTTACATATAAAACACATGACAAATATTTCAAATTTTGGTAATTTCCCTTGTGGGAAATTTATTTGCACTCGACAATTTTCGCCTTAAACGAGTTGGTTTATTGATAATGAGCACATTTTTATATGAAAGCTCTTTGTGTGGTGCAATATATTTATTGGCGGCCTTAATAAACAAAACTACTTAAATGAGACCTGTAGAAACATGTTATTACTTATTTTATATTTTCAACTATTCAACTTTTTTCATTTTTAATTTATAAAAATATTTGTATAACAAACGGAAGTGAATTTGTTATTAATAATTTCAATTAAAATTTTTAAAAACACTTATAACTAAAAGGCGAACCTTTTTCCGAACAATCAATGCTATTTGAAATGAGAAATTCCTATGAGTGGATACTGCAGAAAACATGGAATAGCTTAACATGTAACATACGTTGGCGGTTCATTGAGACGGACAAACCATTAAGCTATTTTTATAGTTATTCTTGGCTATGTCTATCCTGTTTACGAGCATTTTTCTGCAGCTTTCAGTATTAAACACTTGTAGCTTCAGCTGTTATTGGTAATTAATGTCGCTATTCCATTTAAAAGACCGAAGAGAAAAGCCACTAGAAGTCATTTTCCTTGCAACGTTGCCGTTGCTGATAGTGTAAACTTTGCATTGTTCGGCAACATTGTGTTGTGCATGCCTCAATCTGGTCTTGGTCTTCCCGTGAACGTGCCCACAACATATATGAACACATATAAAAACACATTAAACTCATAACATTGCTAATTAATAGTGAACAACAAGTTGCCTTTTGGCTCTTATGACATTGGGTTTGCTCAACATTTCAGCCTGTTGCATTCACAAATAGCTGCCCCGATCCAGATGAGTGCTAAAAAAGATTTCAAATATTTTTACCTATAACAGCAAGTGGTAGTGGCTGACTTTAATGTCCGTCCGCACTGGCTGCGTATAATATATAGAAAAAATTAAGTTCAGTCATGTTGCCAAAAAAATTAAGCAATTCAAAGTTGTTGCCTTTGGAATAGTATTTTTTCCTTTTGTTTTCTTGGTGGAATATAAATCAAAATGTATTTATTTATGAGCATTTTGATGCCGCGAGTAATGCTTAAAATGATTTTATATGAATTTTAATAAATATTTACAAACTATTTAAATATATGAAGACGCTTAAAAATATAATAAATTTTATGTTGTTCAACCGAAAGCGCGCATCTTAGCATTTCGAACCACATGCGTCACACACATGCCTGCGCTTAATTAACCCAGCACTGGGAGTTACTGGTAATTATCACCGAGGTCTGATTAAAAATTCGACGCCGACTTGTCGTAGTCACAACTCAAATTCTGACAGCAGTTACGACTGACATGACAGACATGACAGACAGCGACTGCCGGCCCTACCTTACTGCCGTGCGGTCGGTACACTTGCAGTGCGGAGCATATTTACGACGAAGCAACTACTTCCCTGCCACTTTTGTTGCATATAAATGAGGCGTAAATCGACTTGACATTAACCTTGAAACAAACTTGAAAGTGCGTTGGGTGCAATGCGGTTGGGAAAAAGTGTTTTTTAACTACTTTTATAGCGCGAATTGCAATACGTCCGCACTGGCAAAAGATGCATCAATGTCAACATTTATCATATGAAAATGCATTTTATGAGCAGCAATGCGGAATAAATGTTTCCAGTGGCAACAGTTGCTCGATTTGATATGCGCTATATCATTCTATTTGCTAAGGCTGTGCCCAGGCTGTGTTATGGTATGAGGCACAAGGAACAGGCAACAAATCACTTTAAGGCAAATAAATGTTACAATATATTCAGCAGTGCCATAGATCAAGTACTCTCTACATGAAGACGTTGGGTAAGATAATGAGCCTGCCTTCCCTTAGCTCCTATCAAATCACAAATACTTTTGTGTTATGCAAAAAGTTGACAAGCGTAAAATATTACAAAATTTTGTTAAAAATTTTACTTCAATTTAATTATTGAAGTAAAGCATATTAGTGGTTATTATATTGGATGATATTAATAGTAGACCTTTTCTTTTGTAAGCACAATACAAAAGAACAACTGCTTATTTTAAAAATAACATATGAAACAACAACACTACTGGCTTGTTTAGTTCAACTGTTTTGAAATCGCTTAACTAAAAATTGGTCTATTGTGAACGACTTTTCGCAGTACCAACGAAATTTTAAGTTAACTATCAACGAATGATTTCGTTATTTACTCGTATTACGTTTTGTCAGTAATCGTAACAAATACGTCGTTTTTCCTAATTATTATTTTACTCTTAAAGGGCATGAAAAACTATATTTTGTTCACAATCATGACAAAAAAAGTTTTCGAGTTTTGCATAAACAAGCCTAACCGAATCTCCGTTTTGTTCAGAGTTGATATCGAAAATAGCGCTTATTTTATTTGTTCTTTTGCGACTTGCTTACAAAAGATTAGGCCTAAAATCACAATATTAAGCATATATAAAATATTGCACGATCATTGGACCATTTGAGAATGGTTTGCTCTTATTGGATCCTCCATCATTTGACAGAGTCTTAAAAAAATACTCGTGTCGATTGGTGCATAAATGCTCAAGAGGTACACGGGTGGTCCTACAAAAGATATATACTCATATGAGATTGTATGAGGTAACGAATAATGGATATATGTGTATGAGCCGGAACGTAAACAGCAGTGGACTGTATGGTCGCCGAAGCATACAACGAAGTATATTAATGATAAAGGAGAATACTTCGAGAAACAATAAAGCAATTTTCAACGACAAGTTAGAATTTTTTTATTATTAGGCGTTAATATTTTATTATCGAATAACTTTTGTATTGTAAAATTTAGACGCTAATGTTTCTGGTAGCTAGTAAATATAAACAGCTGTCATTTGTATAATCTTCAATACCTGTATATCTGTGTATTTGGCAACACTCCAATCGCCTAACTCTGTATAGATATATTTGTATAATCTTTTATATTTATATTGTTATTTATTTAACCTTTAAATCTATAGCAAAATTGATATTGATATGGGCTATAATGAAACATGATTTTAAAATATATAGAAAACCGCCATCCAAACAAAATATTTGTAAAAATAATTTCTGATCAGATCTTATAAGGATAACTGAAGTTGAAATAATAGTTTTAAGACATTTTAATTTATTTTTATATAGTATTCTCCTTTTTTGTAAAATACTAAGGTTTCCTTTGAACACAGTTCCCAATCATTGTTTTAGAAGTAGTTCAAATCAAATCAATAACATCAGCCTCATGTTTAAAAATGCGTGTAGCTGCTTGATCAAACTGATTGATGGTGTGGAGTTACATATCTTGTATTACTTAAAAAATGATATAATCTATTGTGAACTTTGACTTACCAACTGGTGACAACGTAACATTTCTTTTCCTTTTCGACTGTTGTTGCGAGTGTTTGCTTGGATAATAGCTCCGTGTGTATTACTGAATATGGAGGAAGAGATGGATATTGAGTTGGACGAAATCATTGTTGAAAAAAAACGCGATCATATAATTTCGACGGAAATAATTTCTCAAGAAAATAATGGAATTCAATACAAAACTCTAGAGCAAATTATTTCGGAGAATAAAAAGTTAAGAGTTAATCGCCGCCGCTATCAACGTAAACCATATAATCTTAATCGAAAGACGCGCTTTTATAGGGAAGACTTTCTCGAACGTGGTTTCAAAAAGGTAAATTACTGAAAATATAAATTTAATGTATATATTATAATCAACAAAAGACATAAAATATAAGTCCTGTCATATACTTTTCTAGTTTTATTTAAATGTCAATTTTTTTCTCATTGTATTTTAGCCTAGGACAGGTTTGATTATGATCTATAATCTTGCGGATAGTGTGACCAACAAAGACATTAAAGAATTGTTTTCACCTTTTGGTTATATATATGACGCTGGTTTGCATTACGATTCTGAAGGCATAAGTATAGGTAATAATATATTATAGATTAATGCGATTTTTAGCTATATACAAAACTTTGTTTTAGGCATTGCTCATGTCACGTTTGAGAGTTATTATGACGCGCTGAAAGCTGTTCGTGCCTATAGAAACAAGACATTAGATGGGAAGGATTTGGAATTAAGAATTATATATCCGAGAAATATTTGTAAGAAATATGCATATGTTTTATACAGTTTATAACATTTTTTCTTATTTTGTTTACAGATTTATATCGCGGAATAATTAGTAAACGTAGTTTTAGACAAGAGTAGATGAGACCTTAACAAATCATTATTTCTCTTTAATAATAAATTTTTGTATAAATTTATAAATCATTAAACGATTTCCAAAATATACGAGATCTGTATTTAAGCAAAAAGAATTTTTTTTTTTATTTAATGGCACTAATTGAAGTTATTTTGTACACTTGATGAATCAACGTTTCCAACTCATATGGGTGTGTAATCATTTATTTAATAACATCACTTATTAATGATTCTTATCGATTCTCCAAATTTTGTGCTAACATCCATTCTTTAATCGCCTAAGGTAAATAAAAGTTTAGGCTCAATTAACCTGATTCTGTTTCCCATAGTGATACGGGAAACACGGAAACTGCATCCATTCTTAACTTATTAACTTACTTCTAAATTTCATTCCGAACCGCATCAGTTACCCTATTTGCCACTTATTGTGACCACTTTTACAATGTATGGGTGCACTCTGTTTCTTGAGCCAGACCTTATTGACAAATTCGCACAGATTTTTATAAAGAATATAGTAAATGTTTAAATTTGTTGCTCGTTCCTCCCTACCTTACTAATTTGGTTCCAAATTTTATCATGAAATTTTTACTGGAAAAGTAGGTACGCGCGGAAACATCACCAGGATTGCTGCTAGGTCACCAAATATAAAATTAATTTAAATGGAATGGAATGGTGAACGGAAGATACAGTATAGTGGTGCGTGGCAGTGCTATCGATTAGTCATATACCAGCTCATCTGATTTCGTATTAAGTCTTAGAATGAGACCATGAATCACTTATATATTCTATGCGCGCAAGGGTTACTTTTTCGCTTTGGTAATTCTGTAAATTTACTCGGTGTTTCATTAGTTAGGTACAGGTTTATCTGGATCGTTGTGACAATGCTTATTTAGACTCATAAAGTGCATTGTGTACCAACGCTAATGAATTTCACTCACCGAAAGCCTGTGCTTCTGGCACCTTTGCATCAATAAGAAAGAATCAATTAAGGGTGATGTTATAACAGTAGTCTTGGGTTATAAAGTACTGTTAACTTGTGCATGGAAAATGTAGGGGATATAACCTATAATCTGTGAGATGCAATTTTTTACTATAATCCCGTTGCAACTGCTTAGTCCTTAAAAAAAATTAATATTGCAAAAATGTATGACAACACGAAAAGATATGAAGTTGCTTTAAATATTTAAATTTTACCGCCTGTTAAATTGGCAATAAAATTATGACAACTGTCAGCGGTAAAATTATTTGGCTATATGACTACTGCACGTATACAAAATCTCAACGATACAATAAACAATATATAAATTAAAATAATTGCATTAATGTGCCACCAATGGACATTGTCAACACTGAACTTGCAAGAATTAACCACATTAAAATGCAAAATGCGAATTCGTTTGCATACGTGGGCTAAATAAAGCGACATCAAAGCTAAATTAAAACTCCAAATGGTAACTCAAACAAAAACAGAGTCAACACTCAACAGTTACGTGCAAAACATTAGCAACATTTTATTTTAAGTCGTTTGCATTTTTATGAGAGTTGCCTGTTTATATTATAATTTTTGTTAATATGTAAGAGGACGCAAGTAGTCAATTTGTACCGGAAAGAAAAACACAAATCTTGATCTTTTTCGATACTGTTGGTTTATTACTAACACAATCACCGAGGGACCTCAGAAATTCTAAAAAATATATTCGGGCATGTGATTTTGACAATTGGTTTTAGTAAACCTATAGCGCTTTCTGCTGAAATGGTTTAGTTTTTGACATATTAAGGTTTGAGTTTGTTTATTTTCATAACATAAATCAAAGCTATAAACGTCATGGGTGTGATAAGTTCCGATATCTGGTGCTTCCAGTTTTTTTTTTAGATTATTCATATTAGTTTATTCATATTATTCAAAAGTTCAAATTTTTTAGACCGATATTTTGAAAATTTTATTATATTGACATAAAGTAGAGTTGCACCAACAATAAAACTACCGTCTTTGGTGTCGATTAAAGCACAATAACATTATTACAGGGCAAGATGAAGAAGGCGGAATCGATGACTAAATACAATAGAAATAGATTAGAACATACCAATCAGGAGATCAACACAATTGATGGATATTCCGCAAAGGAAGTTTTGGTCCACAACGGGTTGTTATAACTAAGCAAGGATGATGATGATAATGAGGATGATTATAATGATGATGGTGACAACGCTGATGGTGATGATGAAGATGATGATGATGGTGACAATGATGATGATGATGATGGTGACAATGATGATAATAATGATGCGGATAATGATGATGCTAATAATGTTGATGTTGATATGATGATGGTGACAATGATGATTTTTACAGTGTTAATAAATAAAATAAATAAAAAGATTTATTGCATATTATTTAAAAACTTATTATTATTATGACTGAAAGAAAAATTAAAAATATTATAATTAAATTAATATTAAATTCTAATTTCAATTAATTAATAGTAACTATTTTGAGTATTCACTTTTCTCATTCAAATTTTATTTTCTTTGTGGTCTTATCATCATTTTGACTGTTTTGAGAGCATAATTATATCCGCGGAAGGTATGCCAGACTATCCCTTGAGCAAATTTCTCCTGACCATAAGCACCACGCATATATTTACCATTAAGATTGCTGAAATAAAGATTGCGATTAATGGTTATTTTATGTCTCTTTCAAGAAACGTTATTTATTTACAAACCTTACGTGACATTTATTATGCCACCAAGCCCCCGTATACTGCGCTGCACAATTACCATCCCAATTATCGTTATCCATATCCTTTGTGGTGAATTTAAAAGAGGCATGCGGTGTTAATGAGTCACCAGCATCACCCGAATAAGTACCAAGTACTTTCAAAGCATATTTTTCACTTTCATCTCCAATAGCAAAAGATGAGTATTTTGCAAATTTACTTGCACTTTCGAAATCTTCCATAACTATAAGTAACTCTTGTGCTGAATTTGTTGTCAATGCATGGAGTTTATCCAAACCAATAAAAAATTCACCATCTAAATTACCGAAACCCTCTTTGAATGCCGCCCAATTGCGTTCAAAGTCAATGGAACCATCTATACGTCTTTGTATTAAGAGCCAACCACCATCTTTTTCAGTTTCGTCACAATTAACCAAAAATGGTTTAAGACCAAAATTGTCTACTTGGATGGTGTAGAGTCCACTTTTCCTTGTAATCGCGGCAGCTTCACTGCAACTACTGGGCAATTTTGGCGCACTAATTTGTGAGTTGTTTTTTGTTTTTGTTAGAAATGATCAAAGATACTATATACAATATATATAAATATGTTCTGTAAGTCTTACCAAGTTATATTTTTAAACTTATTGTTGTGGCTGTTTTTATTGTTGTCTTCTGTAGAATCAACACCAAAACGTATATCTATAGGAGGATCTTATAAATATTTTTTTAGAAAAAAAATTTATTTTTATATAATATATAATTTACCTCTTTCCCTACCCCAAATTGGTTGGCTTTCTATTTTGGAATTCAGTTCAGCTAATAATACTGTTTGTGCTTCTATGCTGTAAAAAATATATTCATTTATTATAATTATATTTTTTTATACCTGTTAAAATAATCTAAAAAAATGGTTGAAAGTTTTGGTATTATTAAGTATTTAATAGGTTAGAGAAGTGATCGCTCCAAATGTTAAGCATGCTTTGGACATCTATCACCACGTAAACATTTTGATCTTTGCAGAAATTAACTCCGGGTTTATAAACATTTGGCTTTTAATTTTTTTAAAGAATTTTTAAGCCATATTTATTCCACAAGACCGGTGTCGAATATTAGACAAACGCAGGAATCATTGTATTGAATAAATAAAGTTGTCAAGTTTTATTAAAAAATCGTTATTTTGTTGATCATCATACGGACTTATCGTTGTTTTATATATGGTTAAGCGTTAATAACATATGTACTGTACCCCAAACAGATCGTAAGTATAAATGGCATACTTAAGAAATGTAATTTTGATTTAAGTCTAATATGGCGTTTACATTGGCCGAAAATGACTCATTTCAAATGAGTCATTTGAAAGTGTTTACATTCGTTTTAATTCATTTCTTCTCATTTTATACAGCTGATTTTTCAACTTGCTTATTGATTTGATCTTTGGCCGAGGCCAAAAAAATGTCGTATGAAGTTTAAATATACCTTCAAACCTTACAATACAAACTGAAAACTTATTTTCAGCTTCGATTAATTTAGTTTTGGGAAGTAGAAGTTCCAAAAAGAGGTGCATCGTTTTCAAGGAAATGCAACCACCCAACATTTGTTTACCTTTTTTTGTAAATATGTCAAAAACAGCTTCCTCAAACTGTCAAAATGCCATGAAAAGCTTTTATGCATTTGGAACATATTTGGAACACATTCTAACCTCGTTGGAAATCATTTATACATAATGAGATGCAATGGATCCCATTTTCGCTTAAGATTTTGTATGCAAAAGTATGTCGTTTGCTTCTCATTTTTGATTTGTGCCTGAAATGAGCCATTTGAGGCCAGTGTAAATGCCATATAAGATAAAGATTTAAACTTAACAGATGTTTGTTATACTTTATTTCTATACGTTTATGTATATATGTACATTTTATATGAGTTAATATACAATAAAATCATGAAATAAATATGCACTGAGAAATTAGCTTTAGCTCTACATTTTCTGCATTTATATTGCAGATTATTTAATTTTTAAATATTTAATAATAAAATAAACTTTTTATAGCAACCAATATATATAATATTTCTGTATAAAATTAAGATACTTTTTTTATTTTAACTCACCGCATATTTATGGCATCCAAGCGTAAACGTAAATTCTCATTCGACGCGTTTAGTAACTCAATTTGCAGTCCCACGTTTTTTACTAGGGTATCATCGAAGAAAAATGAAGTACTCTGATTCTAAAGATAATAAAAATATTTCAATTACAAAGTATATAATTATTTTTATTATTAAATATATTTATATTATATTATACACACCGTAGGTTCAGTGCTAAAAATACAGTTTTCGTTAGCGAAAACAGCAATAATTTTTAAAATTGATAAGATTATCAATGAATTTCGCATCTTTTCAGTTTGTTGAGTGTTGCTGCTTCGATGAATTGCAAATTAAAACTGATTAAAATTTATAAAAAATATTTATTTTAAACATTTTTCTGCTCATTTCGGGTTTTTATTTAAAACTAAAGAAAAAAGTATTTTTTAGTGAAGAATATACTCTGTACTTTACATAAATAAAATGTACATATAGGAAGTTTTGACTGTATAAATGATTCATAAGATTATTGGGATTCCCCTTAAAGTTATCAGCGTGAATATCTCACATAATTAACATCGACAATAATATTAAAACTTGTTTTCTTGCAAAGTATTTCAAAGATGCTCATCACAGTCTACACTTATCAGCTTTGAGTATCTAACATGTTTTCAATGTTTTGCTCACCAGTGTTGGTTCTAGTAGAGATAACATAAAAATATACTTCAAATAGCAAATGTTGCTCTTACTAAGCAACAACTGTAGTTGCTTGCTGCCAGTTGCTGGTAATTTTTGCTTGTATTTGCATTTAGATTATGATTTTGTAATATGTCTGCAGTAGAGCAACAATTGCTTTTTACAACTTCCGTTTTGCAGTAATCTGACAAAAAAAAAATAAAAAAAATATATATATACATTACGTTAAATAGATACTTGCTTGCAGTTTTTGTTTATATTTTTGTTCTCTCATAAATGGCCAATATAAACTGATATGGTTCTTTTGAAAACTGCTGGCACAGGTTACACTCATTACCATTCCCATTCCCATTTCCATTCTCGTTGCTGCTATTCGCATTGTCATCGTCATTGGCATCATTCCCATATAAACACATTTCCACATTGGTTTTTGGTAACTGATAAAATGTAGAGGAGCGAGCGAGTGCTCCATATTACTAGCTGGAACAGTTTTTACTTGCACAAATTGACATGTGAAATTGGATCGGTGTAGCTGATTCTGTGGAATGGATTCAATGTCATTATTATGCACTTGGTTACGGCACTGATAATAGCAGAATTTTTCTGCTTTTTGTACATTTTCCAAGCATTTGAATTTTACTGCACGCTTATCTTGAAATTTCTCAATTGTTGCACTAAAATGCAACGATTGCACTTTTTAATGGTTATTTCGGTTAACCCTTCTGTGATTTTCCTTAACAAGCTTTTGCTGATTCTGTGCACCATTGCTGAATAACTTGTTAACGAATGATAAGCTAAGAAAATGCCAATAAACGTGATTCCACTAAAATGAAAAATGAATTAATTATCACATTTATTTTTTAATTCTGTATAATTATAAATTGAGATACATATTATTTTTGGAAATAGTCTGGACTGCATGTTCAGATGCTGAAGTGAATTTTTGATTAGCATTATTTAAAGGATAATGAACGTGTTAATAGTGGCACAAACATCATCCATCTACTACCCATCTACCTGTTGATTTTGGGTTTGATAAACCTACTAGGTCTTGAGCCTCTTGTCCATATCTCTGCTCTTAATTAGTGGCATTAAGTTTCTACGTTGCGTGGAAATCTTCTATATTAATTCCTAATACGTGGATGTAATGGTTTTAAGTCAAGCACCGTGGGCTTTCCACCTATTGAAAAAAAGGATACATATATTTGTAGCAAAAATTTATTACAGATTTTTTATAATAAACCTTGATAGTATGTTTAATTTTTGAATTCAGTCTTGATTCCTTGATATAACCATTTTTTAAAAGCCTCAAGATAATTCCTTTTATTCTGACAAAAAAGGTATATACATATATGATTGACGTTGACAACTTTGCGCTAGGGGGGAGAGTATGTACTAAATAATATTTTTTTTAAAGTTCACAACACAACCGACTACAAAATCTAGATCGATGACAAAGAAGAATATGTTGAGTATTTGGTGGAATTAAAATGTGATTGTCTATTACGAGTTTTCGGTGATCTATAAATCGCACTTAGATCGTTTGAACGAAATAATTAAGTTAACATAACCAAAATTGTCTAACACAGACGATGTTGTCCCCAATCATTGTACTGCCAGGTTGCATACATCCTTAATGACTAGGAATAAATGGATAAAAATTATGTGACAGGATTTGATATCTTCACCGTATAGCTCCAACCATGCACTACCATTTCTTTTGGATGCTGCAAAACTCTCTCAATGGTAAAAGATTCGCCGACCAATTATTAGTTTTAAAAATTATAATTTGACATATTGGAGAAAGCTTTGCTATAGACCTATAACCTTTAATGAAATATAATGAAGACCCAATATTGGTTTAAAAATCTCGAAAACGTGACTATTATTGCTAATTTAGAAATAATTTTGGATAAAAAATTGTGAAAGTATGTTATCGTTGGTTGTTTTGGTAAATATATCAAGTACCTTGACTGAAAATAATAATAAATAATAATAAACTGTGATAAGCTAATATCATTAGAAGTCAAATTTTATCGTTAATATTAGTAATGCTCTAAGATTAAGTACAAGGCCTTAAATGACATACTCGCGACAGTAGCAATAAATTTACCATATTATAGTGTGAACACCGGTTTAGGCCAATATACACTTCTCACAACATGAATTCTTAAGTATGTAGCGACGCATATCTTTAAAGGAAGAACGTACAATAACTGATCACACAAAAATGGCTTATGACCCACAATCTTAGACTCACCGTATATTTATGAATAAACATGAGAAATGAATGACCAAGTATTGACTCTCAACGTGCGTGACATTGACCAACGTTATTGCGATTTAACTGGAGGTCATTGTGAATTGTGACTTAAATGCTTTTCTATAACGTCATTTCTGTGCCAAAATGATCAGTTCATTAGGCATTAAATGTCACTAGGATATGTGATAATGATGTGCATTTATAACTTTTCTTAAATACAATTTTATTGTCTTTTCACATTTTTCTTTCCATTCAATCAACATGTTGGCTTAAGTAAATTATGCACTGACATGACCATGATCATGATGACAAACCATGGACACTAAACACAGTTTACCTCTTTATTGACATTAGCGAGCGATGCTGGTGAATAATGATGATGTTGCATGTCATGCACTTTAAACGAAACACCAATGGATTACGGTCTGGCACCAGTAGCAGTAGACAAGAGGAATAACTTCATTTAACCGCAAAAATTCAGGTAAATCGCTTGGAATTAGTTAATAGGAGAAACTAAGCAATTTGTGATTTTATAGGTATTTACTAGATATTGATGGTATTAGCTATTTATAGCAAATAATACAAAAAAGAGTATTTCTGACGCGGATTTATACGGCAATAATGCCGTTTGTTTTCTACTTAAGTGTGTTAAAAATTTGTGATTTTATTCAATACATCAGCGACTCTATCTAATTCTATTTTATGACTAATTTAGTTAGATTGATCCGATTTAGGTCAAATATGCACCGTTTTGTATGATAACTTGTCAGTTTCAATGTAAGGCAACATAAATTCATCATGTCTCTCTCACAAAAGTCCTCGTCTTATTGGCAAAAAATTGAACCAATCGATTTTCACAAGCCTCTCTTAAAGCGAATTTCGAACGATCACCAGAAAAATAGTTCGTCAAGGACAGGAACAGATGGTAATCAGTGCACACAGGTAATAGGTCTGGACTATAAGGTGGTTGCATAAGAGCTTCATAACTAAGCTCCCGGCGCTTATAGCAAGTTATCATCAATGTGTGTGGCCTGGCATTATCCTGATAGAATACAACTCCTATTGCTTCAAACTGGTCGTTTCTGTACGATTGCTTCCTTCAGACAGTACAGGTCCGATTGTTGACAGTATACTTTTAAGTTGAGAGTTTTGGCGTAGAGGAGCAGCTCGTAGTAGTTGATTCCCTGCGAATCTCAGCAAACCTCTACATCACTCTTTTTTTAGTATTCAGCCTTATTTAAATGGCTCTAACACCAAAAATGACGTCAGCCTAGAGATTCAACGAAGAATCGGGCTAAGTAAGCAATAGAGAAATAAAGTCCTCTCTCAACAAACAAAAATCACGCTTTACAAATCTCTTATCATGCCAGTCCTGCTGTATTGTGCAGAAGATTGGACAATTACCAACAGTGATGAGAAGGCGTTAGTAGCATTCGAGAGAAAAATCCTTCGAAAGATCTATGGTCCCTTACGCGTTCGCGACGAGTATTGAATTAAATGGTACGATGAGCTGTATGAGCTATAACGCTACATTGACATAGCTAGGCGCATAAAAATTCAGCGGCTACGTTGGCTTGGTCATGTCGTGCGAATGGAAGAAAGTGTTTCGGCTATAAACGTATTTGATTCGGTAGGATCAGGACCAGGTGACCAACGATTTGGGGCGTTCGGTATTTCCAACTGGCTTCAGAAAGCAACTAAGCCCACGTCTGTAATGGCCAACTAAGTAAGTAAGTAAGTAATGTGATACATAAAATGCTTATGTTATCATCTTATAATATAAATACTATTTTCTCACTACATTTCTTGAAGACGATTTTTTTAATATTTACTATAAAATAAAAAATTTATTGAAAATCGTTATATTGTAAACTTCTGAGTATATAAATTTTAAATTTATTTTATTTTGATTTTAGTTTTAATATTGTAGTTATTAAACATAAATTTATTTTATTCTGAAATATTTATGTTGTGCCGTCAATAGTAGAGAATATCGTGATATGCCAAGTTAACATAATTAATGAGTGCGGGCGACTTGCTCAGAGAGGTGAAGGCAATAATTACTTAAAGTTAAGTTTAAACATTCAATGGTTTTATGTTGAATATAAAATTATTTCAAATTAAAAGAATTGGTTTGCACTGCAACTTTAACCTTTTCAAAAGCAGGAATTAGTGAAGTTTATTTTTCTGAACATAAGTAACCTACATTTCAACTGCAAAAGGCAGCAATGGAAAATAAAAAAGAAAATTTCAATTTTTGCAAATGGATATTAACCATTTTTAACTGAATTAAATATTTTAAAAATCAAAAAAAAAACATTTTTCAAGATATGACGGACTTAGATTTAATAAAACTGCTTGATCGAGTCTTGATATGAAATTTTTATGTTAGGGGTACTCTTAATTTAGAACACTGGTTCTAAAGATTTAAACAGGGATATTATAATTGAAAATGTGTCCGTCATGATGGTATGAATGTAGATTATATATATGTCAGGAATATATTATCTAGGTGGATATTCTATCAGCTAAATTACTTTTCACACCTCTTCTCCAAGTACGTTACTACCCCAAGCTACCCCAGTGTTTAACGTGATTACCTGCTGCGTAGGCTCAATATCACGGTACTATAGGGTGATACACACGTACTTTGTGTATGTGCCGTAACTCTTGTATACTGTCGGTAGTGTGATTACATCCTCTAGGCGGTGCGGATAGAAACAGATCCATAATATGGTCATGCCTCAACTATGGATGCTGGCTAATTTTAATCGGTCGGACGCAAACAAAAGCGTCTTAAATTAAAGCTCAAATCCAAGGTGGAACAGCATATGCCGAGGGTTGAATGGCCATGGACAGTTGGTCTTTAACATGCGAACTCTGGATATCTGTCGACCTCCAGTTTTAATTAAACTTCTCATGGCGTGGGTGACCTTTGAATCTCAAATTTAAATATATTTTGTATGGAAAATTTGAATAAGAACTCAAACGAGCTTGAAGTCACTCTGACGGCATCGCTTTAGATGTCTTACTGTGGTCGGCTCTAACCTCATTATGGAGTCTCCTAAATTAAGTCATCTCAAAAGAAGTGAGAGAAGCAGGTTCAAGGTGGTTATGGCATCAGGGCTTAGCAGAGCAGAAATTCCAAAAATCGCCACGCAGTCCTCGACTGCGATTAAGCGTGGCAGATCGGAAGAGCATTCTCTTGGTTTGATTATCGCCAAAAAACCTAAGGTGGCTCATGTGTTTGCCAAGCCATCGTACAGTTTAGCTGTTAAAGGCGTACTTTTAGGCTTCACGTCAGTCGATCCAGCTGGCAATTTGCTCTCTACAGAGCAAATATCGTTTCTCCAGGGTTGCAGCACAAAAAGATCAATCTGGTCACAGTGCTTCGCTCCGTTGGGAGCTAGTACCCCGTTCATTCCTATTCCTATTCTCCATAAAGTCCAGTCCTTTATATCCACTTTGAAGTGTCTGAAGAAAAAAAACTTCTTATCCATGTTATCAGAGACCACAAGACACTATTTGTTCCACGCTATGATTTACACAAACATTTCATTCATTTAATAAAAATATTTAGTTATTTTATAAATAATTTATTACTCACATTTTGACAGTCTTCTAAGATAATGTCTAATTTTAATTTAGATGTCTTATTACTTGTCTATCGTACATACCTAACATCATCTCTATCTAAAATCAAACCTCATATATCCATTAATTATACAAAATAATATATTTGTTTGCTTTATAATTAGAAAAGTTGAATATTAAAGCACATCCCATGTATGTATATGTTAGCACATCAAGCTTACTTCCCCACTCATTTACAAAATTCTTGCTATCTACTCATCTATCATTACACCAAACTCCAATAAATATTTTTAGCACTAGCATAAATATTTTAGACTTTTTATAATATTTATACTCATCGGTAGTGCTCTAAATCTTTTTAATTTACTCTTGTGCTCATATATTGTAGACGTAATTAAAAAATTGTAATCTGTCGTTGCTGGTCTTGATAAGAAATCGTAAAAATGCCATAACCTCCCGCAATCGAACCCATTTCATTGATCTTTATCGCTGAGCAAACATGAACCAGACGATGTGCTGGCTGCCGATGCGACTAGCCTCTGTAGTCTACTGCTGAATGCCAAACGCAGTGATCCAAGCGAATCAACTGATTCGGTTGATGATAATCAAGATTACCTCTTCATTTGTGACATTTTGATTTAACACAAAATCAGTAAAACCTGCATGCGCAATATTTTGGACGACATTTAAAGCTGTTGCGCTTAATTTTATTGCAGATTCTTTCGATTAAACTATTTAATACTCTTTCGCACGATCTTGCAAACCTGTCGCCGTAAATTGATAATCAGTGCCGGTTCATTGGAGTTGAGGGTTACAAAAGTTTGGAAAAGAAACAATTGATTAAAATTATATTAACTGATTGTAGTTACTCTTATGATTAAAAAAATAAACTATTAAAAAAATGATCTTCAATTCAAAGAAAAAGCAATAAACTATTCTATCAATTGATATTTTAGATCTACTCAAGTTCAATTTAACTTACTTAATAGCAATCTTTCGTAAGCATCTATTTAGTAAGTTTAGTATTATATCTCACAGATAGATCAAAACTGGGAAATCGTCAAAAGAGTTCTGGTGTCCAAGTCTAGACTATTTGCCCCATAAGTTATCTGTGGTAAAATCTCTTGATAGCTAGTATCGAAACCTTTTTAATATACTTATTAGTAATAAGTAATTATATTTTCAAAGTTCTATTGATAGGTTCTTCTTCCTAATGAAAGACAAAAATATAGTTTATTGGTATTGCATAAATTAAGAAATACGCCCCTGTTTGGATTGCTCTGTTAAAAAATGCTTTTGCACCTTTTGTTTACGACTTCCTCAAAATCGTTCATTTGTAAATACAAGTGACTACATATTATAGACTAAAAATATAATAAAAAAATCTACATTACGTGGTAAAAAAAATTATAAATTCAAAATATATATTATTTATAATAGTATTTTGTAAAGCAACACTAAAGATATAAAATATAAAGTATGCAGAATTATAAATAGCACCATGAGATTTTTTAGGAGTAAGGGTCTCAATAATGAAAAATTAAAATTATATGATATATTTGGAATGGAGGAAATGGAGATAGTGAGGAAGGAAAGGATGTAGAGGATTTAGAGATTGTGTTGAATCCGTAAAAAACTAAGAAACTACAGTGCTTAAAATTTACAATTGGACGTTCATCGAAGAGATAAGGCACAATAGGGGAACGAGCTCCTGGCCTTAATTTAAGATTTTGCACTGTCTCTACGTAAAGATATAGGTGGTGAAGATGTTAGAATGTTCCCGCGAAAAAGCATGCTTGTCTTAAAAGGCGACTTAAATCCCGGCGCTAAGCCGATACTTGTGAGGACGACTATATGGAAGTAAGTGTTGTTGAACTCGTAGTGGCTGTGATTAATATCCGCGGGTAGAATGATTAGGTATTTGTTTATTATTCATTCAGCGTGGAGTTGCGTATTCATCACTGGGTGCTGATCCAAAGATCTGAAGAGTTGAGTGGGCTTCGCTCACGCTATTATGGAAGTTATGTCCTGCATAAATTGCTTCATTGGCACCGCCGGAAACCTGACACCATTAATGGTGGTGTCAGTTTGGAGAGAGATGAAAAAGTAGCATTACCAACAAGTATTAAGGTGTCGAACTCTCAACCAAGAAAACCCAAATCATCCTAGATTTGGTTTTATATGGCACGGAAGCATGAACAGTATCACTAAATAATAAAGTTGCACTGATGGTTTTCGAGAAAAAGATAAGTTTTTCGTACTCTCTTTAGTTCTTTTCCGGTTGGCGACGACTACCGCATTCGAAAAATGTACAAGCTGTTCTAGTTTTATCACAACACTGGTATCGTTAAGCGAATAATCATTTAGTGGCTTTGCTGATGGATCATGACGTGAGAATGGCAGACAAAGTTCTAATCAAAAAAAAGCGTTTGAAGCGTATGCATCATGACACTGCTGGTACGCTATATGCGAATACAAGAAGGGTTTGAAAGTTCTCAGGCGGGTGCTCGCAAATTATGGAGGTCCCAAATATTTTAAGAATATAAGTATAAAAAATGTTGAAAAATATATGTTTTTTTGTGAACTTTCTGGATTTCTTGCTTTCACCACTATTGGTAATTTCTCGTTGGTGTGCGTATGCCCCTAATAGAGTGTCATACGTCTGCATACTTATGCAAATTTCGTAATCTTTTCGTGAGGCTATTATATGAAACTTAAGTATATATTATAAATAATGTCTTGATGACTTTTATACACTCTAATCAACAGTCTACATTACTTTTCCCGTAATAATGTTACGGGATTAAAAGGTTTCTGAATATGCGCATATATATGTTAATAATGGAAGACATGTAATGAATTTCTAATCGATTATCATACTACAAGGTACTTACTTATCATATCATAACATTTAAGACGAAAATATATTGTATTTATTGTGAAAACTACACTGACTTCAAATATAAACTGTAGTAGTTATGACGCCTTATACTCGTAATTAGATCTGAGACTGAGTATGGTCGTTAGCATGAAAGCTCTTAGCAATACTAATTAATTCAGAAAATTTCTGAGATTTCCAGCAAACGCAGGCACAATGTCTAAGAATTATTATGCGTGAAATTATTTTGCATGTAAATGGCTACAATCAATTAACAGAGTCAATATAATGAATATTTCAGGGAGCAGCAGATGACTTGGACTGTGCGCTGATGGTGGCAACGCATTAACAGCTACAAAGCTCCAAAACAAAAACACTTGAAGGAATAAAATTTAAGTGCCAGCATCAAGCAGCTGAAGCAGCTGAAGCAGCTGTGCAGCTGTAGTAGCAAAAGCATCAAATGCAATATCAAGTCAACAGCAAAATTAATGAACACGGTCATATTTGCATATTCATAGATATCGCTTTTAAGGACGCACTCATCGCCTCACCGGCTCACATACGAATTATTTCACTTCGAGCTCAAATCTATTGCCCATGCTTAGGTTAGCTTTAATGCTCGACGCAATCAATGCGAGTAATTGAAGTGCAACGCAATTGAAATGGAAAATACTATGCCCATATTTGATTCCGGGAAGCATAGGCATTACGATTCGCACAGTTACTACAACATATTTTGCTCAATTTAATGGCCTTTGGCTTAACAGTTTCGGCCTGCGAATTACACAGTCTGAAGATAAATTTTCTACAGGTTGACTTGTGTGCCAATAAGAAAACAAGCAAAGCCCAGCTTCCCATGCACTCCATTTAATGCAAACAACTCATTTGGTATGCCTTTTTCAATTGCTAATTTGCATTTTCGTATGATGAAGTCAAGATGGAAAGGACCTGAACTTGTTAAGATTTTCCAAGGTTTTGAGAAAAAAATTTTAAAATTTTTGCATTTATAAAATTTTGAATTTTTACAATTGATGTGTAATGAAGTTCTGAATATGATTAAGTTGCATTTTAATAGGTGGATACTTTTTTCTTTTTGGGATATGTGAAATCTTTGCACTTTAGTTTACACTTTCCTCAGCAATTTGGTATTAATACGGTTGAATGTTATAGTGCGTGATGGCTCATAAATCATATAATTACGATAATTTGGCAATAAAAATATTATAAACGCTGAGTCATATCCTTTGAAAGATACGAGAATTATAGACGATTTTTTAAAATTGACTTTGAAAGTTTTCCAAAATTTATGAGTTTGGCTTAAAGAGTTTATACAAACTGTAGACAATAAATTTTTTGAAACTCGCCTGAACAAACTATAATCAAGCCAAGCATTTTATTTTTTTGACAAATAATGATGATGAATTGGCTTGGGAGTCTCAATGTGGCAATATCTACTAAAATTAAATACTCTAAAGTGTGAGTTCAGAAAGCAGCAATTATATTTGCAGCTATACTTCCAAGCTCTCTTATGTGAGTAAATTATGAGTAAATGTAAGTATATAAAATAAAACTTTTCTGATATTAAACTTGGTAAGAATTTGTCAGAGTGTGCAGTCGTTAAAGATATTGTAACATTTAGAATAAAAAAAAAAATTAATATGAGCTACAGGTATGTTCAAACATATATGCGATGGAAGAAACTTTCGAATAGAAATACTGTAAAGAGGTGTCAACTGTAGAATATATATTTTTATGTATTTAATACATATTTAACATTTTAAATTTTAAACTTTTTTTACCTAAACTGTGTTTTATGAAAAAATCGCTATATAAGATTTATTATTACTTATGAATGAAGATCATTAAACTCCCTTAATCACCAATTTAGATATGCATTCTGTGTACTTAATGTACTTTTCCGATATCGCAATTAACTTAACAACTGTCCAACAATAAACGCCATTCTTCATACAAAATCCATACAAAATTATGCTAGTGAGGCGCGATATCAGCCGTATTTTTTTCTTTCAGAGTAGCAATAAAATAATCAGAACTTACAATAAAAAACATGTTAAGCAAAAATAATGCTCTTAAAAGCTTCCAAGTTTGGTTTTACTAACTTTTTCTGCTTGGTAGTTAGTTGATTGCAGTGACTTATTAGCAGATATACTTTTTCTGGTCTTATAAATATTTTTTTTGTTTAACTCCCACATTCCTTGCAAGAAACCTTAAAAGAGAGAAGATAAATCATATCTCTCCCTTCATTATCTGTCTTGATGGCTCAACAACAGGTATTCATGATAATGAGCCGATAGATACACCACTGGCATTTGAAGAAATTCCGCCTGTACCAGTTGAAGTTATATGTTTGACATAACTTCCTCCTTGGTAAGTGGCGAGGCTCACCTACCCTCTGCTTATGTTTGGGTCACAACACGCAAGCAAATCAAGTAATACTACTAATCAGTTTCTTCAGTCCTATTTTTTTTTGTTTTTTTTTTTTTGCAGTAGGTGGAAAGCTTCGAAAAATCACAGAAACTTGAACCCACTAACACCGCCTCTTAGGGATGAATGGAGAAGAGTTCCACAGTAATGTGGAAACTTCATTCCAGTAAGCAGGAAAGAGAAATGAGGGTAGAGAGATGAGCCAGAAACCCTATTCAATTCCGTCGTTTTTTTTAAGCGACGGTCCAATCTTTTTCAGATGGTATCGCAATTTTCAGTGGCCTGTTAAAAGTTCAGTGTAGAGTTTGATATCTGTTCTGCTTAAGTTTAGAACAGCTTCAGCCTTTATATATTCAGGGATAATTAGCCTTTTTGACTGTCACATGCCTTTTTGGGCTTACCAGAAGTCAGCTTTTGTTTATCCTTTTTGCGTACTAAGCTTGTATTGAAGCTGTTATTGACTCCGTTGAACGGTTCCGGGCCTATGAAAGGTGTTTGTGCGCTCCCTTCTTAGCTAAAACATGCGCTCTTTCAATTCCTCGTCGCTAGGATGTTGAGAAAATTGAAACAATCCCAAACCAACTTCGATTCGAGTGTGAATGCTATGAGTGATTTCAGAGCTGCTTAACTGTCTGAGAGGATGCATATGTTGGTGCTGTCGGCGATTTAAACTTAGTAGAGACATGACCATACTGGAATTGATCATCGGTCTAAGAGACCATATATTTTCCATAAAAGCCAGTAGATCCAGTAGATGGTCAGATCATCTATTTATAGTCCGAGAAGCTTGCTAGCCTAAACGAGTGACTAGGAATCGTTACAAACTACTTTCAAGTTGTGCATTTCTGGCAGTTCTTCGTAGTACAAGCTAACCAACCAGTACAACTAGACCAAGACACCGTTTTTTTTGCGCTAGGGTCCGGTTTGCATTAAGTCCCTATACCATGACAAGATTACTTCCCGCGTAGGGGAGGATGTATTTATATATTTTTTTATTTATTGATTTTATTAATAATACTTTCTTAAGGAAATTTTAGTGAAAAATATGACTCCTATGATTCTCCTTTCTTATTGTTCTATAAGCATAAGACAATATATCAAATGTTGATACCACCAACAAGTGAATTAACCACACTCAATTATTTTATCTAACCGATTATGCGAAACTCCTTAAATTTCATGGTATTTTCGGTATCCACTTTAGAATTATATTAACTGCTGCTGATTTTTCTATTTGAATACTAAAGTCACATTGTAAAGTCGTTTTATATATTAAATTAGTGCATTCATAAATCTTTTGACACTTATCCATGGATTATAGTCTTCCATTTGAGTTTATAATGAATCCGGCTGCGACAATCAAAGATGTTCAAGCGCAACAAAAAAATGGGCAATTTCCGTCTTCCGCTGTGGCAGTCAGCTCCATAATCAACTGGAGGGTAGGAGTACTGAAATAAACACTAAGAGTCCTTGCTACAACACTAACGGCGACAAAATCAAATTTTAAAAACGCTCAGTAATATGCGAAGGGATAATGAAAAATCATTTGATTTCATTTCAGACGATAATCAAGTTACATTTTTATATCGTCTTCTTGTCGCCAAAGCATTTTATGTACATTTTTCCACAGCATTAGTTGGCGCTTTTTTTTAGAGAGCGACTATACCGAACTCGAATATACGAAATTCAAATGTCCTGTCAGCGTAATCCTTATTATGTAAAATATATATACTTGACGAGTATGTATGATAATCGCTTTTATATATTATTGCCATTGTTGAGGCTTGTAACCGCTTTGGTGATTTCCATGCTGTGCGACTGGTTGATGGCTCTGTCCAAGATAAGAACTTCATTTTCAATTGAATTGCTTCCGTTGCCGTTGTAGCTGCTGCCATTCACCACTCGCCACTTGCCACTTGCCACTTTTATGCATAATCAAGTGGGTGGAGAGCATAATTCCGATTAGCATGCTCCAAAATTTCTTTACATATTATGGGCGTGCTATTATTAATATAATTTCACATTATTATTATTTCTATTTTATGCATATCCTTGAGTTGAAATTGGGTAGGAATTTATTGAAGAATTTACTACGCTGGTGAGCAAGAAACAGCAGTTGTGGTTATATGGTCGGTTTAATATAATTTGTATCTCAGCTAAGAATTAATTTAATTATATTAAGAAAATTCTTTAGATTCTTTGAATCTAACTGTTTCATCTTAACAATTTTAAATATTTTCCAATTTATTTTTTTCTAACAAACTCATTCTTATAAGAAGCCTTTGTTATCCTTTTTTCCGTTAATTTTTTTTTATTTTTTTTTTTTTTGAAACTGCTTAAAGCAAAAATGTCGGTAATAAAAATCAGTAAATTTTCACAAGCTAAATTAAAACTGCAGGTAGGAATGTCATCTATTAATTTAGCTAAATAAAGGGATGCTACGTAGCAACCTCTAATGACTCTTAGCCACCACCCACAACATGCGGCCAGGATATGAAAAATAAAAATGAGTGAATAAAATTTTTCTGCGCTATTTTCAGTCTACAAAGAAATACGCAAAGCTGGAAAAAATGTGAAAAATCAGAGATAAAATAAAAGTGAGATTCTCGGTCGTTTTGCGGTTCAACTGAGCGCAACGTTTGTTTGTCTGTTTGTTTATGGGTCTGCGTCTGGGCCTGGGTCTGTCTGTCTGTCTGTTTGTCTGTTTGTCTGTTTGCCAGGCCCATCCTAGCGAGTGTGATGCGGGTAATTGCTGGCAATTGTAAACGTGGAAAAATATGAGCAAAAGGCATTGCATGCATTTTAGTGAAAAGCTCGCTGGAGCACAGGTAAGCCAACTTTGTGGCTGAGGAGTTTATTTTGTTTCACTGTTGTTGGTCAAATGATTAAAGGAAGCTCGAGCTTTCCAGCTAGGAAAAATGTAAAAAACGCAATCCAGTACGTGGCATTTCGTACAAATATAATTTTCTGCTTTCCTTGGCATTTTATTGTTAGGATTTTATTTCATTTTAACTCGTCCGTTTTCTTCTACGATTGTAGTAAAAAATTTATACATCTCAGCGTCAGTCTGATTATCAGTGGCGCGTGTTATAATTTCCAAGAAGCTACAGCACGGATCTGTGCAGTACAATTTTTCTAACACTAAAAAGGAGATGCCATCATACAAACTCGCACATAAAGGACATACAGCGGAAAAGTAAACAGTAAAATTCAAGCTAAAGAAAAATCATAGGTCAAACAAGAAGAAGAAATTGAAAGGATGTTTTTGATTGTCTTACAAGTCTGAGCTGCTGGTCTACGCTGTAATGAAATAAAATTAATGCTTTGTAATTCAAAAAGGTTTACCTTTGTCGAAATTGTTTGCAATTTAATTTTTTTTTTTGTTTTTTGGCCCATGAAATACTAGCTTTCTAGAAATACCTATGTATCATTGTATCGAAGTCAAAACCGTTTTTCTCGCTTTTTTATTAAAAAATTTATTTTCTATTTATTCGCCAATTGCCTTATTTTTTCAAATATATTTTAAGGCCTCTATCTTATGATTAAAGATCAAAAGGAATAAAAAGTTAAATATTTGTAAATATTTAAATAAATTGCGGTTATCACTTTATAAATTAATATAAGGGCTCAAAATACGTTTAGAGATTTTCACAATATTAGTAAGATTATTTACTTAGGACGAAAAAGTTAAAAAAGAATATTCCCCGTATTTTTCTAGAATTATAACTAAATATAAGAAGAGTTTTAAGAATTAATTAAAAGTTCTCGCGAGAACATTTATGTGTAGAAATAAATGTCTAGTGTAAAGGGTCCAAAATATGTAAGGGATGGGTTAAACACTTCAAATGGTTACGCACTGAACGGCAATGCCGTTCACTGACATTTGAGACTACGAATGGCCACCCTTATCAATTTTCAATTTCAAATAATGGTATGGGCAGCTGTGATCGCCAATGAACTCTCTATAATCGTTTTCATCCAACCTGGTATCAAATTCTATACGACTTATTATCGGGAAAATGTTTTGGAAGTTGTTTTGGGGCCATGCGTACGCAAACATGTCAGTTTTAGACCATGGACGTTGCAACTAGACTCGGTACCATTGACACGGTACAATAGACTCGGTACCATAGACTCGGTCTCATAAAGTTCGTGTAATCCAAGAATGGTTAAAAAATCATGTTCCAGACTTCATTTCATCCACACAATGGCTTTCGAATTTAACACATGCAAATCCAATGGTCTATTCCACCTCAGCCATTTTGAAAAGCAGGGTGAAGACTAGAAAATATGCCAATATGGATTCGCTAAAGAAAATCATTGTTCAGGAAATGGTCTAAATATCGGAAGAACATATTCGTGAAGCATGCAACTTATTTTTAAACCGTTTGAAGGCCAAAGTCAAGACAAAAGGTGGTCACATCGAGCTTGAGTGAATGGATTCAGAAATTTTAATTGTTTTCACAAATTTTCAGACAATAACCATATCGCTTGAATGGGTAACACTTCAATCGTCTAACCCTGTATACAAATATTTATACAAAACAAGTATCGGCTTCTTATAATTATGGCTGTATGGTTCGGCAAAGGCCGTAAATAATTTATATCGAAATATGAGCTTGATAAATCGATTTTGAAACCAAATTTAATATAACCATGAGTTGAAAATGGGGTTTTAAGTTACCGACGCGGTCATATGAAAACACAAACTCATTCATTGAAAAACACTAAAATAAATACGGAAAAGTAAAATTTTACGATTTCGTAAAAGTCGCGATCTTAAACCAGCGAAAAGTAGGAAAAATACTAAAAAAGCTGTAATTTTACGATGATCACAAATTTACTGTGAAATTGAAAACTGAAACGCGTTTCGAGATTTTCGCCTACAAAATCTGCAACTTATGGGTCAATTCTAAACGCTCGCGTACCGATAACCGCAGTAAAATCGGTAAACGAAATTGTAACTTTGCAGTGCGCACAGAAATTTTATGGGAACTTCTAATGGAACCAAACGGTGAATGGCAAATAGCAAACAGGAAGGTTTTATGCCTTCAATTTTAAATGAAAAATGTTGAGAAAAAAAAAAATAAAAGCAAAAAATTTAAACTACAATAAAAAAAAAAATGTTTTATAAATCATCAAAGCGAATACCAAACGCATTTTGATTAAATGGCCTTACAGTGTGTAACGCTTTGGTTCGTAAGCAAATTAAGCACTTGGCATTGCGAGGAACACCACAAATATTAGAATAGCAAACATCAAACCTTAATGAAACGCCATTTTCCGGGGCGAAATTCTGGCGGAATTCTGCGTTTGTAACGGTTATAAATCTTATGGCCACATCTTGAATTTATGTCCTTCGCTGGTTGCGGAATGTAACGTGTCATGAAGTTCCACTATTTAAAACATGTACTTCCTGTCAGAATAATATTTCGTTGCGCTGCTCAAAATTTGCGCATAAATTGTTGGAAAAGTCTTTAATACTCGATTGCGTTGTTTTAAAGACAAAGTTTTGGTTATAAACTGTAAAAATTTTTTCTTAAAAAATCAATGAGAGATGTTAACATATGTAGTGTAATACGTTTCGTTTTTGACTATCGAATAACTTTCATAATAAATCTAATTTTTATTTAAATTAAGTTCTTCGATGATATGGTATGTTTTGTTCAATAATAGACCTATCCGATGACTCGCAAGTATGACAGAAAACGGCAAGTTAGTGGCCTATGTTGGCCTATACTGGCCGAAGTGTACGCAAAACAACAACAGTATTTTCTCCACTTCGGCCAGTATAGGTATACTATCCAAACATATCAGCCAGTACAAAAAAAAAAGTGTTACCAACGCAATAAACGAACTATTGTGAACCTTCATTGGAAATTTCAAAGAATGTCATATGTCAAAAATCATATGTAAATAAAAGTTCAAACTGAAATCAAAAATTGCATAAATTTGAAACCGTGTTGCCAATGCCTCGTGTAGCCAATATAGGCTAGCATGCTTTTTCTGCCATACTTGCGAGTCATCGAAAAGGCCTGATTTGTTGTCACTTTGTAGTAAATTTTCTTATGTCTCTCTCATAGATGTCCTCGTCCCTATTGACAAAAACTAAAGACAGTTGTTTTTCAAAAGCCACTCTTGAAGCGAATTTTTTATCAAAAATATCGTCGATCGTTCGCCATGGACAGAAAAAGATGGTAATCATGATAGATTGGTGGATACGGTGGATGCACAATAACTTCATAACCAAGCTCCCAGACTTTTTGGCGGATCATAATCGATATGTGTGACCTGGCGTTATTCTGATGGAACACTATTCCTCTCCTTTTGCTCAAAGCGGTCCGTTTCTGAACGATAGCTTCTTTCAGATAGTATAAGTACAATTATTGACAGTACAGTTCCGAGTTAAGCCCTTCCTGGCCCTCAATCCTGGTTTGACCATCGTTTCCACCAGTTCACCGCGATTACAACCAATTTAGCTTGACGTTTTCGTAAGTGAACCACTTTCATTTTCATCACCAGTCACCAACCGCTTCAGAAATGAGTCGATGGAATTTCGACTCAGCAACGATTCTCAGATGGAAATTCGATCTATGAGGTTTATTGTATTAATATTGGCACTCATACCTCGTATTTCTATTTGTGTACAGTCTTATTCAAATGGTTCCATATTTTGTGTAGTCTTTAGAACTTGGGCAGTGTTTACATAACTCTTGACAGGACGAACTCGATAATTTCCATGATTTTGTCGACATTTGCAACAATTGGCCGTCGTTTGATTTCCCTATACACCTTATTTTCTTAATTACTGGAAGGGTGTTTTCGTATTGGGTCATTATAGTCCATTGACTGAAATTTGGCAATTTATATGTGTTAGGTATAGGTATAGGTTGGAGTGGCGGCCTTGTATCCCAAAAAGCCCACTTAAGCACAAAAAAAGGCCCGTTATGGTACCACAGGAGTTACGTTATTTGTATAGATTTTAATCAGTATACATTGAACGCCGAAAGAAAGGTAACGACTCCCCCATTATGCAAAGGAAAACCAACCTGACAGTTCTATGAACTTGGCTAGGTCCCTAACATTACAGGACGACAACTCAGTCAGGTCAGTTAGAAAAGGAGATCCAAGGATTTTTAATCTTCTTCTGGCTAGGGAAGGGCACTGACACATGAGATGGAGTACAGTCTCCTCCTCATCCTCAGAGCCACAGCCTCTACAAAAGTCATTAAAGGGGAGACCCAGTCTCGTAGCATGCCTTCCTATTACGCAGTGTCCCGTCAGCACAGATACCGTAGTGCTGAGCAGGTTCCGTCTTAGTTGAAGTAGCTGACGGGTTCTTTTCTTGTCAAAGTTCGGCCAAGTCAACCTAGAAATCTGACATTGAGGTTCGTCAGCCCAGTATTGCTTGGCTATACTCAGGTATTTTTGTATGATTGCCACTTTAACTGTAGCAAGTGGGACGCCTATATCAGAGAGGTTAATGTTAGGGAGAAGAGCACCTGCCTTGGCTAGATCGTCTGCCCTACAATTTCTTGTGATATCCCTGTGACCAGGAACCCAAATAAGTTTGACCCTAACAAACCTAGCTAGGTCATTTAGTGAAGCACGGCAGTCTTGAGTTGTGATTGATGTGGCTGAGGTGCCAATCAGTGATCTGATGGCAGCTTGGCTATCAGAAAAAATTGAGATTGGTAAATCGGATATTCGATTGCATAGAACCCATTTTACAGCTTGATGAATTGCCATTATTTCGGCTTGAAAGACGCTACAGTGGTTCGGAAGTCGAAGCAAGATGCTGAGACCCAGTCTTTCAGAGAAAATGCCACAGCCGACTCGTTTATCTATTTTCGAGCCGTCCGTGTAAATGTCAACCGTTTGGAGAGGGATCGCTCTTTCAAGGATCCAGTCCTCCCTGCTAGGTATAAGAGATTCGAACCCCCTAATTAGGTCTGGGTAACAACACATGTAGTCAATAGAGACGGGAGTTGGCAGATCCTGATTCAGTATGATCGCGTGGCCTATATCAGTACTTGACCAGTAGGAGAGGGCGTTGAGCCTAGTTGCAACTATTTTGGCTTGCTGTTTTACCAGAAGCCGAGATGGCAGCCAATGAAGCATAGCGAAAAGAGCTTGCGTGGGGGTAGAGCGAGGAGCACCAGTGATTTGTAGTGCGGCTATCCTCCTAGTTTAATTTGGTGTGGCATGCTTTTTCAGTTGCCTGCCACCAGAAAGCAGCCCCATACAGAAGAATTGGTTCGATAACAGCTGAATAGAGCCAGAGTATAATGCACGGTTTGAGCCCCCAACTGCGACCTATAGCTCTTCTGCAACAGTAGGTGGCGCATACCGCTTTACGGGCTCTCTCAGCCAAGTTGTCTTTCCAGCTGAGTTTAGAGTCCAAAATTATACCCAGATATTTGACGTTCGAACTTAAATTTAGAGTAACGCCCTTTATCTTTGGTAAGGAAAATGTCGGAATTTTATATTTCCTGGTGAAGAGAATAACCTCTGTCTTTGCAGGGTTAATATCCAGACCGAATTCCCTACACCATTCAGTTACAATGAGGAGCGCAGAGTTAATAACATTGGATAGAACTTGGGGGAATTTGCCAGATGAGGCAATAGCAATGTCGTCCGCATAAGCTATAACACTGCATCCGGATTGTTCCAAAAGTTTTAACAACGAATTAACCGCTATGTTCCATAGAAGAGGAGAGAGAACCCCACCTTGTGGCGTTCCCCGACAGACTGCTCTGGAGGATTGAACACTTCCGATGTCGGATGTGATAATCCTAGTTTTGAGAAGGGCCTCTACAAATTTAACCAGACTATTGTCAAGATTTAACTTTGAGAGGGATTTTATAATACCATTGGGGCAGACATTGTTGAAAGCGCCCTCAATATCGAGAAAGGTGGCAAGTGTGTATTCCCTGAGAGAGATGGAATGGTCAACTTGCGAGATGAGTGCATGAAGCGCAGTATCGACAGACTTGCCTTTAGTATAAGCATGCTGTGATGGAGATAAGAGCGCTGGATTTATCTTGTTCCTGATATGCAGATCAAGAACTCTCTCTAGTACTTTCAGAAGAAAAGAAGACAGACTGATTGGTCTATAGTCCTTGGCACTGCAGTGAGTTATTTTTCCTGCTTTGGGAATGAATATTACTCGAGCCACTCTCCAGCAGCTTGGAACATACATAAGCTTAATACAACTGTTGTAAATGCTTAGAAGCCAGGGGAGGATTACGAATTCACCCTGTTATATGTGTTACTGAAAGGTGATTTTATTAGATTCAAGTCTTAGGCTACCCGAAGGAAAAATATAGTACCATTTACAGTATATATGCTAGAAATACAACCAGAGAGAAGCGAGATTTGTAAAAGGTAAAAAAATATTTTGTTATGTACAAAAACAATGTAAATATAAAATAAAATACATGTCTTTTCTATATATAAAATTTATGAGGCCGGATTTTCAAGTATTACGTTATTTTGATTGTGTTTTTAGTATTACAAGTATTATAATCGTAGTCATTTTTGCAATCCTTCTAATACTGAAAACACAACCAGCTTGAGGCGAGACATAAAAAATCAACAACATAATATTTTATACGCACATTACATTATCAATCTTAATGAAAAATTATTTTGCAAACAATGTTTTTTTTAACATATAAGATTATAAAAATCTAATAAGATTTTTGTTGATGAAACATGTGGATACTTTTTTAAATAACCCCCACTTCTTTTCTGGATTTATTGTTGTTTGCATTATTTATTATCATAGTCTCTAATCCACTTTTCTAGGTTTAATTTTTTCGCTTTGTGGACTTGAATAACATATTACTCCATCGCTCGCCAGTTTTCTGGGTTCGCTCTTTTTTTTAACTATATTCTAGGGATTTATAAGTCCAATCCGGTCCATTATATGTTTTCTAAATGTGATCTCCTCTTTTAATTACAGTAAAAAACGGTGTATTCTGCAACCAGATAGATCCGCATTTTCCATGCGGTACAGCTATACCTTGACTTTGATAAAGTTAAGCATATTAACCCATATCCGCCCAACTTTCCATTAATCAAACAGTAAATTTTACCACTTTTCATGGATTTTTTGTTTATATTAGAAAACATTTTGACCAAAAATTCATCCGGGTACATTGGCTTGCTCATGCTTATAATAATAAAAATACACCTGCTAGAAGAGTGTTTGATTCAATGGGCACTGTTAGAAAGTGCGGTGGAGGACGTGCGAATCTCCAAACGCATAATCAAGTGAATAACAGGTTAATGGTAACCATTAATATCACTATCGATAAGTCGCTAATCATACAGGGTGCCTTAGTTACCTGGATTAGCCTAACGCAGCAACACGTCTGCAAAGACCAACTGAGAAGGTAGGTAAGTATTTTAAGTTATACTTCTTCAGTTTTGGTATTCAATACTTTTGTTCAAACTTAATTCTTTAATCCATTTATGTAGACAGTGTTATAGAATAAACTATTTGTAGGATACGTTAAATCAGTTTATTTCTCATATTTTTGCCATTTGAGTATTATTAAGTTTTGAAAACTTGCATGTCACATATGCGACTTCTACTAGACACATAAGTCATTGTAATAAAATATGTTTTAATATACACCAATATAAAAAATATTTGTGACGTTATCCTTTTGCAGTGCATAAAATATATAATTTCGAAAGAGAAATGCATTGAAATGAAACTATTAAAAGTTTACTATAAAGACACAGACGACATTAACGGTGAAAGCACCGAGAGAAAGCATAGCAAGAATGTCATTAAAGATGGCACCCAGACTATGTGTACGATTACACAGGGTCTGTGTAAAAAGGGTGAAATGTGAAATAAAACTACAAAACGGTGACATAAACGTAACCATAGACATTTTCAAAACGTACTTGTAGTAACCTAAGCACGAGACAACTTTTACTGTGTGTATGTGGTTTCATTAACGCAGCAAGAGTTACCAAAAGGATAGCTTCAGTTTCAGTTTTGGCTTTGCCTTTGTTTTGTGTTGAGATGAAAGGACCTGTTGTATATGCTTTTGGGTTTAAATGGTGACATTAATTTTAATTAAAATTTTTAATTACAGTATGGAAATTTGAATATTTATGCAAAAATGTGAGCACCTAACTATATCTAAACAGTTGCAGCAGCAGATAATACCCTCCCTAAAAAGGGACGAAATTAGTTTTTAGCTAAATTAATGTCATAAAAAAATATTCCTAAGCAACAGCATTTGTGAGGCATCTATAATAATTTTCATTTTAAGCTGTAATAGATACATACGTACAGCAATGAGTATTCATTTTTATAAATAAATTTAATTATTTTTATGTACTCGTACACACTCGTATATATTTGACTGGATGTTTCAATTAACTTATTAGTTTCCACGTACAAAGATCTTTGTTTTATTGTTATTTTAATTTTATATAATTTTATTTAATATTTTAAAACAATTTAAAATTATTTTGTATGGCAACTATTGGATATATGAGGTTAACCCTTGTCAAAATAAATATTTACAATTATTCATATATTATTTAAAAAAAACTACTTTTAATTTACTTAATCCTCTCTCTCAAAATAAAAGAATACTACGAAAAGTATAAAGCCCACCCTGAAATGCAAATAGCAGCTGTGAAAGAAAGAACCATTAAGAGCATTGGGAACTATCAACAAAAAAAAAATAATTTAATATCTCCGATAAACTCGGTATGCCCTTTAAACCACTTGGTGAAAGTATAAAGGCGATACGTAGAACGTCAAAAAATGAGTTGGTGCTGGAAATCTGTGCTTAGTTTTAATCCATAAAAGAAGGTGTACCACAGGAAACAGCTAAGATGGTAACAAAAACACATACGACCACAATACAAATTTGGGACATTGACGAGATCACAACCGCAGCACAAGTTTGCGAAGCCATATGAGTACAATGAGGCACCCAACGGCCTGAAGAAACAGCAGTACGTATGACCAAATCTAACCAATGCACACAAACTGCATAAGTAAACGTACCAGTAGCGGGCGTTAACAAAATCCTAAGCGCACGTAGGCTAAGAATAGAATAGGTGTTCTGCAGAATTCAACATTGCATCTCACCAATACGATGTTTGTTGGGGCTACAATTACTTAGCTAAGAACTGCAATGAATAAATTTATCCTGAGAATGTTTGTAGAAAATAGCGACAGAAGGGGCATATTGCGACAAAATGCACTGATAAGGAGTAATGTATACTATGCACAGGAAATCATTCTACAAGTAGCGCCCACTGCCCAGAATTTAGAAAGGCAATAAAAAAAGAAAAGTTTTCGCTGGTTAAAATGTGTGATGTGGATGGATTCTTACTAAATGTAAGATTTCGAATTTAAAAGTGTGCAACAAATGTATTTCGTTTACTGATATATAACACCTAAGAAACATAATTAATTAAAATTTTATCTTATGATCTATTTAAATATTCTTAGGCCTTGCAAGTTTCCTGAAAACAAAATTAATTTCAACTTCTGCGATTGTTTTGTTCCTGGGAAATAAGAAACACTATGGAGCATACAAACTACAACTGGTTTTCAATAAAGAATATCTTGAATCTCTACCGAAATGTGTATTACGCCCACGATTTTTCACCCTAATGTATATCCTTCCGGAACGGTTTGTCTATCAGCTTGGTTAGAATGGTGTACATCAGTAACTATAAAAGAAATACTTCTTAGTATTCAGGATCCTAATCCTAATGTTGATGGACCGGCACAAACAGCTCATAGAATTTACCTAGAGGACAAAAAGAAATATAAAGCAATAGTTAAATCCATGGTTTGCTTGCATACTGTTGGAATAATACCACTTCCGTTAGATTGGACATTAATTGTTTTTTGTTTATAAGAAAATTTACTTAAAAATATTGCTTTAATTAAAAGTTCGTAAAACAGTTACCATAGTTTTATTAATAAAATGGTTAATATTGCTATTTTAATTACAAATTTAAAGTTCAACACGAAATTGGGATACAAATCTAGTTGTGTACTTTTAGTAATAAATCTTCAAGAATTTTTTGTTTCAATCCTAAGTTCATAAAATTTTTATATTGATAAGGCACACAAACTCTAAACTGATTTAAATATTAAAACAAACCAAAAAAACAACTTTTTTTTAAATATTTATTAAGAGTAATTAAACTTTTTAAAACAAATTATTCAAATAGTCCAATTTCTCTTATTTTGTTGTCCATTTCATTACTTGGTTGAATAGTTTTCATTATAATATCCAATTAATCAATTTTACATCAGACACCCACTTATAAGGTTTGATCATCAGTTGAATTGCTGAAAGAGTGCAAATACGTCAAAAGTTATAATAATGTCCCAGTTACTTAAATTGATTAATATATCACCTTAATGCTACTTTATTCAATTCTTCAATCCTGTTTATAAAACGTTGCCTTTTATTTTGTCTATAACGCCATTTCACAGCCACATATGCAAAACCCAATGGAAGAAGACATAACACTATGACCATAGCACCTTCCAGCATCTGAAACCAGATTACGTTATCAGGCGTCAATGGCTGGAAATCTTTGTATAGCTTGTAAAAGCCATACAAAAGGATTAATAACAGAAGTTTCCAAAACAGTTTAAACATTTTAAGTCTGCGAAAAAAAGAGTGCAAATAAAACCTGCTTAATTCTCAATTTTTTAAGAAATCTAAAAGAAAAAGCTTACATTTGGTCTTCTCTAAAGTTTTCTCGACAGAAAATTGGTTGACCGCACAATGCTGTAGTGTAAAAGATACTACATGCACTTCGCCTTGTCAATATGATAAGCAACTTATCGATAGCAATTATACCCCATTACCATCATCAACCAATAAAACCTTATAATTTGATTGATCTGACTTACACAAGTATTTATACTAACACCGATTTTTGAATTTTTGTGAATGGTAAAAATTTTGTAAATCAGTCATAACAGGTTAGAAATCTAACTAGTCTTGCTAAAGATTTTCCAAATTAGATTTATATCTATATTTTTATAAGCTTATCAAAACAAATTCAAGCGTTTGACAGTTAGGTTTGATTTAATTTCAGTACGACAAACGTTTGAAGAATTAATGCAAAGAAATTAGCAAGTTTATCTTATAAGAAGTGAAAATTGACTTTTTAATTGAAAAACTGCAGGAAACAAATCTGTTTATATAGTATTAAAAATAATGATAAATGGTAGTTGAATAAGTATAAATATTGCTATACGTATTACATTTTGCCTTAAATTAGTTCATTTATTTATAATAAGCTCATTTATATAAGAACTCTTCACATGGCAAATTGTTGACATTAGCGGCTCTAATAAGAAAAACTGCATAAAAGGGACAAGTGGAAACGTAGTATTAAATACAAAGTTTCTACAGACAGCAAACTTGGAGTCTCCATTGGCTAAACTTTAGAAAGATTTATTTATTTCAAAACGCATTTTCGAATTTTTTTGAAATGAAACTACACCCTAACTACATATAAAATTTCACAGCACGCCATATAGTATATTAAATGCTAAAGTGCTAAATATCACTTTAGAACTTATTTAACATATTAGCAATTAATTTTCACTAGTTTAGCTTGGTAAATAAAATTGAAGAATAATATTACTATTATAATTGATACCTAATCAAATATGACAATATTGTAAATGATTCTTTCGTTTAAATTATCAGTTGATCAATATATATCAATTAATAAAGAAAAAAGATTGGGAACAAAATAACGTAAATGGCAATGCAATCATAAACTTTATTATTGTTAATAATGTTATGATTAAAAGTATACTTTAACTTGATGTCTCGACTGGCATGTAATAGGATTTTTACGTTTGAATGCAAAAATCATGCCAGATTCTAGCTGGTAAAAACGCAATGTCAATTTGTCATATAAGTCACATTCACAAACATGCATTAGTTATCCGGCAAAAAGTCAGCTGATTTGTCTCAGTTATAGAAAACTTTCCAATCAATTTCATAACTTTATTACTAAAACCTTTTTTCATTTTCTATTTATATATTTATTATAGAAACTACAGTTTTCACTTTTAAAAATTAAACTTCTTGATTGTACACTAAAATAAAAGCTGTATTTATTATGCTGTAGACAATCAGTTGATCCGTTTCAATTTCATTTATTTACAAATAAGCGCTTATTTTCCATAAAAAGTTCCATAAAAAATTAAATTGATTAATAAAATTTAAATTTAAAAAAAATTAATAATTTCTATAATGAACTTGTGTTAAGATCTAATTAGTTGTGCCGCAAGTAATCAGCTGATTCATTTTATCTCATAGTTTGATGCAGATATGCACAGTTGGCTGTCAGTACAGTTGGAAGGAGCAATTTTGTTTCTTAGCTGTTTCCTAATTGGATTTAATTTGTGTGGACTGCGGTTTTACGTTATTATGTCGCAACGAGTTTTTTTTTTTTTAGTTTAATCTTAAAATCAAATTTAACAGATTCTTAAATTTTACCATATTATTCGGTAATCTAAACCAAATGTAGAATGTGGTAATTCCATTATAGGAAAACAGTGCTGCTCTGAAAAACATTGCTGGGTACCTTATTATGGTGGTTAACATATCTCATATGTAAGTGGTGGAAAAATTTTTGAAATTTAATAAGAAATTAATAGAATTAATTGTGAAGTTATTGTATAAAGAATAAATCATGTGTTTTTATAAGTTTTATATACCTTTCTATTATAATTTATTTAATTAATTTTTATATTATATATAGTAATTTATTTAAAATTATTTGATCTATGGTGAAAATATGGCAATATGGCAATTCTACCTTATTTTGTCTTTATATTCTTATTCTTATCTTCAATTTACTTTACGTTTATATTTGCTAAAGAAAAGTAGCGTCATAATGAAATTAAGACTAATATATAGCTTAAATGTTGAGATTTTGTAAATTTATATTCATTAAAAGTATTAAATAAATAAGAAGTTGTAATTATAAAAGGGGACTTTTGCAGGGTCAAAAGCTATAGATCTCAACCTGCCGCAGATATGTTTACTATAGGCATTGGTGGTGCTCCGCTGGGAAACCTTCCGCAATAAATTTTAACGAGTGAGTATTATTTATAATTACCACAATTAATTATAATTTATTATATTTAAGCTGTCAAAGTTAATGTTTGATTAATATTTATTTATGTTTATATTTAATATTTATTTTTTTAATATTTATACACACTATTGTGCCAATGTTCATTTTAATAAAATGAAACAATTAAGTGTCACAACTCAAATATAGATTTATAACTCTTCTTTTCATATTGATTATTAATTTTAATTCTCTTCTCGAAGTAACAAAATCAAATAATAAATTATAGATACGTTTTCTCTTTAAAACTATGTTTATTAAATGTTTTGTTTATAGAAATTGTTTAATTATTAGTGCAGAATTTGTGTAATTAGATTTTTTTTTTGTATATTTTGCTAATATATTTATATTTCTCTATTCAAGTTGACTTTACTATGCTGTGTTTGTCAACAAAATATTTTTTATGGTGACTATTACTTCTTCTACCACGCAATCAGTTTAAATAAGTAAAAAGCTTGCTCTATCTACTGTAATACCCAATTGCCCACAGAGTAGACTAAATATCCATATTATCTGTAATCTCAATTATTCTAATGTCTTGAAATGTGTGCATTTACAAAACGACATTGAGGTGCATAATTAATAAAAATTTAATCAAATTTTGAAATTAGTTTAAAAAATAATCGATATAAATTTCAAGCTCGCTGCCACACCTAATTTGCAATTGAAATATACTTGATCTTTATTTGATTAAAAATTTTTTATAAAAAACTGACTCAGAAAATGTGGTGCATGAAAAATTATATTGACCTTAATTAATATTTCGATATCAAAAACAATAAATCGGTTCTTTAGCTTAATAGACGTCAACATATATACGTATATGTATATAGATGCTATTTATTATGTACTAAACAACTGCAGTTCTTTTGGCTGCTGAGTTTTGAGCCATAATTCTTTCATAAACAAACTTCTAGTATGAAAAGCAAATACACACCTCTAATTGTTTGCTATTCGGAGCTAATTGATCTTGCAGCACTTTTTCTTCTGGCCATATCTTCTAATGGATCAGTGAGTAGTACACGTTTTTTATTGTCTGCCTCAGTAAGTTGACTTAATTTACTGTGCAGTTACCGTTTCTTCGTAGTCAATGGGTGTGGCATCATATAACATTTAAATAAAATTTATTTTATTTTTTTATTTAATATTATTTTTTGTTATATTTTTTTTTTTCATTTCTAATTTAAATTGTAATGTTTAACTAATGTGGGTATTGGGTGACTTCATTTTGACCATTAAGAAATATAAGAAACTGTTTTTTACTTACTTGAACATAAAATTTTTGCAAGCCACAACCAATAGCAATGAAGACAGGAATATATCTATAAATATTTTCAATAAACTAATGTTTTTAACTACGAGGGCGGTTTGATAAGTCAGTGACTTTTTGAATTTTCCGCGCAGTTACTCCAAATGCAACAGTGCTGCCGTCAGCTGTAATCTAGCAGTGGCCAGTCACTGACTTATCAAACCACCCTCGTATCTAAATTTTAACGATAGTTAGTATTGATGATTAGATTTTACTTAAATTGAAATAAATGTTCCAGTTAAGATGCAAGAAGTGTCTTAGAATTTAGTAAATTATTTGCTTAGTTTATAAATAAAAACTCTAGCATCAGTTATGGTTATAATAAGCTGGGTTGGGTCTTCAGCTTAGATCCAACCCGTAGAAGACCGATTTAGCCTGCATAAGTATAAAGTTGAAAAGTCGTGCAATATACAAGAAACATCCACTGGAGTATGTAGTTTAATATCTTGAACTCAGAAAACGTCCTCGCATGGAGTTAAGAGATATACACTTAATAAGCAGGTAGTTCCCAAGACCGGTCTTCTGCTTAGACCCAACCCGTAGAAGACCGATTTAGCCTGCATAAGTATAAGGCTAATAAGTCGTGCAATATAAAAGAAACACCGACTGGAGTATGTAGTTTAATATCTTGGACTCAGAAAACGTCCTCGCATAGAGTTAAGAGATACATACCTAAAAAACAGGTAGTTGGACCAGCAGACCGTTTAAGATTGTTAAGTTAATTGTTGTTGTTCTTATCTATATTAAAATCCTATGTATCCAAATTGATTGGACGAAATGATAATGAAAGTTGAGATATCGAATAAGAAAATAAGGTTATAATGATGAGAAAGAGGTGTTTCGAAGATTGAGTTTAACCTGATTTAAGGTTTAACAAATATATTTAATTTTCAATAAAATTGACATATCAATTGGGATTAGATTTGTATGTGCAATGGGACAATAAAAAGCCATTTACCATTTTAGAATAACTAAGACATCAGATCTCGGTTGTGTTAGAATAGTGCTTTGAGTATTTCCTTTATTTCTCTCTGAAAGATGCCAGTCAGAAGTCTGTTGAATACTGTATTGTGTTTGAGTATGGTATTGGAATGATATGTTTGTTTATAATTATAGTTGTCCTGTATATTTGACTTGGGAAATAGTTATTATATTATAATCAATATGAGAAGAAACTTTTTTACCGGTGTAATATTGTGGTTGGATTCTTTTTATTAATGTCTTGTTTACTTCCTAAAAACAATTAATTACCTTGATAGAAGACAAGATATAAGGTATTATAACCTAAAAATTCCTGACAAAAAAAAATAATTGAATATTATTATTAAAAAATAAAAATTATTTTAATTTTAAAACAATAAAGTAGCCTTGAAATTTAAATTTTTAAAATATAAGTAACGTAAAATTAGAAAAAAAAATTTTATGTATATAGTTTTTCCAACATCAAATAAGTTTCCAAATTTGTCCTGGCATAAAAATTTCCAATGCGGTAAATCCTAAAATTCAAAAATGTTTAGTCTAAGAAAAGTAGCACAACAATTTGCAAATAGTGGAGTTCAGCGACGATTAGGCTTTACATTATCATCTCCTGGTTCTGAAAATCATAGTCCTAAAGTATATTGTGAGGAGACTAAAAAAGTTGGCGGTACTTATGTTGGTGTCGTTGATGACGAAAATCTATCGAAGGTTAATAATGTTGTGGGTAAATTGAATAAGGATGATAAGAGTACGGAAAAACCATTAGATTCAGCATGTGATGAAGATAATCTATTGTTAGACGAAATACTACCTTCTGCATGTTCCATTAATGAGAAATTACTAATTATAAGTGAATTTAAAAAGAAACACGTCTAACTAATGGATAAGCATGAGTACATACGTATATATCCCAATACAGACGATTTAGAGGACATGAAGAAGAATTAGAGCTAAAGCGTTATTCTCTATAAACAAATTAATGAAAATAAAATTTCATTTTTCTTGGCTATAAACTTATATCTGACTTGAAATTATTATTGCATTGTCTATATGATACATAATTCAAGATTTAATTTTTTTGGATTTAAATAAATTTTTTTTGCTTGTATAAAAATTAAATTTTTGTTTTTTTATAATTAAATAAATAATTATTTTTATAATATTATAATTAAAAAAAAAATTTATAATTTTTTTTATGCATTGAAGATAAACATGTTTTTTCATGTCATTGTCTGAAAATATTTTATTCTTTAAAATAGTCAGTATAATATGAATAATTGGTGTTGCCACATTGAATAATTTTTGGTTTTGTATGTATTGGTTGTGGAATATTTTGCTTGATTAGTGTAAAGAAATAAATCCAGAGCTCAAAGTTTTTATTGAAATTCCAACTTTTTCTTAATTTTTATTTAAAAAATTTTTAAAAATCCTTTGTATTTACATTTCCTTATAAATTTTTTTTTTATTTATTCCTTTGTATTTTTTTTTCGTTGTTGAAGCTTAATTCTTTGACTTTTCATTTTCTGTATTGACAAATTAAAATTATTGTTCTTTACTTTACTATAATGAATGAATATGAGCACAAATATTCATTTTCTTAAATTTTTTGAAAAATTTATTAAATAGTTTGAAAAGTATGAGTTTGTACTCTTTTAAATTATTTTCAAAGTTTTTACGTACTCTTGTGTTACTTGCACTACAACTTGTTAATCTCAAGAATCATAGCATCATGAAACCCTACTTTTAAGTACTCATTTGTTCCAATAGTTTAATTTACAAATTATGAAATTACAAATTATGCTCCTAGCATTAAATTAGGGTCTGGAGAATGTTGATTTTCTTAAATGTGGGTTTCATTCGTGGACTTAGAGTAGCCTTTAATAATAATTGGAACTTGTCGTAATTTACTAAGTCTTAATTCATTGTCGGATGTTTTGAATACATACATTTCCTTCCTTTATTAGTGGAAAGCACGTCTTCTTTCTTCTTTGTAAAATCTGCAGATTCCATTGGAGACACTTTCAATTTCTTTAGATTATAGTACAATCTTACAAATTTGCTTTAGAATTTCTGATTATAATTTATTGATTATAAATAATTTTTCGGTTATTCTTTTTCAGTTAACATTATAAGCGATTTAAAGTGGGGCAAAACCGGAGAGTCTTCCATTTTATTGTAGTTTCAATTTAATCTTTTTTTGACTAATTTTTCAAACTAACGAATAGGGGTTGATATTTAATAACTACTGTTATACTATTTTTTTTATTATTTTATTAAGTAATAGGCTATTTAAAACACCCCGACCTGAAAGATCTATTGTGCGCCTATAGGCCCAACTAGGACAATTTTAGACTATTAATAAATCTTATAATAGCTGTGGGCTTAATTTTACCTATTTGATTTGGGACTAGGATCCCGCTTCCAAGGTAATCGAGTCTACGTCTTGGCGTCGCTGGGCAGGTACATAGATCATGTTCTGATGTTTCCTTCTTCTCATGACAGAGTCGACAGAAGGCACTTTCTACTGCACCTATAATCTTCATGTGGTAATTAAGTCTACAGTGCCCTGTAAGGTTTTATACTATTTAACGATGCCGCGACGAGAATTCCACTAACATTCACTACCTTAAATGCAGTAATATATGTTTCTTAGTAACAAATACTAGGTTCTGCATATTGCCATATATAAAAACAACGATCTAAGTCCGGAAATACAATGAAGAACAGCAACTCGCAACAAGTGTCATTAACAATAATAGCGATATCTTTTATAGATACAGCAAATTGTATATATTGCTAGCAGATACTGCAGCGTACTTAGTAGACAACTGGCATGTAGAGATATTACCCTACTACCCAAGGGTATTATGTTCTTTATTCATTTAAATATTGTCTTACATTATCGTTCCTGTTGTTTGAATTCTTCTCATCTGTAAACAATAAATACATTGGTCTGGAGATATGGCGAATGATAATGATTGGTAATTGGTGCCATAAATAACAACTGCTTGGATATACGACGAAGAATAACAATTGCTAATAGGTGCCATAAAGAACAACAGCTATACTTTCCTAGCTATGTGACGATGAATTATCTAGCTATTTTCGGAAGGTACCAAAATAGGCTTCATAGGTAAATAAGATACAGTGTCTTATCTCGACTTTAGATATAAAGTCAGCATGGTAAAATAACACTGGAAAAGTAATTAAAATTAAAACTCTTCATAACTTCCAAATGGAAGCGGCATAGCGTGCAAGCGTTGGCATGAAATCCATAAAGTAACAGAATACCATACTGGTTTGTAGTGTCAAATAAGAAGAAGAAGCAGACCACCATCAGCGAAAACGTGAAAAACGATCGAAAGTGAGCTAACTCAAGCACGATCTATATAGAACGAGAACTACAGAGAAGCTCTAAACAGAGTCAGATGTAGAAGAATTATTGAGGTCCTATCTCTCACTGAGGGAAATTGGTAATAGCGGTTTAATTTATAATATATGAAATTTATGTTTAGATTGTTATTTTGTTAGTTTAATTGGCAATATAGAAAGGAGGGATTATATTGCTAATTTAATAACCCTCTGCTACGCACTGAGCTCAGTTCGCTCAATTGACTCACTTGCTTATTAAACTCATTTCACCATCAAATGAAAAATTAACTCTAAATAAGCAAACGAACTAAGAACACTAAATCAAAATATTAAGACATAAACACAAAGTTTCCACAAAAAGGACCTTACGATCTGTTGCTGTAATGGCAAACTCTAAGCACTCTCAAAGTGGAAAAGAGCCAAGAAAATAAAACAAAATTTAAGATGAAAATGAACAGAAAAAATAAATAAATAAAAAGAATTTTATAAACTTTGTGGTTTAAACTTTTAATGAGATCTTTTTATTTGTGATTTCAAGGATTGCAAGGCGTTTTTTGTGTACGTCTAGTATATAGAACTATGAAATGAATCCTGCGAATGCGTTGGCATTCAACGAATGCGAATGGAATTGCATTTAAGTTGCTTGTAAAATATTTATGTGTTTATTTTTACATTTTCAATATTTTCATTCATTTTATTTTGAATTTTGTTAAATTTTTTTAATTTTTTTTAATTTTTCCTTTGCAAATAGTTGCATTGCACTGCATTGGATAAAGTTTAGACAAAGTACAAAAAAGTAAAAGAAATTATTTTCGCTCTTTGCCCTAATAGAAAAATAAAAGGCATAAGGAAAGTAAAGTGCAGTTAGCAGAGCAAAACTTTAAATTGAAAATAGGTTTTGAATATGCCACACAGCAAAGTTGACAATATAAATTCTTAAAAAAATTTTAATTAAAAACCATTCAGAAGTTTCGCTCGAAGTATCAGAACGTGAGCCATTTCATCTGAATTGCCGCAACTGCAATTACACACGAAACCGAAGAAGCTGAAATATGAAAACTATTTGCGTATTTCTTAATTTTTGGAAACTATCGTTATTTTTAATTACAACAATTTCGTAAGTTGCATGCAACAAGGCATATCCCCTTCCCCTCCCTAGGCTAGGCACTTACATTTCCCTCCCATTCAAGGAAACTTTATTTTACAATTTTTTACATTTAAAGGATTGGGAGCATGGGAGAAGGGGAGCAGGGGAGCATTGAGTTCAAACAAAGCACATACAAATTTTTTGCATAATTAAAAATTATAAAAACAACTAAAAAAAAAAAAACTAATTAAATTTTTCATGCAACAAATTTGCGAATAGTTCCAGAAGCTCTCCAACAACTGCAACTCAGAAAATTGACTGGAAACTCAAAAAAAAAAAAGGAAAACAAAAAATAATAAAAGTTATTTTTGTTTTTCATTCAAGCAGTTAAATATTTCTTTGCAAATTTACTATTGTTTCTTTTATAAATTTTTTAATATAATTTTCCTATTAAAGTCGCATTCAAATTCTCCATGCATTCTGGAGAAATTATTTGGTTCAAACATCTGCAGCACTGGCACTATTGAACGCAAACTTATCGCATGCCACATGACACCATATGCGGCACGTAACTGTCTCCCACATATCCTGGGTATTTGTGTAGTTTATGGCATTCGTCTTTCTCCCATTTTATAAAAGTTTGCTACTTTTTCTGTAATTAAACATGACAAAACTTTATTAATAAAAGTTTATTTCGGTTTCTTATTTAATTTTGTTTGGTTTGTTAAATATTTTTTGGGGCAAAAAATTGAAGCAGCCTCGTGGCACTAAAACACCCACGAAAATAAAATTATATGAAAGTAAATCTACTTAAAGATGTTATAGTTTTTTTTTTTTTCATAAAGAATTTATACACGAAAATGTCTTATAAGCAAGCATAGAACTAAGGAAATTACTATCACATATATTTTAATAGTTAATAGTTATTAAACAAATCGATGAATGCTGACAGCTATCAACGCTTCCATTCGAATGCAAATTTATGCCCTCAAAGTTTATGCCGGAACAGGTGAGTTGCTAACCTTTTTTATACTCTATCCTTGTTAAACTATTTGATTTTCTAGATAAAGTTGAGCAGATTCGACAAGTTTGCTTTCGTTAACTCTTCCAGGCCTGTGAAAAAGCGATCCCCAAGACATTAAAGTCCCCTTGTTTGCACTCCTGGACAGAGATACAGGAAGTGGTTGATGGATTTTATCTCCTCTTCCACTTGGCAACTCCTGCATAATCCACTTGTTGGAACTCGCCATCGTTGGAACATAGACGCAATGGCACAGTGCCCCCTTAGTACCCCAGTAAGTACACCAACTGTAAGTTTACTACAGCACAAAAGACTTTTCGTTGTATTTTTGTTCAAAATTAGCTATATGGTTCTTTAGTTCACAAATCGTTAGTCACTATATTTTTAATTCCCTCTATGATCCTAAACACTTTGCATATCAGAACCTCTTCTGGGTATCTCAATCTGCTAGTTCATGCCCTTCAATATTGTTATGTCCATGAACCCAGCAAACAGAGACCTTGTGATGTTTGATGCTCAGTAGTGAGGCGCGACAATTTAGTACAATCTTGGATTCAATTGCTTTTAATGTGGCGTGACTATCTACAAAAATCGTGATATTAAAAGAATGAATTGTACTTAGTTGCAAAAGATTGGCCGCTTTTTTAATAGCATATATCTCTGCCTGAAAGACTCTGGAAGTAACAGAGAGTCGGTAGGACTGCCTTATCTGCATATCTTTCGAGAAGATGCCTGCTTCCGTACCGCCCTCCATCTTTGAGCCATCTGTGTAGTTATTGACTACAGAGTTATTTGTTACAGATTTTCTCTGTGAGTTTTTCTTTGTCAAACGTTTAAGTTAGGTTATGTTTAATAATGTCAAACATTCGTGTGTGGAAACGTTAGATAACCAAGTGTTGCCAAGACTCAAAATTTAATTAGTGGTCCTCGTGGTATTTGCAGGTAGTATTGGTCATAAAACTTGTTGATTGTTATTATATCATTATAAAAATTTCCTTAGCATAATTAGCATATTCTTCTCAGTCACTATAATAGATTTTTTTCTAAAATTAGCATACCAACACTTCTCCTTACTAAATATTAATATAAAATTCTTTTCTAAGATGTATGCACAAAGTTATTTATGAGATTTCTACTGCTCCATTTTATTCTAAAATAATAACAATGAGCCATTAACACTTCAAACAATAAAACAATCCATTACAAATGTTACAAAAAAACAACAAAAAAAAAAGAAAACTTATATATGCATATGCATAGAAGTCATAGAGTTTATACAATATATATTTACTGAATATATATTTTATTTGTTCCATGCATTTGCAGAATGAAAATATTGACTACATTTGCAAATATGAGCAGCAAAAATGGTAGGAAATATTGTAAGTGCCTTTGATTTATCTGCCATTTGCGATGTCATCAGGTGGCCATTTGTTAAATTAACGGCTCGAATGCTGAAATAACCGTTTGGGAAGCATGAAGTACACACACAGAACAGTTACTCATATTTGGCAGGACTGTCGATGAAAATGGTAGGGTAACATTTCATAATTTTACATTTATTGACCGAACAAAAATATGCACAAAATACAACAGATATTACAGAATAACCAAAAAAAAGACTCAACTAACTGCAGTTATGGCAAAAATATTAATATGCAAACATTATACAAGTACTGGACGATATGCTGATATGCAGTATGCAGTATGGAGTATGGCGTATGGAGTATGGAGTATAGAGTATGTAGAATGCCTGCTCTACGAAAGCACAACTCTTAGAAAAGTACCCTAAAAAGCACTACAAAAATAAATAAATAAAACAACAACATATAGTGAGTGAAAAAAGGAATAATAAAAAAAGAATCTAGCAGCAGTACTTTGAGTACCAGAGCAACTTCAGTTACTGGAAGTAGTAGGAATTAAATTGCAAAATATCTGCCAATTTCGAATTTATGGTAAACGATTTTGACCATATCGAGTGCAGTTGCAACTTTATGGTTAGCAAACAAAACTTCCATTTACAAATAGGCACTCAAGTACTTCTCTGAACGAGGGGGCAGTGCTAGAGCTGGTACTACTACTACTACTGGTACAGATACTGGTACTGGTGTAGTGTTTAATTAATGTGTATCGTGAAGTGAACATTGGAAAAAGATTTGTGCTGTAATTTCAAAGTCAGTTAAGCGCTATTAAGAGAAGAGAATTGATGGGTCCACTTTGAAGGACGGAAACTTTGATTATTTATATAAAAATGCATACAGTTTTCATTTGCTTTAGTTGCGATGAATAATGAGTGAAATTAAATCTATTTAAAAACTATTTAAAATCTATTTAATTTGGATTTTGTTTTTTTTAACGCTAGCATTTATTTTTTTTAATTATTCCATAATATAAATGAAACTTTACTTACAATTACTTAGTATATACTTATATAACTAAGCAACTTAACTCTTTCTTCTACTATTTCCGAGTTCTCTATAAAACAGTTCTAAAGACATTAGAGACTATATATGTAAGTGTTTTTTATTTCATTCTTAGCGATATACATGACAAATACTATTGATAAGAAAACACGATTTCTTAATGTTCGTACACTCCACTTTTATATTCGTTAATCTGTTGGATTGCCTATCGCTATAAATAAATTTGAATTCAATTGATTTGTGACTATTCACCATCGAGGTGACACCTTGACCCAAGTAAGAGTTGCCTCATCAACCACTAAACTCCTATCTTCCCCCTGCCACTCTGCTTTTATCCATTAAATTGAAACTTTCTGATACCAAACTGTGTACTTCTTATTATTGTGGACAGGCTGTACATGCACTGCGGCCTGATATATATTATGTCCAGCTTTTCTACCAACTAATACAATTCCAAACTTTTGAAAAATTTTGTGAGAATTATGGGTCGTACTTTTGTGAACTTCTTAGTAATGCATATGTGTTTGATGTCTGCTCTTCAAGTCGTCTGAATGGTATAAAGCTATAACCAAAGAATCTATAGTACAAAGAAGTGCCACGCTCATACAAACGAAATACCCACTTTATTTTGCTGGTGGATTTATAATAAATCCACCCAACCTCATGCAACAATGTTCGATCGAGTCACAACTGGTATGATGTTCAGTTCAAACCAATATGTGAGTCAAGTAAGGCTGACAAAAGCCCGACTGCATACGTATTCAATCATACATGCAACCCTCTGTATTACATTATATGCATGTTTGTATGTTTGTTCGCTGTAAAATGTTCAAGCGATCAAACAGCTTTTCAGTGACGAAATCAAAATTGTGTACATTTGATAATTTTTTTAATTTAATAGTATAAAACAAAAACAAAATTACCTGTTTAATATTCTTATGAATTGTAGTGTAAAAACACATTACAAATTTATTTATGTCTCAAATCTGATTTTTTTCATTCTATGAAGCTTTATTCTTAAATGTTATCCATGCGCAAAGTTTCCGAAGCAATATCGTAAACACCAATTTTAACATTTCAATCCGGTGTAAATAGCATTCATGCGCTTCCTCAAACCAGGAAGCATTATTAGTGGTTTTAGTGACTTCTATGCATTTTTTCAATATAGTTTTTCTTACTTTTCTAATATTTTTATTTTCTTTAAAATACTTTTCAAACAGTTTTATATGAATCTTAAAAATATTTTTTAAAATAATCACAAAAAGTCACCAAAAATTCAAACTATTAAGATGTAGTTCCTATTGAGGTAAAATATATGCACAAATGTGCAATAAGAACATACATATTTATATACTGCAGACTTAATGTCTCCAATATCACATTTGTACATACATAATGGTTTTTGTAGTGCATCATTTGTTGCAATAAAAAAAATAATATATTCTATTACTCTTTACTCCTATGATATGGGCCTTTCCAGTACAAGAAGATAAAGCAATAAATTCTATAGAAAAATTGTTTCAGGGATTTCTTTACCATTCACTTCGCTACTAATCAGTGTATATTAATAAAATAGAAAAATAAAAACAAGAAAGGCAAAAGAAACAGGCGTATAAAAACAATTGTGGGTTGCAACGAGTTTGAACTGAACATCATACCAGTTGTCACTCGATCGAACATTGTTACATGAGGTTGGGTGGATTTATTATAAATCCACCAGCAAAATAAAGTGGGAATTTCGTTTATATGAGCGTGGCACTTCTTTGTACTATAGATTCTT
>NC_051847.1:40293320-40296846 GCF_002237135.1 Teleopsis dalmanni
TTTCCAATTATGTGTAAATTGAAATTTGATAAATCATGGTGTCAAACATTGCCTGTAAGGCATGTAGTACGCTGTATAATTATTCCCAATTTGCGATTATGTCAAGAGTTATAGACAGAATTTTATTCCAGAATTTTCTTTCTTTCTTTCTGTTCTGTGGTACCAAACGTTACACATCGTTTTTTTTATCAGAGTGGAGAATAAGTTTTTAATAGAGTGGAGAATACGTTTTTAATAGAGAATTTACTTAGAAAGTGTTTATTTTCATAATGAATCCTACAAAAATAAAGGTATTTATATTTACTTATTATAAAATTATACTTTATTTTTATTTAATTTATTTGTTTATTTCTTACAAATCTTATCTGTATTTTGCTTATAGTGTATGTGTATTTTTGCATATATATTTATATATATATATATATATAACCAAAAATCAGAAAAATAGCAATATATGTATATATAAAGTTTTTTTTGCTTGGTACCCGACACGCCCTTGTGCAAATCAAATATGGCTGCGGTTAATTTGAGGTTAGGTTTTGTTTTTTTCTTTTGTTTATAAATTTTAACGAATTTTAGTGAATAAAGTAATTTCATTAAGAAACCGGGAGTTTCTTAATATTAATTAAGATTAAATTTATGAAAACATGTTTTATGTGCAGGTGTTTTACTTATTATTTTTAGTCCTTCAACTCATGTATAGTATTTTGTCTTGATTATTCATTTAAATTCATTCGTTCTGCTTATTAGTAACATATGGTTAGATTAAATTAAATAGAGTTGCTAGTAATCGAAATTTTATATATTTAGGTGGATCCAAAAAAAACCCTCATTTTTATGTAGAACTATTGTAACGTTATTGCAAATTGTTGACAAAGTTTTAAATGAAATAAAAATTCATTCCGCAAATTATTATTATGAAAGGTGTATATTACCGTCGCCTGGTACTTAAACACCTTGGAAATAATAATAGGTAACAAAAACGAACACTGTTTCCAATTTGCAGCTTATTGATGTAAGAGAATTTCAAGTAAATGGCATAATATTGTTTATGTTCAGTGTTGGTAGGTAACAAGGTACATGTGATAGCTCGTCTTGTATAAATAAGATCGCTCAAAGATGGAACCTATTGTGAAACTATGATTTATATAGGTATATCTTTGTATAGGTAAGCATGAACATATAACTCTTATAAGAGAACCTTATGCTGGACCATGCAACTACTTTGTCGTTTGAATGAATAAGACATGGTTTTTAATATTAATGTTAGGGATATTGAAAAGATATTTTAAAAAAGTTTCTTTTCATCTTACAGTGGATGTTCGCTCTTTGACGAATGCCGGGCATTAACAGATTTAGATAGCAAACTCTCTTATCTTTCTCATCTGACATCGACATCAGACTTTGATACAGGCCCAGACTTTGATACAATTAGACACTGTCTCGTGGAGAAAGTTAATGCTAATCTAATGAATAAAAACAGGAAATTTTCTTATTACGAGAGTTGGTACACTCGCTGTTTGTACACAAATATAAAAATAGAAGATATTGTTTTAGATACAGAAATCGAAGAAATCAAAAATAGAAAAGTATGGACTTATGCAGTCAATATATATCTCACGATATCACAAAATTTAGGGTTAAATTTTATTTATTGAAATCCAAGTTATTTAATATCATACAGTTGTCAAAATATATTCGTTATTTTTTTTTAAAAGGAGGTGAAATGCTTTATGCTCTGTTAGACCGACCATCGTCGGAATGGTGTGCCAACTTACTAACATTCATATGTACTTTACGGCTTAAAACACTCCCTCTTCAGCGATACTTATTCCTACTTTGGAGCCGCTTTCGCATTACTTCGAGGGGGTAGGGTCTCTCTTATGTTAACATTTCAAGCTATGCTCTTGTGATTTTCAGTCTGCGTCCAGACCTTCGCTCTTCACCGTATTTTTCTTGGTGTCTGTACTATTTACTAATCTAGTTTCTGATTAAAAGTGTGTTCCTTAATGTAATGAATGTAGTATTAATGAAAGCTAAAGCAGTTAGAATTAATTAATTGACCTAAGAATACAGGATGATGGTTAGTATTAAACTGAGAATGTTTATTCTGTACAGTAATGAAAACAATTTCAGAGTAAACATATTTTTTTATTGATAACACAAAAACGGTGTTTATTAAATATTTAATCTATGTTATATTGTTATTAAACTTTTTAACGTTACATTTTTTTTAATTCTTCAAGGATAAAGTGGCTGTTGCATCTATGCATACTTTTGCTAAAGGCGATACTGTTCTGGCTCTCTTTGAGGATGACGTGTATTATAAGGCTAATATACTAAAAATTGCTAAAGATAAATCGTCTTGTCTAATAAAATACCAAGGTTATAATGGGATTTATCATATCACTATGAATAAAATAAAACGATTATACGTAGACTTCCAAACGCTGTTACTAAGTTGTCACAAAGGAAGAAAGGAAGAGTTTTATTTTCAAAAAGGGGATTATGTATACGCAGCTTATATTGATGGAAAGTATTATCCAGCTAAAATTGTTAAAATATTAAAGAAAACTTGTATAGTTTTATATATCGGATATGTTGATCGATTGTATGAAGTTCCATTCAGCAAAATTAAGTTAAGCATGGAGAATAGACTCATATCCAAGAATAGTAAAACATTAAGCAGTTTTGAATCTAACATCGCCATTCGCAACTCCCCAACTACTACATTGACAGTATCAAGTGATTCCACACAGGGGTATTACAAACCAGGGCAGAAGATACTAGCATATTACAATAATGAAAAGTATCCAGCTAAGATAATTAGCATATCCAAAAATAAAAAAATGTGCCTTATTGAATATAATCACTTCAAGGAAATATATGAAATCGCATTAGAAGATATTGAGCCAATCCAAGAAAAAAAAATCCAAGATATTAAAGAAAAGTCTATAAAATATATAAAAAAAGCTCTCATATCCGGATTCTCAGACAATTTGAAATATATGTAGAGAATATTTGAAAGCGAAAATATAAAGTATTTCTTAAAGCAATAACTATTGTGAGTTTGAGATAATCCATACTCTAATAAAAAAGATGAAAAATTTTAGACAAATAGTTTTAATAAAGCATAGATGAAGATAAATTTGATATTAAACCTAAAACTGGGTAATATCCTTTCATGGTATATTTGTCAGTACAGTCCAATAAACATTATTGGATGTTTACAAATAATAAATCTAGTTGAATAAATTTTATAGTTATACTGATCAAGTTCAAATTAATAAAAACTCCAAAATCAATCTAGATGGAGATGGAGAATCAAATAACATATCATATAAAACCGGTTGGGTAGTCAGAGAGGGATTATGCTATAGATCACTTTCCTTTGACCAAACAAAATGCGTATAATATATTGAACATAAAATATTCATGTGATTCTAGATGACCAGCATTGGCATACTCGGTATGTTGGCCAGTTCTGAGGTGGGGTTCTTGTCAACTATTTATTACAGCTGATATC
>NC_051847.1:40296946-40308158 GCF_002237135.1 Teleopsis dalmanni
AATTAAATTTAAATTTAAATTTAAATTAAATTTAAAATAATAAAGCGTACAAAAATACTTAAAAAGAATAAACAGTGCGTTTATGGAAAAATGTTTAACTATCAAGTCCCGAAATTTGTAATTTATTGAACTTCAATAATCATAAATATTTCAAAATTTGATTAGCCAGCGGCATACCGGCTTGCATTAAACTGACCTAAATTTGCATAAAATACTAATATAAATACAATTGCTACGATTTCAATTGAATGCACTTAAACTAAACAAATGCATGAGATATTATTATGAATTTTAATTAGAATAGGTAAATATGCATAAATTCCAATTTTAATAAGGAAAACAGAACTCAATACCAGAAAAGGTGTCAAATGTTGCTTACAAGAGTGTAAAATATGTGGAAAAATTATTAAAATAAAATAATTTATGTTCGAAATGGAATTTTTCCCTTTTGCAAAGAATATTAATAATGTGTAGTTATGAATTTACAATTAACTAAATACACACTTACTTAACATAAAACAAACAAATACGCGCTTGGAGTATTCTTAGGAAAATTAAGTAGCAACATTATTTTTCGTTAAGTTGACAAACGTTGCTTGGAAAACTTCTTATATTGCCAGTGAGTATTTTTTTCGTGCTTGAATGAGCCATGTTTGTGCTACCAAGACCTGTTGATGTGCTGTACTCGTACGTGCATGAGCTGCATTAACATTATGACAATCAGTCAGCCACTTGGCAAAGTGCGTCTTTGACTTTGTTGGTTCTTGGTTTGTCAGCATTTGCGCTTGGAACTGTCTTGCTGGAGTTACAACAAATGCTGCTTGTCTACCTTCATGCGATCCATGAACGTTAATGCAAGTTTGTCACTTTCTATTTCTCCTTCAATGCACGTCACTGCTTATTGCTTGCACGTTGTTGATGTCTTGCATTTGGTGTTTTTTTTTTCCGCAGTTACTTATGACAGCTTTGTCCAATTTAGGTTTGTCAAAATCCATAAATCAAGTACTTTTTGCCTGTTGTCACAGACACCGACTTATACAATAAATTACCTCTTATTTGACATGTCATTGCAATAAGAGATGTTAACATTCCTTTAAGATATTTGAAGTTTATAATCTGTCTCTGCTAGAAAGTGCATTGTGATTTGCCTTTAAGTTGAAGGAAAATCTTGAAATATATTTGTTATATATTTTAATATTAAAGTACATTAAGAAATGGTAAGGAATTTTATAAGTTCGTTAATAAACAAAATAAAAAAAAATTTTGATTTACATCAACTTAACTGTAAACATTTTATATACTATAGTTTCGACATATAGTTCAGCAAATAGAAATTCTTATCTTCTATTGAGAAGTACTTAGATTTACTTATTTAGATTTACTAGCACCTTCCGACATTAGGAGGTCCTCAATAACCGACATTCTGGCCTTCATTCGAAAGGCGGAATGTCTTTTGTTCAGTTAGGGTCTGTTGTAGCACAAAAGATCAATCATGGTCGCGGTGCTCTGCTCAAATGGAAGCTAATACCCTGTTCTTTCTTCTTCTTCTACTTATTTAACTGATTACTCCGATTACTGGGTGCTCGTTGAAAAAATCAATAATATATTTTAAGCATATATTATTTAATATTATATGCTTGGATAATATATAATAATATACGTGCTTAAAGAAGAAGTATGGTAGTGTATCAGCCCCATAGGCGATTCACGGTGAGTCTGTCACAAACTTACCTTTAAAACCTAAACTAATAAATCCTTTTTAAAAATTCAACTACGATTTTCAAAGTAAAGCAACCTTTATTGTTACCATTCAATACCTTAAATAGTATTTATACTTTCATCAATGCTAAAAACTCTTCAACGAAATATTAAAAATATATATATAGAATTTACATATTTAACTTGTGCATATATCATGCTGCACCAAAAATTTTGATATTATAACTTAAATTACTAGAGAATTTAAATTGCATTTGTCATCAAAAATCATCAATGTCATCAAAAGTCTGTATGGAACCGATCTGAGGCCATTAATTTAAACATAATTGCATCCATTCTATCATAATTATTTGCATCAGTCCATAAACCATCATTGCGCCGCTATAATTTTTAATTTCATGTTATTAACTAAAACCCTCAAATTTTAATTAATACGTACCATCCACCACCAATAAAGCTAACTGGTATTAGTTACAAATTCTAATCAAAATCATAGAAGCAATAATACCCTACTAATCCACGAGCATTATTGGCACCATTACCAATGCGGGCAAAATTTTTATAGTATTGCTATTAATTTTTACGGTAAGGACCTATTAAACTATAAACCACATCATCCTTACGGCTACTGCTCGGTCCCGAATATAGCCCATCATTAAATGAAGAAGCCAAGTATTGCTCTTTCTTCTTGCGCTTAAGAACACCCATGTCTTCCATACGGTCAAGAGTATCCTGTACACGCGGCTTCAATTCCGACTTTCGTAACTATTTAAATCCCAGAAAATAATATTTATTTTGAAAATGTCAATTATTAGCAAAAAAAAAGGAACAATGCATCATTAATAGAAATGTTTACTTACACCACTTTTTTTAGCAATGAAGGCCAATAACGAAGAAAATGTCATTGAACCAGACATTTGTAGAAAATCTACAACAAGGTTTCCATACGGGGTTTGCGAAGACATTATTACTGACAAAACATTTATTTATAAAAAAAAGATAATGCTGTTAATTTTAATCACTAAAAATTTTTTACAATCTATAATTTTAAGCAAAAACTGGTAATTTATTTGGAAATAACTTTTTTTCTAAAAAATTTTCAGATATTCTTTTGTTATATCAATTTATATATAACATCAAATTATCAATGTACAGTTGATCAGAATTTTTTTTATTTAAAATCAATAACAGGAATTTTTGGAGAAAATTTATGTATATCTTTTACTAGAATTAGTATCCATTCATCAATGGATAATAAAAACATTATGACGTATCAACATTAACAAGGGGTTGAAAGGCGCCCGGATCTGTATTTATTCAGATAGTCAAGCAGCAATCAAAGCGTTATGCTCCTGGAAGTTTTTCTCAAAACTTCTAGCAGACTGCTATGACACACTGCAGCAGCTGGCAAGCAATAATAAAGTGACACTGTGCTGGGTGCCTGGTCAAACAGGAATTAATGGTAATAAGTCTGCCGATAGTCTTGCACGGGCAGGATCCGCCACTATAATCTGTGACCCAGAACCTTTTTGTGAATTAAGTTGGTCTACAACTAGGTCTCTAATCAATAATTGGATTTTAACCGAGAGAAGTCGCTACTGGCGCGACAGTCGAGGTAACCATCAGGTATAAAGAGCTGGTTCTTCCCTATAGTTATAATCAGATATCCTCCTTTAGCAGAATAAAGTTGAGGTTGTTAGTGGGATATCTAACGGGCCACCATGGGCTACGTTACCACCTCAACAAAATGGGTCTATCCGAAGAGATAGATTGTAGACTCTGCTTGGAGGCAGAGGAGACAACCAGCCACATTCTATGTGACTGCCCAGCTTTGATCTGGGCCGGGAGGAGATCACTGGGTCGGGAATTGCTTCCGACATTAGGAGGTCCTCAACAACCGACATTTTGGCATTCATTCGAAAGGCGGAATGTCTTTTGTTCAGTTAGGGTCTGTTGTAGCACAAAAGATCAATCATGGTCTAGGTGCTCTGCTCAAATGGGAGCTTGTACCCTGTTCTTTCTTATTATTCTTATTCGTTTGCTCCTAATTATTCTGGCTGTCTTGATTTATTAGTAGTAGTAGTATTCTTTTTTATTAAATTTAGGTTATATTTACATTTACAAAATTAACATTTTCAATAATTTATAATATATAAAACATAAATATTATAAATAATTATAAGAAAACTAATAAGAAAAACCTAACTTCATTTACATAATATCTAATTTTATCCTTATACGATTATGGCATTTGCCGTCAATCGGGTTTGGATTTGTGTTTTTTTACGAACTTCAGCTTATGAGAGTTAAAATGCCTCTAATATAATATTTTCTCTACAACGAGACGCCGTTTTCACATAGATCGATAACATATGCCAGTTTTCACCATTTAACAGCCTCATTAATTCGTTAATATCTAACGTTTGTTTTCCAAAATAATTTATCCGTAGCTCCATTAAAATTGGACATTTACTAAGAAAATGTATTACATCTTCCTTTTCTCCAGTATTGCACAGCGTGCATCTCGGGTCTGACGAGTTCATATAGGGAGCACTGTTGAGCTTTAACAGTTCTCCTCGAGTTTTGAAAATATATAAAATTGCTTCAGCGCTAAAGCGATCTGCGAAGTAACTGTTGTTGCCTAGGTCATAATTAAGTTGCCTGTGTAAAACACGAGTTAAGCTTTGTCGACTATCTGCTACGAACTTTTCTCTAAACGCAATACCGATTTTTACTAATATATTTTGCTGCCAATGTTTCCACGAATGTATGTTATCGATTATCAGCGGTTCACGGTGAACCGATGCTAATTCAGTCCACGTTTTAAAACAGTGACTCTTCTCCTGCATTAGAGATATAGCTAATATACCGCGAGTAACCGCGAGCTTTCCATGTTGCAAACTTTTAACATATACTTGAAGTGGATTTCTTGATTTATTATCTGTGCCTTTTTTGAGTCCATGACCTTTTTAAAAATTAAAAGGCTGCACTACTTAGCGCTATCTTATCTCAGAGTATTCAGTAACCGTACGGGCGGTACGCAGATCTTAGATCAGTTATTGAAAAATCACGAAGCTTATGAGCAATACACAAATCAATCAGTGAGATGAGCGGGACTCTGCAGAAACCGCCCAGCTATTAAAGAGTATAAGTGCCCAGATGCATTAACTCGGAAAAGGCTCAACATTATGAAATATATTAATTTATATTAAATTAAAAATTATTCAATATAAATAAAACTTCAGTTTAATATTAGAATTTGCAATCCTGATTTTACACAACCAGATCGAATGATGAAGCACCAATTACAATAATTTATTTTTCAAACATGTCAAAGTGTTAAATATTTCAAATTTGCATGGTATTATTTAGCATTAAAATAATCCTTTAAAATATAAAAATATTAAAATGGGTTTTGCATATAAATACATGTAGAAGGACATCTCAATTAGAATTTAAATAAAATTCATTTGAATTTTCACACGTTCCGCACAGCCATTGCCTTTGATGGAATAATTTTTCAATTTAATTTAACATATTTCGCTTTTACTGGAGCTGCTAACTGGGGCTGTTGGCCGTAAGCTATTGAGGCTTACTTCCAACATAAAACAATCACAACATCAAATGCATACGTAATTTATGACAAATAATATCCTGCGAATGACAAATACCCGTGTGATTATTGTGCGCATTATAGTGATATATCATAATTTGTAGTACGTGTGAATTCGGTTGCGTACGTTTAAGTACTTAAAATAATTTATAATTTATTTGTTCGAATTTGGGCCTCTTCTCAGCTACTCTACTCTACTCCACTGTGTAGTACTGACAAAATATAGCAATTGAACTGTTTCTACCCAAAATTTTTAAATACGTTAGATGGCGTATTTAACGTGAATATTGAAGTGTTTATAAACACAAATTTGTCAAAATTATCATAAAACATTTGATAAATAATACATAGCAGCAAACACTCGCATTGAGAACGTATTTAAATTTATTTATAATTTAATGCTTTTAAATGTTTTTACTTTTAATTTTTTCAAAATTATGCATAAAATGCTTTAACACAAATTTTCTGTTTAAAAATTATTTCAATTTTATTATTTTTGTGTATTTATTGGAATATTAAAATTCTAATTAATTAAACAGCGCGATTTGTCATAACAAAGTGTTTAATTTATGTAAACACAAAGTGAAGTTAAATAAATTATTTTTAAATATTGAAATCAAATAAATGAATTTCTCTTTATACCTTTATTTATTTCAATCAAAGTATATCTTTAATAATAAATTTTAAATAAACAAATATGAGAAAAAAAAATTTGTATATTTTACTATAAAATAATAATAAAAGCTTCAACCTCACAACAATAGAAAGTTATTACATACGCAAATAATTAGGCCAGCACTGTACGGATGTGTAACATACAGCCAGAGCTGTGCAGTAATGATTATATTTGTAATTAGATTACATTCAATTATAAATTATTGTGTAATTTAATTCATAATTGAATTTTCAGATTATATGTGTAATTTAATTGAAAACCTCAATTACGAATTACAGTATAATCGTAATTTGTAATTTAGTTTCTAAATTACAGGCACAATTGAAATTGAAAATTCAAATTTCAAATTACGTGTAATTTGCTAAAGTAATCTAGAGAAGAAGAAGCATTGAAACTTCTGAAAGATGATAAACGAATCGAAACTATGGTTGAATTTTGGGTAATAAGTGGTTTGCATTTTGTTTGCGCTGACATTCATAGTCTCTTGTTGGGTTGCTTGTTTTTGCTTTTTACATTTGGTGTGTAGAAGTGTTCCATTAGAACTTCAAAGCAGATCAAGAGGCAGAAAAATTTTTTCTTTTGTACGCAAACCGAAATGTGAATATGTTGCATTTTTGCTTTTTTTTCATGAAGTGAAAATTCAACCATAGTTTCGATTCGTTTATCATCTTTCAGAAGTTTCAATGCTTCTTCTTCTCTAGATTACTTTAGAAAATTACACGTAATTTGAAATTTGAATTTTCAATTTCAATTGTGCCTGTAATTTAGAAACTAAATTACAAATTACGATTATACTGTAATTCGTAATTGAGGTTTTCAATTAAATTACACATATAATCTGAAAATTCAATTCTCAATTATAATTATTCTGTAATTGTAATTTAATTTGTAATTTAATTGATTTTGCACAGCTCTGCATACAGCAAAGCCTCAAATACTGCCTTAAAGCAATTACAGATAGCACTAAACCTGGCTTTAAGAAGACTAATTAAGATTCCTTGGTATATTAGAACAACAGACATGCATAGAGAACTAAGGGTCGACTCAGTGATAAAAAAATATCACAAGACAGAGCCCTAAAATTATTCACAAAAGTCGATACGTTGTCCAAACACGCCCTAACAAACCTTAAGTCCACCGCAGGAGGCACAGGAAGATATACTGATCTACAGTTAAAAGATAAATAAACGATGATAATTCTAGTACAGTTAAAGCTTAGTGTGGGACAGTGATAAGCCGCCCATTAAATCAAGCCACAAAAACAACAACAAATAAATTTTAAATTCAAAATTGTTGAGTTTAATTGTAATATAAATTTGTTTAAAAATTCAGACATTTATCTACGGCAAAGAAGACTATAGCATAACCGAGACACTTCAAGAGCATACAAACCTCATCCTGCAATATTTCCAGAAATGGAAAATAAAAATCAATAATGAAAAACTAAGACTCTGTTTATTACGTGTACGTGGAGACAGTACCTGTCAAAAGAGCGAGTGTGAGATATGGTAATAAACTGGGGGCATAGCATTAAATACCATATCTAGGCATCATGGTGGAAAAACGATTCACATGGCTTAAACATGTTCAACTTAAAAGTATAAGCTGTTACAAAATTCTTCATCATCTCCAACCACTATTCAAAAATGAAAATCTCAATGCTAAGAACAGGAAGCTGCTATATAGCCAAATAATACGATGGTCACTTCTATATGGATGTGTAGCGTTCAGCAAAGCCACAAACACTACTATTCGCCAGCTAGGCATTGCACAAATTGCAGGTTCTGAAAAAACTTTTCAAGGTACCATGGTACATTAGAACGAATGACATACTCAGCGAACTCAAAATTAATCCGATCAAAAAATACATAAAGGATAGAACCCTGAAATTATTTACGAAAACTGACAGGCTTATCAACACAGCGTTATCAAATCTCAAAATGGTCACAGGCTCCTCGTGGAGGTATGCAGATCTGAGGTCAATTAATGCTTAGTCTGATGAAGTGATAAATAATAATCCAGTCAAGGCGTAGAGAGAGGTCATAATGAAACCTCGCAGTTAATAGAGAATAAAAGTGCTCAAGTACACTGACTCAACTAGCCTCAACATAATGATAATTTAAATGATAACATTTAATTATGCTTTCTTCAATTTTACTCAAATCAAATTTACTTATCAATTAAAGTGACAAATTGTTACTTAAGCTCAACTTTAAATCAATTTAGTTTTTATACGCAAAAAGCACTCATACGCACCCAAGCACACCACACATAGTTTTAAATAAAAACATAAAAATACATACGAAAAAGTCCTTGCTATTGCTATTGAGTGGATTCAAAATAATATATAGCTTTAGAGTTATAAAAACCATTTGAAAACTCAGCATAATAAATTCAACCCGAATTTTCTATTATATAAAAGGTCCCGGTTTTTTTACTTTGACAGTTCATATGAAGAAGGGCTTGAACTCGTAAGAACATAAAAATTGATATATTGAACAATTTTTCTCTTTTTTAATGTGAAGGCATACAGTGAGAAAAAATACTTAAAATATTATGTGATGTGATATATCATACATTTTGGTCCTTATTGTGTGTTAATAGGAAAATAAATGAAAAATGAATTCAAGAAGTGCAACTTATAAAAAAATCCTTTTATGAATTATGTTATTACATTTGCTGTGAAAATAAAAATTACACAGTTTCTTACAGATTTCAATTTGAAGATATTTTAAGTAATATTATATTTTTTATTGATTTCTTGTCAAATATCAATAAATAAATGGAAATCATTTCATAATTTTATACAAATAAATGTTTTCAAAAAGATTCTTTGAATTAACAAAATAGAAGTCTCCTTTAACAAAGCAATAGTATGTCACCATGCAAACTATTACTGAGTTCTTCTGTACGGAACTTTTAAATAAAAGATGGAAAGTCTCAACGATAAGCAGGCATCTGTATGCAATTAGGCTACTTTCCAGTAAAAGGAAATCAAATTCTCTCATTGAGATGTCTCGTAGAGACATCAATCTTGTGATGGGTTTACCTGCAGGTCATTGAAGATTAGGTAAACATACTTGAAGATTGAATCTGCCATTTAAGGATATCTGTTGCAGCTGTGGGGAACACGATGGAATTGCCGCTCTTCTACTTTGTCTTGCCTAACTCATGCACGACGGCAACTCAATACTTTATGGGTCCCTTTTTTATAAGTTTTTGAGCATCTTAATCAACTTTAAGATCTCCCACTATATAACATTCTAAGCTTTGCTAAAGGTTCTACTTGGTTTAAATCTCAAGTCTCTCCAGTATATGGTACACAATGGACCAATATATGCCATTTGAATCGCCGGTATAACCTAACCTTAGCTACTATAAGTAAACAGTAAATTTCTAAGTAGCGAGATATATTAGATTAAGCAGTGTATCGTATAATAACGAGCAATTTCAATTTCAACAATTTTTCATTATTTTTCTGATTACGTTTTATTTTATAAATCCATTCATTTCTTCATTTTCATTATTATTGTTTTTAAGTATTTAGTTTTTTTATGGGTTTTGAAAGTGAACAGGGGTGCCTTAGTAACCTTACAAAGGCTACTGGAAGTACTAAATCCGACGTTGATGGCAATAACTCAAGTTAAAATTATTCCATAATTAATAAGTTGTAGCTAATATCTCTTAGAGGATGTTGGTTTTTAATCTCTCATTAAATATATGTTAGTAAATATTAGTAGTAAGTATTAATAATAATAATAAACAATATACTGCTACTGTCTCTTAGAAGATATTGATTCTTATTCTCTTTTTGCACAGCTATTGGAACACAATAAATACATCCTTTTTGTCTATATTCCTTTTATTGCTTATAGGTGCTTGCTTGATGGAAGTTTATATATTAAAAGAGATGATCTACGCCTTGAGTGAATTTTATATTTTTCTGTTCAGTTATGGAAAAAATTCTTTGATATGTAGATTGTCGTGTTTTGCACGAAGACAGTACTAAATCTTTATCGGTTTATCAAAAATAATTAAATATTGAAAGTATTCTATATAAATATACTAACAAAATCCATAAAAAAATTTAATAAATTTTTTCTAATATTAATTTTTGTTAAATCAAAAATCGAATGTAAATCAAAAAACCTTTAAAGCATACCCTGTAAATGTATATCTTTACTACGAAACCCTAAAAAAGCGTATTCGTAACAAACGGAAATGCTAATCAATTATCAAACATAATAGTAGACACCATATTGATGGTGGCAGTGCGGCTCAAAGAGATGTATCCATTATTTGTTATGGTTTGTTATTTGTTAGTTAGTTGGTTGGTTTGTTGGTTTGTTGATGAAGTAACTATAATGCCCATCGTCAATAGGAAAAAATAACAAAAACAAATCATAATTGAATTGAAACCAATAAACTGGGCTTTGTTTACTTTGCTCCAGAATTTGCATACATTTCAATACTGTTGATTTTGCTTACTTACCACGTACGTGCTTTATGCAGCAGCCAGCCAGTCTGTCCCTCAGTCAATCATTTACTCATTTACACACCCAATCAGCCAGCCAGGCAGTCATCCAGTCATCCAGCCAACCAGTCAACCAGCCCAGGCAGTCAGTTATGCCGTTTGTTTGTTTATTATTTTTAGAAATTGCCTCCTATTGTTGAGGTACAAATTAAAAAGCGAAATGTAAATATAAATAACAATTAGGATTGTAAAAATATTTACGCACTTGATGATTTTCCATTGGAGAATGCAAAGATTTATTTGCTGAAAATGCAAAATTTTACTCGTTCGACTGCATCATCCGAAATAAATGGATTGGATGTTAGGATTGCATTTGCAGTGCACCACAATTGCATTGATATTTTTGAATTTGTTGCATTTTTTGAATTTGGTTATTGCTAGTCTGTGGTCAGTTTCCATATATTTTTATCACAGCTAAAATAAAATCTATATTTTTACAATTTAATTGAGTGAACTACAGTATACTGAGTAATCAAAACTATGCACATGATTTGTTTTAAAATTTATTGTAAGTAATTAAAATGAGTTAAATTTGAATAAATCAAATTCAAACTGAAATCAATCAAAATAAAATCTTAAGTGTATTAAAAATGAAAAACAATTTCTTCAAAAATATTGGTGAAGTACAATATCATCACCCCATATGAAGTTCAATCGTTTTACCTTTAAC
>NC_051847.1:40308258-40318682 GCF_002237135.1 Teleopsis dalmanni
AGGTCGTGTGCGAGTTCGAGTAAATTGATGGTAAATTGAGGGAAATAGTCAATTATGTCAGTATGGCAGCGAATGTTGCCATAAATAAATAATTGCAATAAATAAATAAATAAATATTTACATAAGTTTACATAAGTTTACTTTTATTTACATGAACTCGCACACGGCATAATTATCATAACTAATAACACCTTAAACTATATAGACTGCATCTGGGTTTAAATTGTATCATTTAATTACTATGTAATTTGTTGGAAGTTCTGATATAGTAAATTTTAGTAGAGAGGGACAATAATAACACAATAAAATAAATTGCTAATCAATCTTTTATCTATTTCTTTAATATTTAATATGTTGTTGCACAGTAGTGACTCTTGCTTAATGAAATGGACTATAGCACCTATAAATTAATCACATATTTAAGCTAAAAACAAAGCAATTGTTTATAATAGAACTACAACAACAATTTAAATTGGCTCTTTATGGGCATGACCATGAAGAGAGAGAGAGAGAGATAAAGAGAGAAAGAGAAAGAAAGAGAAATAAAGTAAGAGAGGAAGAAGAGAGAAAGAAAGAGAGGAAGAAGGAGAGGAAGAAAGAGCGATAATGAAAGGAATAAGAACAGAGAAAGATGGAGAAAAAGAAAGAGGGAAAGAGAGAAAATGAGAGAGTAGAAAAGAAAAAGAGAGAGTGAGAGTGAGAGAGATATAGTGGCAGTGAGAGCGAGAGAGCAAAAAAGAGAGGGAGTGAGACAGAGAAAGAGAGGAAGTGAAAAATAAAGTTTAAGTGAAAGAGAAAAAGAGAAGGAGTGGGAGAGGAAAAGAGAGATAGAGAGAGATTGATAGAAAGAGATAGAGAGGGAAATAGAGATAGAAAAGGAGACAGAAAGAGTCAAATAACAATTGTCACTTTATACTTTTATTTTGATACTTTTTTATAAAATTATTATACTTTTTATACATATAAAAAATGTTTTGGGAATACACCCATACAAAAATATACACATATCCTTCTAAAAAAATGAGAATTTTAACGTTCATTCAGACAATAATGCAAAATTTATTTAAAATAAAAAATTTCTTTTTTTAAAATATTCTATTATTTCTATTAACATACTTTTTTCTTTATAGCTGTAACAAACTAACTGATGGAGCAAGCTTTCTATTTTCTCCAAGAAAATATCTAAAAACAAATATCCAATTGTGATTGGAGAAGGATGTATCGTATACGTTGTGTTGACCAGGGATCGCATCTTACAACATACATAAAAATTTATGTACTATTTTTGGCAAACAAAATTAATTTACATTTTGTCTATACTGGAAATGTTTATATATATATATAAGAAATAAACACATATTTTAGTTAAATGAGAAGCCTTTCTAATATAATATAATATAATAGAAATAAGTAATTAAAAAAAGCATTCTGTCAATATACAATTTAGTTTCTCCGGATCTAAAATATAAGCGAGTCATTCTTCTTGAATATAATGGTCTCTATGCATATAAACATTCCGTTGAATTCTAACTTAGTCCATCCAGCATATACAATTAAGTGTTTGATTAAAATCAAATTACACTGCGACCATCGGATCTATTGTGCCCCCTTCTGGGTTTAGAGCAAGACTCTAAGCCCTGTTGCGTCAATAAAAACTAGTATAGAACCTACTTAACAGAGTTTTTTTGCTTCTTCCGTCTATTCCGTTTGTGCATTCCGTCTATTCCGTTTGTGCATTAGTATAGGGCGTTCTAGCAGCACAGATGTGGTTGACTCCTCATTCTCTTCGCAGCATCTGCAGTTTGTATCCAGTTTTTTTAAAGGGCAGGAAAAATTTCTCTGGAATTAACAAACAAAATGTACAGTCATTCGTGAAGACATCATCAAAATCCAAAATCCCGAAATCACCTCTTGCCAAAAAGACAAAAAGCTAGGTGAATCTGAATTGTATATTAATGAAGAACAGCACGCTAGGTTGTAGACTTTTAAATGATATAGTCCACTATTCTCGCTATAGTCTACTATTATAGTACAATTTAAATAAATACATCACTAGCAAGAATTAATGTAGTACTAATAAAATCGGTCTTAATAAGCAATCTTAGATTTTCGAGTATCCACCTGAAACTGTCGCCCATCGGCACATAGCGAATTGAAACAAATTGCTCAAAATAGGTAATGCTTTATTAATTTATTATCAAACAGCTATCCCTGGATATCGGAATCAAGCATTGTGAAGGAATAACTTCGGTATTTTAATTTCTATTGTTTATCATGCACAAGCATGACTCCTTTATTCAATATTCTAGATAGTGTCCAAGTCTTCAATAAGACTTCTTCAAATAAGAAGATATGTTAACATCTTTGTATAAATTTTTATTCACCATATATATTTATATATATATATTGTGTATAATATATGCAAGCATATATATATATATATTTACTCATTTCCTTATGATATGTACAGATATATTCAAATACCAAAATAGAATCCAAATGCAAAAATGTGGAAATAAAATCGAATTGTAATTTACCAACACTTCACATGTTGAAGTGTTTTGATGTCATAAATCTGACAGCGTAAGTTTACCCTTTGTGTTCACCAAAAAGGATATATTGTACAATAAATATACTCACATCCTCTATAACTGAATACACACACTCTTATGTATAAAAATATGAAATTACTGCAAGTGTTTCAATGTGAAAATATATGGAAGGATAAAGCTGTCAGCGAATACGTTAAAACTCATTTGTATCAAATTTCTCATGTCTGTGAGGTTTGCGTGAAGCAACACTAACAAATGATGTGAAAAGATACAATAATAAACAAGCTACACAGTAGCGTTTTTAAAAGTACTAACAATATTGTTCCTATACTACGGGAGCCCCTAATATGTTACTAATATATATAAAATCCGCATATGTTGCTCAGAGTTAATTTCTCAATGATGACATGGGGTATAACACAATCTCCATCACTGATAAACTATAGCCACATTGTTCCAACCAACGTGCTCCATATTCCAAGTGTGACGTATGACGTATTCGCATAGAATCGTTAAGGCGAACTGCGTACACGTTGCTCACAAACCCACCAACTCGATTTAACCATGAAAATTTGACATTTTTGACACAATACGTAATTGACACTCACTCACACTTGCTGCTTGCAACACTGTACCAGACGACAGGGGAGCACAGTCATGAGGACTCCACCGGCAGCGATATTCGGTTGTTCATCTGAAATGATTTATTTCATCAGTTGTTTGTATGCCAATCATTATAGACAATTGAGTGTGAGGGGAGCATTTGTTACTACCACATAGGAGTATATGCACCCCTCTTACTTTTGTGTACTTTATTATTTCAGTTGGAGCTGAAGCTACAATGGATGTGAACACACTGGTATATCTGAAAATAGTTCATCATATATGGATTATTATTTTATTTTTTACTTTTCTTTTTAGATTAGATAAGTGGCGTGAAAAATCAAAACGTCAGCGCATATGTCAGTTGAAGTTATTAGAATCCAGCACATATTTTCAGTTTTATTGGAAAATGGAATATATACTAATCAAATCATTGGTTATTATTAGTTTAAATTGTAAGTAACTCTATTTACACTATTGAGTAAAGGGTATTGTAAGTGTGCCAATACGTTTGTCACATATTTGAGGAAATGTCGAAAATCATTTTCTAATGATTTTTTAAGACGAATCGATATTTGTGTGTCTTTCCGTTCATGTCACCTTTGTCTGTTAGGGCGTAATTTAAAATTATTCGTATTCGATTCCTTATTAAATTGTATAGACTACTTGGGTCTGAAACTTGAATATCCTATACCTAAGTATTGACAAGATTATAGTTTAGCACAGGACTGTTCAGACTAGATGCGATCGCGGACCAATACAAACCACAGTACAGATTAGAGGACCTCAAAAACAAATATATGTTTTTTATTTTTTGGATAAAAAAAAATACGGTTATAATGTTTGTTTTATTAATTTATCAATTTAAATTATTTAAATTATAGTTATTTGGTTTACCAATAAAATAAAATAGTGTGGTTCTACCAGTACATCAAAAGAAAATTTACAAAACTTTAGTAGATTAAAACCACGGTCCGCATGTGACCTACGTGCTTTGGGCAGCCTTGGTTTAGCAGAGCAATAGTTTATATAATAAAATTGAATTCCTAAATTTAAAGGGGCTTTCTTAAATTTAAATCCTAAATTTAAAATCATTGTTATTAACAGCACTCTGAATATTTCTTCATCCATGTTATCAGGTACTACAATTAAATCATGATGAAGGATTGCACCACTTCAGACTTATAACTCAAGACTTCGATTGTTTGATAAACGGTAGATATTCTTATTGCAGTTTATACACCTACCAGTTCATGTTTCTTTCATCAATAAGCAATCCTACTCTTTGTGCTGTCAGTCCGATTCTAGACAAAGGATTGTTATATATATTATATATGATATATATATTATGTTATATAAGATTATATTGTTGATTGATTTGGTTTTCCCGATAATGTTGATGTCATATGTTAATGTCATCTTTCTTTAATTAATAAGCAATCCTACTCTTTGTGCTGCTAGCCCGATCTAGACAAAGGCTTGTTATATATCTTAAACACGGCATATATATTATGTTATATTAAATTGCATTGTTATCTAGCCCGGTCTAGGCTATGGATTGTTATATACCATACATATATATTATATGTAACATATATATGTATTATACATTATATTATAAACTGATTTGTATCTCCCGAAGATGTTAATATCATCCGTGTAATCTGCACTTTGTCTAATGTGTATTATCTATATGGAGTTTGAGTATACAGGAATGGTGAATAATAATAATATAATATAATAATATTATTAATATAATAACATTATTTTGTTAGAATATGGAGAGTGAAAGTAACTATACTTCTATTATAACAAACCATATTAAAAATCAAGAAAACTTAATTAAAAAATTTTTTTTAAAATATTATCTACTTTAATTAAGTAAAGTTTTACTTACTTTATTTTTAATTAAATTTAAAATTTACTATTACACTGACTAATTTAAAACTCTTCAAAATTTATTTTACATTACGAAATTCCCTCAAATTAAATTCATATTCACACATTTCCGACAGTTTGGAATCAGCATTTGCCACAGCTGGCATGGAGCCACTTGCCACATGCTGTTGGGAGCATAATTAACACAGAACTCTTCCAAAAATAATTGCAAATTTAAACGTCAGAAAAATAATAATTTTCTACAAAAACAATCTACAAACAAACAATCCATTTCCACAATTAGGGGGAAAATTGGCAAAATTTAACTAATTATGTTGAAATTTTACACTGGACTTTTCAATTTCGATAATTGGACTAAATATTGACTTTCAATACTTATTAAATATCAATAAATGTTAGAATTTGATGTTCACTTGGTTAGTAATTGGATTATAATTTAAATAAGAAAATTGATGTACAATACATTCAACCATTAAATTACATTTCAAAACATTAACCCTTCTGTATACACATTTTATGTTTTATGTACCCCATAAATCCGGATAGATCAAATTATCCTTTTTATGAAAACACCAAGAAATATACAGTATTAATTAAAAAAAGATAATTTTATTATAGAAGAAATTCAAAATTTGTATTTATCAGTTCATATTAAGTAAAAAACCATAATTTTTTTGAATAAAGTTTTGTAATCTTTTAAACATTTAAAACACATTTACTCTTGAATTAACTATTATAAGCACACAGGCTCAGAACACTATAACTTTATCAGTGATCCAACAAATTTTACATGATTTTTTTATGGATTTTAGTTGGAGGATATTTCATGCATTGACAATGTTTCTTTGCCCAAGATACTGTGTTTTATTACATTGACGCAAATGTGTACCTCAATGCCTACTGCAATGAAGCAAACTTCTAACAGGCCTCCAATTAGATGTTGATATATGACATCTCCAGAATGGAGCGACAACTTTCTTCGTACAGCAAGAACTGTCCTAGCTGAATTGATGTTAAAGTATACCCGTTATTTATTGCGCAATAAATATATCAATGCTCAATATGTGCTTTAATTGTAGCTTTACTCTTTATGCTATCACCAATCTGTTACAATGTGCCAATGTATACACTTATTTGTATTATAGCGTTCTTCGGCTCCGATTTATTGAAGTGGCTAGATATCACCACCTCGACGCCACCCACGTTTTTAAATAAATTACTAACAAGACAGTTTAATTAAATAAATTATATCACTCACAAGATAATTTAAAGAAAATAAACATATTCACAAGATAATTTAATCAAAACCCAACTATATCTTACCCTAAAAGAACCTTTCTTTTTATCTCTACAACTTTAGCTCCACCGAACCATATTTTAGCCCATGTATTCTTATTTTTAATTCCTTTCTTGTCTTCTTCCGTACAGATCTCCCCGATATACCCACCCACACTTAATCTACTGACCTCTTTCTCACACTCAACCTCTTATCATACCCTAATAATTTCCGAATGCGTAGTTTTTATAATTTTTTTATGTCTCATGCTATAAAGATCTTCACACGCTACAGAGCAAATGGATCCAAGTGGGATCATATAGTATCACAAAGAACTAAATTATCCCAGGTATATCCTCTGCAAACTTAAGAACGCGACGTACACGGTTACCTACCTATGTACTTAAAGGTTCGATTACTAAGAGCTCGATTATGAGTTTATAAGTGCAATAATATTAAAAACTTCAGATAATATTGTTCCAACCTATTAGTTTGTATATGTCCTCAGCGAACTTAGGAAGTCGACGAACCCGTTTACCTACCTACCTACTAAGTGGTTGGATTACCAATGGAGTTTAAATATATGGTAATAACAACAATATTTTAAAAAAGCTCAGATTAATCAAACCTGTTAAGTTTGTACCGGTCTCAACAAATACACTTCTGCGGCCAATAATAGCACTAAATTTAAAAAAATATTCTTCTCTATTATTATCTCTTCTAATTTTCTGCTTCTTAATGGTTATGCGAACGACACCATGTAGCAAAAAAAACAAACTTGCTTGTTTTCTGATTTTTAGGCTTATTTATAGATAATAGGATAGGAAACGATTCAATTCTTAAACACCAACATCACCACCAAGGTAGTTTCGGATTCTCAGCTGACAATTTCAGCACCGAACTTGGGTTCAGTGGACCAACAATCATCCACTCACCTAAACCTATCTGATTACTATCGAAAGCACAAGAATGTAATAAAGTGACCAATTTGGTACTGATAGGATCTACGAGAACTAATATATGTGTATCAGTTATATATATAGTTATATATGGTGCAATCCTTCACTAGACAGAAGGATTAAATATAAATTTAAATAATACCAGTGTATCTTAGTCATTTTAAGCATTGTTCGCAATAAACGTTATTTAGTGTTCTGGACTAAAACGCCTATTTTTGAACCTCTATACGTTCAAATTAAACTTAATTTAAAATATTCAATACATAATAAATTTTCAAAATTAAATAATTATTAATGTTTAACGCAAAGTATCAATTTAGGCATTTTCACGCTACCTGCACAGGCGCTTTACTTTTTATTTTTCCACTGCGGCTGATTTCATATATAGAATTAATTTTTTTTTTCTTCACTTCTAGTGTAAAATGAACTTCCGCTGTTTATTTCCTAATAATTATCAACAACGTATATTTTTTTCCAAAATTTGTATATTAATATTTCGGAATATCTTTTTCAGTATAATTAACTTCATATCTCAACACTGAATTATGAGCAGCGCTACCTTCATTTCGTATCTATATATTTTCTTCTTTTTGGAATAAGGTGTGCCCTGGCGGACTTTTTTAGAGCACTTCAAAGAACTCCGCTTGTGGATTATTAAACATATTTTCATATAGAATACATAAATTATTTATATATATACATATTTATATGTATGCATTTATATATATTTAAAGTAACTAAGCCGTTACTTATTATTAGTGTAATTAACACTTTTTGGATCAGTGCGTGTAGAAAATTCTACACAAAACTTCAGGGTGAGATTTGTTTAAATTATTTAAAAAAATAAAAATTAAAATTAAGAGATCAAAATTAAATTTCAATTGTTAATTGTTAAGATATAAAAAATAAAATATACTTTGTATCACATTTAATACAGTAATATGTATGTATATAATATTGATATTGATGTGAAAATTTCCCCGAACCCTATTCATAACAATGGATCTATTAAAGCCCTAATATCATTATATATATATATAGTTTGAGTATATATATATCATCACTATATAGTTTGAGTATATATATAACAGAGCGCGAATGAAATTGAATATAGTTATTTTTTGAAAATTAAACTTAACCAGTAAAAACCCACACACCCCTAAAATATTTCCAATATTCAATTTTGTCAACTTCCACTCAAAAACCGCACCTTCTGCATGACGTCATTAACTGCAAATATTCTACAATAAAATTTTTCAATAATTGTAAATACATAGTTCATATAACTATAACCGAAACAATTGTTTATATCATATATCATGACTAACCGTCATAACCGGATTAACCGACTCCAAATCTTCTTGTAAATTTTCGAAGTCGATATCACAAATTTGATTCACGACTTCTTCACAGGTGTCACCAATAATTTTTATAGTATTAACAGTGTTTCTCTCATTATCAGATAAATGTTCTACATTAATATTAATAATAGGTTTTAAAGTTTTCTTAGATAAGTCACCAATTCTGATCAACGCGTTTTCAAATAATGTATTAAGACATTCGCTTACAACTAAAGCAGCAGTTTCTTCGTTTTCATAAATATTTTCCATATTTGTATCAAGACTGGGCTTCAATGCTTTTATAAAAGAACCACCAATTTTTTCAAAAATATTTCGGCTGCTTAATTTAGTAGCAACTGTCTCTACCTCTAGTGGACCTGTTTATCTCACTTTCGAATTGAGTTGCTGCATCCGTATTATAAGTAGGCTTTGAAACTTTTAGGCCAATGTGTGTTGTACGTTCAAATGCTTTCGATTCCAGATCTCTTGAAAATTATGCATTTTTGCACAAAACAATCAACTGCATTTCAAAAATTGTTTGATTCACAGATCATGTCTTCAATATAATTAACTAAGTATTTATCTTTTTTAGTGATAAAAAAAAGTATAACGCTTAAACTCCGAGGACTGTGACAGTTCCATTTCGTCTTCCATCTATAGCAAAAAGTACATAAAAAAAAAATGTAGTTAATAAAGTTAATATAGTGAAATAATAGTAAATTAAGTAACTTTTAAGCACCTCGGTATATTTTTAATTAATTTATCAAATTACCGGATGCAAGTTGTCAATTTAACGACACATGTCTTTTCAAAACTACAAGGTCACATGTCATTTTCGACGTGCAAACACACTGTACCTTGTTTGGATGACACTTCATCATTCAGGCTTATTCACCTAATGCTATGAAGCTACACTGCTTGGAAAAACGTCATCTTTTCCAAGATCATCTTGGAAATTTGAGAATATCCTCGTACATTGAAATAATGATATTTAACCGTTTATACGTTCATCACCAAAAACTTCCATATTACATTCCCACAATCCCAGCACTGCATTCTCTGCTGCTTGAGTCCAACCAAGATTTTACTTCTTATTCATATCTGCGTATTTTTTCTTAGTGCCGTGGAGTGAATATACCACGCACAGCTTCTAAATGCTTGTAAGCTAAAGACGCCTACAAAATCAACTACGAAACTTCTAGAACAAACTTTATTGACATAAGTTTATATATCTATTTGTTGTCTCTTTTTCTCTTCTTACATTCGCGATTATACAATTTAAAACGTTTTTTTTTTGAGGTTATGTATTCAATGAATTCCAATATTTTCACAATATTCAATGACGTTTTTTTCCTTACCTCTCACTTTCATAAAAGGAACTGCGAAATTGAAATCATTTTATTAATGGTTAAAATTTTTAGTCCCAATATATGTATGTACTTTCAAACTTTAGTGCTAGTCCAGGAGTACGAGTAAACATACCAACCGCAGCTTCTAAATGCTTATAAGCAGTAATGTCCTACAAAATCGACTACGAAACTTCTAGAACAAATTTTATTTGAATTAAAGTTCATACATATATTGTCTCTTTTACTCTTATTAAGTTTGATACTCTTTTCGTCATTTTTGTACTTAAATGGCTTTTTTTCTTTATTATGTCATACACATTCTAAAAACAATTGCAAATCTATAAGAATTATATTCGTATCAGATGCTTTTAATATCCAATAAATCACAATACATTTTTCGTTAATTTTTCCCGATAATTTGTAGGATTAAATAACACGTAATAGAG
>NC_051847.1:40318782-40516377 GCF_002237135.1 Teleopsis dalmanni
TCACCCAGTATCTGTATGCGCATATTCCGTAGACAGAAATGCTCCACGTCACCATATACTTTCGCGGTTACATATCTGCATTGGACTGACTACTTCGATAGTCTCCTTTTTGGGTACTTGGGTATCCATTCAATATTTATTATTATATTCTTTATTTATATTCCCTTAGCAGCAAGTCATAATTAATGCGCACAGCTTCATTGATTAGAAACCCCATGGTGTGTTGTGCCATGTATGCCTCCCATATAAATTAACTTCATGTGGTCCAAATAGCGACCAATTGCAGTGTCTTGAGTCTTTCCATATGGATTTTTTTTATAGTTTTTTAGTTCCTCTCATTCAAAAATTAAAAACAATAAAATATTTAAAAAAAAAATTAATTTTGTATCTTCTCTGATTATTGTTTTTATCTTCTCTGATTTTTGTTTTAATTTTTTTTTTGTTTTTGTTGTTGTTTGTTACTTCTCAGTTTAAAGTTTCCTCAACATGTTTGCGTACTCATCTCATGAAGATTGGTCCCAGCCATAATTCATGCATTGTCAGACAGAAGTCTCAAATTTCATGTTTGACTTATGACAGTTTTACCTGATAGCGTGGCGCTGACATTGGAGCTTTGTTGGAACGACTTTATGTTGACGGTTATCTTGGTTTCCTTTGCGTCTCATGTGAATAAATTTTATTCCTCTTCTGTTTTTTTTGTCTTATTTGATTGTCAAAAAGTCTTCATTATTTACACTTTTATTGTTTAAATATTAAATTTGTACAAATTAGTGTCTTTAATAATAGTTTGTTTAATTAATTTTTCGTTTATGGCGCTTTGTGCCAAATATGAAAGTACGACATCTGAAAGGTGAAAGAGGAAAAGATATATATATATTTGATATACTGTTGTGAGTTGATATTCCTATATATATGTATTTTTATAGTGATTTGTACAAATATGACAAAAAACTAATTTAAATAGAAAAGAGGTACACATTAATAAATAATAACAACAATAAGTTTTTTTTTAGTTAATTACATTATGGACTGACCATTCAGTTATTTTGAATACTGCCAAATAACTTCCATGATCTTTGTATATATTTTTGGACTAGTTTGTTCGTATATGGTATATTGTGGATACATTTTTTGTATTGAATTGTTTGTATATAGTATTAAGACGCACGTTTTTTATATATGAACTAGTTGTCATCATGTGATTAATTTATTTTCATGTCCAAACCTTCAGTTATCTATTAAAAAAAGCTTTCTCACAGTCATGGCCTCATAACCATTTTTATGGTTACAAACCCATGCCTTCAGTGTAATTATTTTACTTTATTTTATACTATCCACATTATTTATGGAATTGGTAGGGTTAGCTATAATGTCTTTTGGGCTAAAATTTCCGGTTACTAGCCTTCAGTGCCCAGGTATTGTCATTTGGTAATACTGTACTCTGATTATGTGTTCCTGACAGTGATAAAGCTTTAGTTAGTAGATAATTGAATTATACGAAAAAAAATAATCATAAGATTTACCATTTTTTACTATAGATCGTTTAACAACCACTGAACATATTAAAATTGTGATCACCTGCTCCAAAAATTATTAGAATTTCGACATCATAAAATGATTAACTATTATAAGTAGTATAATTAACTATTATAAGTATATATTTAATCCTTTAATTTTTAGTTGGAACATAGGGCCGTAAACTATTATAAATAGTTGTCATAAAGTTTTTGAGTAAGCGATCAGAAGATCAGAAGAAAAATGATGGGCGAATTAAGAAGTAAGGTGTGGAGTATTACCAAGAATAAAGAAGATTTAACGAGACCTATCTACTCTGTTCGTTTAAAAATGGATTTTAGTAAATATAGTCGTTATTTTATTTCAACACAATTTTTAATATTCAAAACAGCTGTATGAACAGTCAAAAAATTTAATTAATAATTTTTTTTTTACTTAATCGTTTTACCTTCTACTTACTTTGTGAAGGTACTACGTACTTCGTGTCTATAAATTAATATTTTACCATTTAATTTATATTAACATTTCGAAAAAATTTAATAATATGTATAGGAAATTGTCTGTTCTGATATTCAGATGTCTGAGTTGGTGAATCAGCACCTTTACTCTATTTTATCTGTGGACAGTTTTAAGTCACATTAAGAATAACTGAATACGTGGCTTTATAATATGATGGATCTGATGTCTTTGTATCTGCCTGTGTTTATCAAATTTCGTTGTATTTTTAGGATGCTGAGAGTTGGATTATTGTGACTGCCAATTATATTGAACAGTTTCAGAGCATGATCTTTAATGTATTTTTCGACTGAATCGACTCTCAGATCTCTGTGGATATCTGCTCCTCTTACGCACCATGGGGCGTTAATCAGTTTTCTTAAGGCAATATTTTGCCCTCTTTGAAGAATTTTTAAAGTTGAGTTTGGCGCTTAGCAAAACGCAATACTGCCATAAAGTAGTCCAGGTTTAATAATCTGCTTAAATATGCTAACTCTATTCTTTATGTTTAGCTTTTTGCTGCTGATGAGCGGGTGAAGGGAGTGTAATATTCTGTTAGTGCTATAAAAAATTCTTAATAATTTAGAATTTGATATTATTACCTTTCTACAAATGTTTTAATTAAATTAATTAATAACAAGCTGTTGTAGCTAATGTGAATGCTATTTATGCTATCTAGAAACCCATAAATTAACTGAATTAACTGCATTGTATATAAGTGGATTTAACGCGAATTACAACGTGAATCAGCAATACTTAATATATTTAATATTTTATGACTTTTGCTAAAACATGACTTATACTAAATTAAAAAAAAATAAAGGAAAGCAAGCAAAATGTGAATGGGGTCCTCGTTACTTATTTGGTTGGTAGTGAGGAGCGAGAGAGATACACACTGAGATAAAGCAGCAACTTGAAATTAAGAAATTTCAAAATGTAATAATTTTTATTATATATTTTATTATATTGTTTTGTTAAGTTTTTTATGAGCCGACATGTATTTTTTCATTCAACAAATTAAACACATACGAACGGTGTAAAGCTCAGACTTCTCAGGCTGGCAGGCAGGCAGGCCTGTAAGCGACAGTGTCGAAGATGCAAATGCTCTACGACAGAAGTCGTAAAATTAATTCAATGAAATGCAGACACTGTGGCAGTATAATAAAACTATCTGTGGTAGGGCTATAAAAATTATAGAATTCTCTAAAAAATTTTATATATCTGTTAGCGGAAGTGTTGATTGCAAAGGGAACAACATTTAAATAAGGTGTTGAGATTGTTTAACATTAAATAAATTTAATACTAAACTCTGTACTTATGGGAAATGTTAAGATTCACGTTTATAAAATCGTACTAAGTTGATGTTTAGAGTAGAAGGATCATATGTACTAATTCCTAAAGATTGTGGAATTATATTGCCAATAATAAAATTCTTCCCTGCTACTCCATTCAGTATTATAATGTTACAGTTGCAGTTGCAGGCGTAAGAGTAACGCCTTAAACTGTCCAAAACTTACAAAATTATACAAGAATATTATATTGTAATATTCTTTAGTTGACCTTACTTTGTAACGTTAATGTGGATCGTCCAAACGATCCAGATTAAAAGATAACGCTGCACACAGAAAAATGATTATGTATGAAATTCTTGTAAGCAATTTGTATTAATCTTAGGTTTTCCATTTATTTTTATTTTTTTTTTTAAATTCTTTTCTTTCAAATTTATTGTCAAATTTTATCTTAAATGTGGCATCAAATATGTTGAGGACGAAGTATGCTTATCACGCTGCATTGCATATGATTGAAATGAAATGTAGATCGTGATAAAAAACCCACAAAAAAGTGATATTCACCCGTCTGAAGGAAAACATTTTATTTTATTTTTCTGTTTTTTTTTTTTTTGTTTTTTTGTATTAGATCTTAAAAAACAAATATGAAATTATAAAATTAATATATTTTTTATTTGAAAATTTACTCCGAAATCGATTAAGTTTTTTAACCATAAAATTTAAGAGTTTAAACATTAAATTTTATTGCTCTTAATATTGACTTCTGCATTAAAAACTAAATTAAAACTATTAACTTTTTATAAATTTTTGAAATTTAATAAAAATGAAATAAAAAAAATATATGCAATATATTAAACATTTTCCGCTCATACATTTTATCGAACTAACGAAGTATATATAAATTTATTTTATTTAATTTTCTTTATATATATTATTTTGTATATATTATATTTTTTTTATATTTTAGTTCATATTCTATATTTATTAGTCATACATTCGTTCTGTATTTACTATCTTTCTATAGTAACAATATTTCAAACTAGTAATGAACTAGTCCAAAAATTCAAACGCTTAAGAAACAGTAAGTATACAAAAGTAACTAGGACTTCTAGCTAGTTATTTTGTAGACATGATATGTATACCAGTGATTTACTTGATTACTTACTATAGCGGCTCAATACCACGGTGTTCTTAAATCACGTATCAAGATAATGTGTCAATAGATGCCAAATTAGAGTACCAAGGAATTTCCGACGGTACCAATTAAGGTTATGTGTTTGATTTAAATTCCCACTTGGTAAGGGGCGAGGTCTACCCATATCACAGCAACCGGTTTGAAAACGTAACTTCAAGCCATATGAAAGCAAGTAAATACAATCATTCTTTCCCCGTAAGTTTCCCCCGTTTCTTTTAAGCACAGCCATGGCACTTCCAATCTGAATTGTTCAGGTCAGCCGAACCTGCGGATACTGACCCCTGTAGTACCAATTACACACCTCTGCAAGTAAAAATTCACTCACTACTATTTACATTCCAAACAGTGTCGGATGGTGCCGAAATTTTATCTTACTTCCGGGCTATTGCAGTATCCTCCAAACTAAAATTAAAGTCATCCATGATGTATAAAATAGCAATTTTCAATAGTTTTCAGACTTTTATAATATTTTTCAATTTAAATTTAAAGTGAATTAGTTAGTTAAAATGGGGAGGGAGGTATGAATCCTCTGCAATTTGTTAAGAAACCCGTTCGGATTCAAGTCGAGTCGTCAACTCATTTATTCATGAGTGTCATTCATGAAATATATAAAATGCTACCCCTTTTTTTACTGAACTGACCGAGCAGTCAACTTCCAAAATTTAGAATATACCTAAATTAATAGAATTGTCAGGTTGGTTTATCTATACCTAATGGGGAGTCTTTGCCTTTCAGCGTTGATCGTATACTGAGCTTTTTAGTGTATGTACGAACTAACGTTATTTCTATGGTGCCACAACGGGCGACAACACAAAGCTGCCACTCCAACCTAATCTAATCTATATCTGTCATATTCCATATATATTAGATACTCGTATTATATATGCATTACATTTATCACTACTTAACGGAGCTACGTGTCCATTCCCATATATATTAGATATTATATCTGCATTACATTTATCACTACTTAACGGAGCTACGTGTCCATTCCCGCAACTATATTCACTCATTAGTATTTTTTTCGTTTTTAAATAGATCTCAAAGACAACTTTTTGGACAGCAGAATGTACATATAGAAGTTTTTCCATGTATCGTAAATTGTATGGTTTAACAATCACACATAATTGTCCTATTCTACATTCTCTAGATATATGTATGAGGATGGCTGCGTACCTTACTTAGTAGTTCATCCAATCTCGGTATGTATGCGCTTCAGAAATAGTGTCTCTATCAATCATTATTCTGCTGTCATAATATATGCATTTATGTTTTATTGATCTAATTTTTTGGAATATCGCTTTCGACTTAAAAGTCATAAGATATGATATCAAGTGAACAGTCAAATGGGCACGGTTTCTTGATTAAGACGAAATAACTAATAACACCCACAGGTACGAGTAAACACTGATCAAAACGCAGTTTATAACTATGCATTTCTTAATTTCATTAAATCTGCGTACGCTTTAAGTAGTCGTACAGCTATGCGCGTACCGTACTACTCTCTCACAGACCCTGCCAATAATAAATTTTCCCACATAGTGAAATTGTAGTCTTCCAAAATATTTACTACCCGTTTTAAATTCCATTGAAGTATGAGTGCAATTTTGCCTTCTTTAATGCTACTTTATTAGATCGATTAACATTAAATTGCCTAGGAAATTTACAGATCATGTCGGTATTATAATTGATCTTGTTGCTTGCAACTGAACATAAATGCCTGCTAGTATATTTAATTTGAGGTTACAGTAGTGGTGGCTCTTGTTGTTGTTGTTTGCTGTTATTTTATTGTAGTTTGCGATAGTGCAGCAGTTAAAGTTATAATTTAATTTTGTAATGTGCCTTCCTATTGCCTAGCAACATGTTGCTATTAATGTTGCTGTTACAAATGTTGCTGGCGTTGTTTGTGTTTTGGATATAGGTACATTAGGCCTATACACGTATTATTTTTTTAACTAATTTTTCAATTGGCAATTTATTTTCGTTACTTTCTGTTTTGACTTTTAATAAATATTTATTTGGTTTGTATAATGCATTGTTTTTGTAATTAACTAGCAAAACAAACAATACTCATAAGTGCATACAATACAATATTGTGTGCTCATTGAATGAGATTATATGGTTGCACAGCAATTACTGTGTTTTGATATGCACTGAAAATCGAAAGTTGAAATTAAAATAGTTAAATGTAATTTAAAATAACAAACATATATCGTTAGCTTAAGTACAGTTGAATAAATAATTTTGTATAATAAGTAACTAAAAACACTTAATACTGCGCTTAATTAAATTTTACATAAAATTATTGCTTGAAGTTGATAATAGAGTACTAGTATATACCAGAGTATGTGTCTGTAAAGTAATAATTAATATTAAATTTGAAATGCTATACTTATATATATATATATACAATATCGTATATAAATACATATTTCATCATATTTGAACTGATATGTAGTCATTGTAAATATGTGAACAATGCAATCTTCTCTGGGTCTAAAAGCATGGTGAGGCAGCGAACTATTGTGCTTAAATTAGGCAAATCCACTTTATCTACTTTATGAATATAATTTGTTATTATATATGGTATAAGCTAAACAATGCCACATTTGCAGCAAAGCACATGAGAATTAGGTCAGTGGAAGTGCATACATAGAGTCTTAAAGTCTTACAAGCTCTTACATCATCTTGACAAAATATGCACCTAAGCAAGTCTTTGGATTGTCAGTGAAGCAATTAAAGACAGTGAAGAGTTGAAGTGTTTCTGGTATTGTCTAAAAGTTGTGAAGTTAAAGTTGCCAACAATGGATTTGCATGCATTATGTTGCGTTTATTCCTATGAGCAATGAGCATCATTCATTCATTTATTCTCCCCTACATTAATGCACTGTGTGTGCTGCATGAGGCATGCCTCATAGTGCCTCATAGGAGCAGAGGAAGAAAAATGCTATGTGTGAAATCAGTGAGGAAGAAAGTTTGCCTGCCGCCGCTTATGGAAAAGTGGGTGTTTGTGTGGCAACTCATTAGTGTGACATGTGCATTAAACTTTGCAACACTCCCACGTTGCACGTTTATTTGTGTCAAAATCATTTTGTGTTGCAAATTCTCATTGCATGATATTTTTTACATTTAAATTTTTTTCTCTTTACATGAAAGCTTATGTAGCAAACATATATGAATTAGCATCATTGTTTTCCACCAACTGAAATCAACAGCAATTCAACAACAATGAAGTGTTTTTTAATATGAGAAAATAATTTCATATACCTCGCACTTCTCCAACGAAGGATTTAAAATCTCCATGATGATGCATTGTAATTATGTGAAGCCATTTATTGTTGTGATCTGTTATATCACCAAGAGTCTACTTCTGCGTCATCAATCAAACAAAAAAAAAAGTTAATTAAATTGCTGAAAATGTTATAAAATAGATGCGATTAAATGCAACAATTTGCTCTTTGGGTAATTTGTTAATAACTGAGGAAAAATAATTGCTTATGTTTGTTCAGAATGATAATACAGACATTTATTTAAAAATCTTTGTAATGCAAATTCCATGAATGCAATTATAAGCTTTCATTATGAAGACATAGCAACATTAAATTAATTAAATAAAATAATATTATTGTTTTACTGAAAATTATATTATATCGTATTTTAAAGAATGCTTAATACTACGTTTACACTTAGACTTATCGAATCTGTTTAGCATATTTATGTATAGATCTTGTATGGATTTTGTATGAAAAATAGCACATGTTGCTGCTATTTGTTGAGTTAAGAACAATTATTAAAACATTATTTTTTATTATTATTCAAATTATTGACATGAAATTGCCTAACACCCGGTACTGAGCCCAGAAGAGTTCTATTGTACCAATTTCACTATTGCTTACACAAAGCTCTGTAAACCTTTGTGAACAAAGTCCATAACTTAATATAGAGAAGAGTTCTTAATCTATTATGGTGGCAGAAATTCCATATGAAATAAGTTTCTTCTTTGCGATGTTAAATATGGACTATTTTAGCTGCATTAATACCAGTATCTATAAATTGAATTTCGAAAAGCTGTCTGCGCTCAGCTACCGACATGAGTTTAATACTGATAAGTTCAGAGAGCAACTGTAATGACCGCCTGAGACTTAATTGTAACCAGATATAACAGAGCCGAAACGTGGTTTCTGTATGATCACGCAAAGTCAATAAAACTAGAGAATGACAGATCCTGCTTCAGTGTACTTAAGTGCTCTCTTCAAGTTCTGGAACGTTAAGATATTCAATATATCATGTTTGCTGCACCTGTATAAGCTACTGTGGAGATAAAAAGATATAGTACATATACTGATGTACCTAGCTTTTGAGGGAAACAGTAAAGGTAATATGGTTGATGTACCTAGCTTTTGAGGGAAACAGTAAAAGTAATGATATGGTTGAAAGATGATAACAGAACCAAAGAACCACAGGTTAATAAAAACATTTTCAGCCTTAAGAAAATCCATTTGCATAGTGTAGCGGGTCTATAAAAATAAGATGGATCCACAAAATGATTTCGATATAAAATGAATTGTGGTTCTACAGAAAGTATGTTCATATTATAATGTTATACAGTATTATGACAAATCTTTCCATCCATCTATCTGATGCATAATGTAAATTATACGATTATAAAATGAATTCCGTGAAAAACAATATTTATTATTAGAATGAACTGTACTCAACTGTATAGTTGAGAGAAAATGTATCTAACTTTTTTAATAAACCATGTGGTAAGGGCTTATATAAATTGGCACATCACAAGAGTTGTTGAGACTGTAATCCTAATGAAATGTTAAATTGTGAAGAAAAAAATATGACAGCAATGTGATATAGAAGAACCTTTTACCAGGTTTCCAAATATATAACTTCATTGATAGTACCAATAAAGTTTTCCTGTCGAAATATCTATCAACAGCGTATGTCTCCTCCTTTGTACATCTCTTCATTCCATTATGTTTCTCTTTCCTTCTTCGTTTCCGATTCTATTATTTTTGTTTATCTGTCTATTCTATATATACAATATATATTACAACAATAATAACTGCATATTAAATAGTCATAACTAGTGGAGGTATATGTATATCTTTGAATCTCACTATGAAAAATATTATGCATTGATTTCTATTACTTCCTATTAAGTAAATAATGCAATATCTCTGTCTATTGTCAGGGAAATGGTCTTTAATGTCAATATATAATCAACAAATTAATTTTACCTCCTGAGAATAAAATCGAAAATAAAACTTTAGTATCATTTTAATAAAATTGATTTATTGGATTCAAGTGAGTGTAATAGTCGTCGTAAAACTAAATATCTTTCTGAGAAATTTTTTGTACTAAATTTTTCATTTTAAAATTAATAATTTCAAATCCTGATGAATAACTAAACGTTAAATATATCTTTCTGAAGCTAAAAGTCATATTAAAAATATCGCAAAACGATAACTTTATTCATGCTGACATAAAAGTATAAAAAGCAAATAAAATTGTATTTTAATTGACATATCAATTTTTATTAAATAAATCAAATACGAGTATTAATGCCGCATTAAGTCAGCCAAATTAAATACCAAATAACAATTTGCTTTAATGGTACCATTTTTATTAAATCTTATCTCAATAAATAAAGTAAGTAAGAGAATTGTGTACATTTGCTGTCCCATTAAACTGAATGAAACTATTTTATCATACGTTTAATTTTGTAATATATCTCGTGCTTTGTAAAATTTATATCTTTAAATTAGTTGCTTACTAGTTGTTGGTCTACAAAAAAGTGAAAGTCTTAACGAAAATGTATCTGTGGTGGCTCGCACAACGATCCAAATGTTGCAACTTCCCGGCCATATGTCACCACGACAGAAAATCAATTTTAATAGAGATTCAATTTAAATTTGCTCAGATTGAAACTCTAACAGAGACAGAGACAGAGGCAGAGGCAGAAATGACGACAGCCAATAGAAAAAAATGGGGTTAAGAAAAACTAAAACAAGAGACAAATAAAAATTATGGCAGTAAATATAGATACACAGATACTAGTTACTCAAATTGTGCACTTGTATTAGCAAACGTGGCTGCATCTGCAACCATGAGGTTGACTTGTGTCTTATTGGTATGCATTCGTATGCAGATCTGAGTGCTTGCATTGACATGTGCTCCACTTAGAAAACAGAAAAAATAAACTTTTTTATTAAAAGAAAATATGAGGTAATACATGATTTTTCTGTTTTGTCGAGTTCAAGCTTACAAAATCTTTGTCTAACATGCTGTGACGCTATGTCTGCGATCTGCTATTGCGAAAAAAGGTTATACAAAAACAAAAAAAAAATTAAATAAATTTGCCAAAAAATTTTAACTTGAAAATATTACCGATGCTGTGCGGCAAATATGTTGTCCAGAAACTTAAAATAATTTTTTCTTATCTTGGTACGAGCTACAGTTTTTAACTAGCATTTATGGTTTAAAATTTTATAATGAATATTAGCTTATACTCAGAGCAGATATAATTCTAAAATTGTATTATAATATCTTTTTTTTTAAAGATAGTCTGTCATAAATAGCAAAATAGATATACCTTCTGCTCAAAAAGTATCCGGATTTTGTTGTTTGTTAACTACTCCTTAAGTAATAGACCTTTTTCAAAAATTTTTTTTTTGTTATGTTGGTACACCCTTTCTTGACATATGGTACCATATGTCCATTGATCGCCATTTGTCAATTAGTTTGTTTACAGCAGCTGTTAATGTGAGACTACCTCAAGTGCGTTTAGCGATTTTTACTATGGAAAATTCTTGTTGTACGCAACTTTTGGACCAAACACGACTCCATAGTCATCGCTCTGGTATCTTATGCGCCAGATCTGGATCCGTGCGACTTTTTCCTGTTCACGAAACTCAAATTGCCCCTTCGTGGTAAGCGATTTGAGTCGATTGAATCGGTAAAAGAGAATTCGCTGAAGGAACTTTAACTCATACTTTCACAGGTCTACGAAAACTGTATGGAAGATTAGGTTAAGCGTTGACATATGTGTATCGTTTCAGAAAGAGCATATTTTGAAGGGGATAAAATAAATTTGCAATAAAATTTAAATTTGTATGTTTTATTAACAAAATCCGATTACTTTTTGAGCAGAAGGTATGTGTGAACTCAAAACACTATTTCACTAGGAAGGTACGTCATATTCTATTCTGTTCTAATGTAAAAAATTACTAAATAATTGGTTTAGACAATTTTATTAGGTAAGTTAAGTAAAGAAAAAGGACCTATATAAATTGTTAAAGAGAATTATTCTATCATTTCTTGAACTTATTCTAGATGAACGCTATTAGATGATATAAAATAAATTTAAATATTTTCACCTCTCACACATTCCTTCGCCTATACATCCTTCTTTAAACATTGCCTGATTTTACTCCATACTACTCTATACTATTCACGATCGCAAAGGAGATGATATAAAATACGTTCAAGAATTTCAATTCGTTGAACTTGTGTCTCCAAATCAAGCTGTAGTTTATAAGCACGTTCTAATTTAAAGCACGGCAAGTGCTTTGATTAATGTCACTTAAAAAAAACTCTTTTATAGTTCAATGCCTTATAAAAACTTCCACTAACTTGGAATCTATTTTGTATTTATTTCGGTCAAAACTAACAACTACCTAGACCTAGAACTGACTAGACTTGACTGTAGTTTATTATTTCTATTTTAATTTCACAAAATCGAGCTAGTTCACAATCGTTATAGTCGATATAGTATAAGCCGTTTGTACTCTGTTGTGATAATATATATATAACCAGTATTGCATTTGACCACTACTATTAAGGATATTGGTGGTATGTATAAGTACTATTCGTCAACGACCGTCTTTATGTGATTCTTAAAGTAAAGAGGAATAAATATCGCCTTGTAATTGACTTTTTTTATTCAAAAATAAAATGTTATTCCAAATTAATTCAGCATGATATGAAATATTTTTAATTAAGAACATAAACAGAGCTTATAGAATTGGTAGAGCTTATATGGATTAGTTAACTTTTATTTAAATAAAGAAAATCGTATCTTTTTTAACGTTTTTTGTTCGTTAACTACTACGGCCTTTATATCTTTTTTTAATGGTCCTTCTAGTCTGTATCACAATAAGTCATTATCTCTGCGCAAGGTTGCCAATCTAATTTAATTTAACCTATATATAGTGTATATGTGTCTTTAAATGCAACATTTAAGCTATATGTAGGTGAATTCAAATATAGTCGTACATTCGGAAAAATAATTTGATTTATTTAACTAGATTTTAATTAAATCTCAGGTTAAAATATTTTTACTCGATGCATCATGTTGGTTCAACCATTCCACATGTTGGTTTTCATATCTTCTTTACTAACTTCATTTATCTTCTTCTTATGAAGACTGTTAGATAGATCAAAACCTGTCGCAATTGATTCAAATATTCAAAAAATATTTGCTGTTCATTGAATAACACAATTAGAGAGCAAATATAATCTATACTTGGTTCTCTGAGCGTTTATTAAACTTATGTACCAAGTTAGTCAGTCAGTCTCTCAATCAATCAGTCAACTAACGGACTTTTACTTAAAAATATGTATTGAAGAAGGTTATAGCGCTCCAAAAAGCCGTAAACTTTGTGGTGTATGTCAGGAAGATTCTTCTTAACATACTTTATTTTAATTCTTATTATTGAGTCGTTACGTCGAAACTATTCTATAAGGATTTTACCTAATATATAAAGGATTCTCCATAAGAAAGCAATAGCCAATTTCCCGAAATACGTATAGAAATATACCGTTCAAGATAAAAGTTAAAATCTTAAAAACGACTTTTCTTCTTGTTATTGTGTTTCGGAATGGGCAATGGTTCTGGGTACAATGTCTGACTGAATGCGCGTACCTGGGTTTTATCCTGACTTTCACTCAAAAACAAAACATACGAATATGGCTATTGCTTACCCTGACAATTGTTGCAGAGCCCCAAGGTTCTATATTGGAACCCTTGGGGTGAGAAAACTACTTGATCCACAATTCCATCTTTTTAAATATTTCCTAATTTAAATATTATTAGAATTATTTATTGACTGTAGCATCATTGATTAGTCAAATTGACCCAACTAAAAACTTTTACTTTTAACAAATATGTTTTGGTCATAAAAGTAGTTCACATTTTCTGCTCTTAATTTGTTTCTGAAATTAAGCTCTGAAATTGGCGGCAATAAATAACCGAAAAGATTTATTTTCATCTTATCTGTGCGCAACTCTGACAAATGACGTAAGCTAAGAAAAAAGTTCAGAGCATTGCGGACTACTTCAACTGACTTTAACCGTTTTTTGTTTTTTTTTGGCTGTTGTGAAACTAAGTTTAACTATCATAAATAAAATTTAGAGTTTGACTTAGTGTAACTTTATACCAAACAGAAACAGAAACAAAAACAAAAACAAAACATATTAAATATAATAAAAATTAAAAGTATCTAAACACGACCCCGCAGCACCACCAACTGTGGAGTGCATATATTTTTGGTAAATATTTTACTGATTTAAATCGGTGTTAAAAATGCAAGCAACAAAATTCTTTATGATTTTATCAATTAAAATTGCTGGTAAATCCATTTTCTGTATTAAAACCAAAGTGGTTATTATGAAAAGTGCACATGAAAACAATTACAAAAGTTAAAATAAATCAAACTTCACGCAGGCAGCGCAATTTATTAATTAAAATAAATCAAACCCGGGCAGTCATAAAGTACAGCGGAAAATATCTCAATCTGCATCTCGATACGGGGTCTGCCTCCAATACGCGCGTATCTATAAACTTGTTAATAATTTGCAAAATGCCAAAATAGTTGCTTTAAAGATTGCTTATAGTAAACATTATCAGAAGAGCATATTAGTCAGGCTTTGTGGTGCCTAACTTTTTGTTGGCAGTGTAAATGTGCTCCAGTGGTATGGCCGGCCAGTCCAGTGTGCAACATTTCAACTGCAACTGCAACGGCAACTGCAACTGACAACTGTTAAATTGTTATGAGGCGCAGGCGTACATTGAATGGAGTAACTTTTTAAAAGTAAATCCAACCAATTTTTCCATCAAAACCACAATTTTTCTATGTGCGTTGAACTTAGTTTTTATACGATTTTTTGGACACAAATAATTAAAAATGCTATTTGCATAATTATCTACTTGACTACTTGTTAATTTGTATATTATTTTTTATAATAAATAATATTATTTATGTGTTTTACGTAGGCTTGTCTCTTCACCACTTCTCGAAAATAACATTCGACTTAAGTAGCGCTTAACGTAATAAATTAAATAAATTATTTTAGTTAATATTAACATAAGAGTTTGTTGGCTTTGATGTCCACAATTTGACATCTTTAAGATTTCCAAATCGTACATTTCAATTTAATAATTTTTAATAATAAATAAGCGTATGACATTGCATTGCGTTTGAGGTGCAATCAAAATTTATGATAGTTCAGATTTTTGTATCCCATGCAATGAATACTTCATTTAGCATTCAGCAAGTATCTTAAGCTTTAAAGATATCCACACATCAAAGTGTCAGCAGTACTCGATATGTAAATTTATTAATGCAGTTTAATATTGGCAAATGCGTTGAATTCGGACAGTTGCCTTGCCCACGAAACTGAAACCCGTCTGAGTTTCAAATATCTTAGCGCTGGCATCTTATGAGAAATAGAAGTCTTACTTAATAAATTATAAGTTTTTATTGAGAAAAACTGTTTAGATTGCGTTTAAATTAATTGAATAAAATTGAGTAATGAATTTATTTAAACGACTGGCTTACAGCAACTAACGCAGCTAAGGAATTTGTCCATTTTTTTCAACAATATTATATATATTTTTTGTTGATTACTTATTTTAGAAAAAAAATAAGTAAAAATGTTAAACTCCCTTGAGAAACTCTGGCAGTCCAAACTGAACAGAGCTAAAGTTCATAATAATATATATGTTGAGTATATGTTGAAGCTATTTGAGCCAGTGCACTTGAGCATTTTTACTCTTTCTTAACTCGAGGTATTTTTAAAACCCCTCTACGTCTTGGCTGGATTATTTTTTATCACTTCATCAGACTAAGCAATAATAATTGCATTTTATATTTTTCGGGTAAATCTCAAAAATGTTGTTTAATATAAGTTTTCTAGCTAATTTCGATTCAATGGAAACCAAAATATATGCTGATATTGTATTCCGATAGTCGTAAGATATGAGCAATAAAAATGTATGAATATTCCGTTCTTATTCTTACAAAGTCTATATAGGTCAACATCCTTTAATCCTATTTCCGAAAAAGTCATATTAATAAACCTTACAATGTTGTTTAATTGTATTCATTTGTGTTTTGGCATCCAGACTTCCAGTTGCACAATTGGCAGAATACAGTTCTGTCAAACTTATGGGCCTATATCTTAGTGGTTATAAACCCATGCCCCTTATCGCCAGCACATTTGGGTGTGTTAGTTCTCTTGCTAATTTCGGCTCAATTAAAACTAAACGTAAGTTTTAGAGTTATAGTTCAATAATTGTAAGATGTGAGCAATGCAAATGAATAAATGTTCCACTCCGCTACTTATGAATTCTTTATAGGTTAAACCAATATTCATCAAAAATAGTGTTGCTATCTCTTTAGTGAAATTTGAAAGGAATCTTTTTTATTGTTAGTTTTAACTAACTAGTTTTTTATTCTTATGTGAAATATTATCAGCAGAACAAATTGTGTGATTCACTTTAACAGAAAAGTCCAGAATTCAACAACAGAATTGGTGTAATGTTCCACATAGATCATGCGAAACCCTAAACAAGTTTGCTAGCTCGCTAACAGTTTGAATAGGATGTTCTCTAGGTCTGCCATCTTTTAATTATTAGTTATTGTGGTCTCTATAATTTTTTTTTGGATCAGAAAACCTTTGGTAAAAGTCTTTTTAGAAGCCTGTCTAAGAAGTTTACAAGTCTGAAACTATCTAAAAGAGTTTTTTTCAACAAAAAGTAAAAAGTTTAGGAATGTGAAATCATGAGACTTCTGTTAAGGTATTAAAGCAGTTTTTTTTTGTGTGGCGGGGAGGTTTAAAAATGCCTATCCTATTGTTACTATGTCGTTACAATAGTGGTATGCCCGATTTGCACGGACTAAAAACAATCAATCTGAATTTGTACATTTATGCAGTCGAACCTAGTAGGTAATTATGAAGCTTTGTCGCTGTCGGCTCCATAACCATTTTCATTGCTACAGACCCATGTCGTCAGTGTATTGTCAAATGACAACACCTGGCTATAGTGAAAATCAGACCGTTCCTACCCTAAAATTTTTTCGGGTATGCTTCAAGGTGCAGTCCATTGTAGCAAAATGGACTACATGCAATACATCAAATTTTTTATGCACTATAAGAAAATAGTCTTTCATTTTAATAAAAACTAATGAATTTACTTTCTAAACAACCTAGATAATACAAACAATCCAGCTTCATGTATCTGAAGCTGTCGGATTTTCTGCAAATATTTTTTTATTGCTTCATTTCTTTGTTGTCGAACTAATTAGCAATATCTGGTAATTTCTGATGTTTCTTTAATAAAAAAACAAGTGCTAAAAATTAAAAGCCTCATTAATTTAACTGTAAAAATAAACAAAATTGCTGATGATTGAATTAACAAAACTGACCTCACATTTATTCCATTTAAGCCAGTCCTTAAGACTGCATAGCATTTTCAAGATCAATGTTTATATTTTTCAGAGAAGCATGCATAAATACAAAAAACGTATATCCCAAATCGGCAGAACACAAAAAATAAAATCCACAACAATGTAGCCATGCGGTTACACTTTAGTAGAAGATATGTCCGACGACACGCAATTGCAATTAATGGAACCGAAACCAAACAAAACACAAATCAACAACGCCATAGATTCGAAAATTAGGAGAAAAAACAGTTGAGTAAGCAAAAATGTCTGTCCGTCTGTCTGGCGATGATCAAGTGTTAAACGTGCCAAGCTGGTAATGATTAGTTTCAGGCTAACACTGAATCGAAGACGACGACGACGACGACGACACTGACGCTCTGAACCAACAAAGAAATTAAGACATCAGAGTCAATTGGTCACCACTTTTGTGCTGGCAAACCTGGTGCTGCTCAAATACGAGTACTTCACTTACTTGTCGTTGTCGATCGGTCATTTAAATTGTATTTGCTGGTTGGCATCGTTGCAAGATTTTCACTATTTTTATAACTCAATTGTTATGAGTTGTTCACTAGTTGCATTTTCTTAAAAAACATATACATAAAAACATATACAGTATTTATTTTGTTTATATCTTAAATTTTCAATTTAAATGTTTGTGCAACCCAACGCTATTGTAAACATTGCCCAGACGACACGAACGGAACGGGCTGGATGCGCTGTTGATGGCACGATCTTCATCAGTTTTGAAATAGTTTCAGCCATAAATGGCATCGGCATCAAGCGTATGTCAACATTCAAGTGGAGCAAAGTATAAAAAGTAAAAAACATTTCTTAAATGTAAAATCACTAATATAAATAAAGTCAAGCTCTGAAGGATAACAAAGCGCATAATTTGCGTGCAGCTCCGATTTAAATTGGAGTTATTTAGTTTGCTCTTTCTGCCAATTGACAGCAAATGTCTCAAGTGGTTTTGCGTGAGCGTAACTGCTGTGGTTTCGAATGTCATTGGGACTCGCCGAGATTGTGACTTCATATTTGCACGATCACCTTGAACATGAAGCAAACTCTATCCATAATTGTTCAGTTTAATTTAAACGTAATTTTTAAGTATTTTTAGTTATAAATTTTTTAAATACCCTTAAAATCAGTCGTACTGATATAATATATCAGTGTGATATATTTGAGAATAACATCTATGCGAAGTATTAACCTAACTTAAGTGACTAAATCACTTGCAGGGTCAAAAGATGATGTATTTATATTTCGATCAGTTAATAATATAGTAATAGCTCTTGTTAGAAATGGTTGTGATAATTACAGTAATTACAACTTATCACACATCTAAAGTAATCACAGAAGATTGTATTAATTTAACAATACCTGTTCTAGAAACAAAGAGCTATAGATATTCTTTAAAGAAAAAAGATATATAAAGAAAGACAAATGTTTTTTAAAAGCGCATAGGTATGTTATTTCTAAATATAATTCACAAAAAAAACTTTAATCCCATAGTTGATCTTTGAGTTATAGCCTATTCTATGAAAAAGCATAGGTACTTCTAAATATAATTCAAAAACAATCTTTAATCAATCAAAATTCATTTGGTCGCCTGCTAAGTAACTATTATGTCAGCGTTCGACATAATCTTCCGTATATTCCTTGTAAGCTGATCCTTGAGCTATGGCCTTTCTCTATTTCAGTGAATTTTTTAATAGCCAAAATAGATTTAATATTCATTTCTTTAATTAAAAATTTTAGCTACGGCAACTGGAGAAAGTCAGTCGGAACCATGTCGGATGAGAACAATGCTTAGTTATTGGGTAGTTATGTTATTTATTGGGTCGAAAATTCAAACGATATTTTCTTGCCATCGTAGAAAACTCGAAAGTATAATTGAAAAAAAAAAAACCCATCCAAAAGACACAGTTAGTCGGTACGTACGTAAGCGAAGTTAAGCCAAAGCGAAATATAGAGGTGTGTTTGGTTGTGCCTTTCCTTTTCAGTGTCTTTAACCTATGGAAAAAAATTGTGGCATTATCTTTTACTTTACATAGATGCTATACATATATGTATATAGAAGAATATATTTAGTGCGTCAATGTTTAGGATGATTTATTGGTCTGAACAGATTCCACGTCAAATGTCTACAAGGGCATTGTGTTACCCTAAGACTAAAACTCACCTTGTCACTCTCCTTAAAATTTAGTATTTATTTAGGGATTTTTCTGATACGTACATAATTAATTTAAGATTGAACAGCTTCACTTTAAATAAAGAATTTATCCTGAAAAAGATACGAGCTTTTTCAATATCAATATCTGATTGTTTATTGGATTTCTCGGAGAAGAGTGTTTCATGAAATATAGCCTGGTTCATAATGAGAGTCTCATAATTCTTTGTCTTTCTTTTGTATAGTCTTCAAAGATTATGGGTGTAGTCTATTTGTCATTAAGGATTTCGCTTACATGCGATAAAGACTTCTTGGTGGTATATAATACGAAAAAGGTTGAGAAATATTGGTATTAAGTGTAGAAATAGTTTTGTGGGCTTTGACTGAGAGATGTGATAGTCGACTTTATGTTGGGTATGTTAGACTTGTGCTTTATTTTCATTTTATTATTGTTGTTGCAGTATATTATATTTATGCTATATATATTATATTTTTAATAAAATAAATATTTACATTGATAAAAAAATTAAAAATAAAAAATAAACAAAAAATGAATATATAAACTAAATTATAAAAGATTAATTAAAAGATCCCAAGTAATATATATTAATTAATACTCTGTTTACTGATTTCCATGTGGAATTTATGTATGCGTGTATGCACAAATAAACATTTGCGATTCTATTTTTATAATTTTTATTTTATTTACTTATAAAAAATTAAAATAAAATTTACAAACAAAATAGTATTTATGCTGAACTGAAAATTTTTTTATTTAAAGATCTTAAGTAGCATATATTAATTAATACTTTATTTACTTATTTCCTGCTAGAATTTATTAATGCGTGTAATTACAATTTAAATATTCATAAAAAATAATAAATAAATACAAATAAATAATAATAATAAAATATGATTTTTTTCATTATTACTTTTAATGAATTGAATTTTTGACTGACCAAACAAAAGAATTTTTAGATCTGTAAAAGAAGTGTAGTATTGAAATTTAACAATTAAAAATAAAAAATAAAATCAAATAATTAAATATAATTAATTAAATAATTTAATTATTCTACAACTGATTTATAATTTTATGATATAACACAAGTTAATTTGTTAATGAACTTTTACAGCAAAGTAACAAAAACTCCAAGTCCGAGTCGGCTTTGGGTTAGTTGACTAATGAATACTGATTCTGAGCTTCAAATTAGACGAGTTCAACCCTTAGTATATGCAGTCTCAAAAAATTATTTATGAATAACTTAATCATTATAATTATAAATAATTATTATTTATAATAATTATTCACGAATTACTTATAAGAAACAATTTCAAAACCACTGATAATCAGTATTTGGCAATTCTCGAAACTGTTGTATTGTCAGCTAAAAATTTAATTAATTAAAATAATAAAAAAAAATTTTGTTGTTGCAGTTTCACTACTGTTCGATAAAAAAAAACCTTGATAAAAACCATTTATTTATATTAATAATTTCTTTCGTCAAAACAGATGTTAAAAATCAATTTCATATAAAATATCGGTAATAAAAATTATATGTACTGAATTGGAATAATATTATTTAAAGAACCCAAGTAACATAAATTATTTAATATTCTATTTATTTATTATCTGTTGGTATTTAAGTTAATAAATATATAAGTATTTGTTTAAAAGTGATTTACATCCTTTTTAATAGTATATGAAAAATGTACATCAATTTCTTGATATAACATTTGCGCTTTACATAAAGGATATTTGCATTAATGTCTTCTATTAATAACTTATCTGAACTTTCTAATCACTTTAACATTTCACTTATTTACACTATGCAACAAAGTAGAAGTTCAAGTGCTTAAAAAAATTTTTGCATTTTCTTACTTCATGCTGCATTAGTACATCACATTTTGCAGATCTGCAATCCGCTACTCATAAACTTTCTTCTTAATCCTATATTAAAGAAAAACATTTTCTATCATTCAAATACGAGTATATACAGGAGATGTACGTCTAAGACTAAGACGCTTACTAGAAGCCAGTATAACATTTATCAAACATTAACGATGCAACAGCATTTCAACAAGGAAACTAAAGAATTATTTCTAACAAAATTTCGCTCTAATGGATTCGTTCCAAGGGCGGTCGCAACAATTTGCCAGGCATTTTAATTTTTTATTTAATGTTTCCTTTGCTTAAAGATGTTGTCTGACACCTCGAATACCTTGCCATTGAAGTAAAGAATATGAACCCATATTTCTGGAGCTTGTTTAGCTTGCAACACGTGAGTGATGACTTACACAGGAACAGACTGACTGACGGAACGACAGTCTGTTTGACTGATGGACTGGCCCGGACTGAATGTTGTCTTTGATATGAAATCACTGCGCTGCCAAGGCGTCTTCAATGTGCGGTTTTGTTTGGTTCTGCATTTGTGGGCTTCAACCGCATTCAAGTAGAAAAATCACTTCCGTGTATGTGACTTTCGTTGAAATGAACAAAATTTTTCCTGCCGCAAAATCTTTTGTATGTGATTTTTCTTATTAAAAACATTTTTCCGTCAATTTCTGTTGTAAATTTTTGTATACGAGTATCTTTTTCTTGTTCCTGCATTTCAGGCAACATTTGATTAAGTATTAATTATGATCGTTTAGCAAAATGCATCGTTTAACACTTCGGGGAAGGCAGGCAGTTCTAATGGTTGCATTTAAATTGGTTTTAGCCAAACTTCATAATATTTAAATCATTTCTACTAATAGCAGCTATAAACGTTTAATGGATTTTTTATTGGCTTTAACCGAAATGATTTTCTTAACGAACTTTCAACTGAATACTTAGTTAATGTTAGTTAGTTTTGCTGATTATGTTGTAGTCTCGTACTAAATCTCTTAGAGCTAGAAGTAATATAAAAATAATGAGGCTTTCTCCTTTAAATTAAAAAATTTCATTTATTTTAATGTTATAATAAATTCAATAGTTTTAGTAAAAGATCATGGTCAAGAGAGTTCTTTAAGTATATCTACTATGAGCGTTAAGAACCGGTTTTTAATGTAGAAATTGCTATTTTTGTGTTAGACTTAGACTCTAGCGCAATTGATATTAATAGCAAATTAACAAACTAGTATATATATAGTATGTATTTTTTGTTATTTTAGTGTAAAAAGATATATAAAGACAACACAAAAAATAAATTATGAGATGAAAAGTGAAGTCTACTGATAATTGGCTTGTATATAAAATTACTTAAGCATGCATTTAAATTGTTTAAATAGCTTTAAACTATTGAAAATAAAATATATAATACTTATGTAAGTAATCTTTTGTTTTGTGTGTTCTCATAAATGTCGTTTATAACAAAATTAAGATTTGTTAGTTTCAGAGTTCAGTGGTTCCCAATCTATTTTGACCAAGGACCGCTATAACGATTTTTGTTTTTAGTAGAGCTTTTTTAGGCTTATTTCCTAATAAGTGAGCTCTTACTGGACAAACTATAAGCTACGTATCCGTACCTACTAAATTTGATTCACGAACCATTTTTAACCATCTCTCGAACCACCGTTTGGGAACAACTGTGCTAGACTGTAAACAGAAATAAACTATAGAGAAAAGTTATATAAGCTTTTTATTGATCCATTAGTCTCAAATGTTTTTAAAACTCAAATAAAAACTTAATTAATACTAATATAAAATTAGACATTTTAAATTTTTTTTTAATATACTAAATAAACATTATAATGTTTAAAAATTACTATTTTGTTATGCCAAAAGATGTCAGAGAGAAAAAGTTTTTCCAGACTGAAACTAGTCTGTTGTTGTATTATTTGGGAAAATTCAGGGTAAGACCTATTGGTTGTTTATAAACCTAATATGGTGCAGAGTTTAGTCACAGACCTCTGTTTGAGAAATTTTTGAGTCCAATTAGCAACTGGAGGTATGGTTACAAAGTTAATATCAACAAGGATATGTTGAAAACTAATTGATTATTCTTAACACACTAGAGGAAGTTTAGAAAGAGGGGTAAATTCCTTTATAGTATCACAACAAGATCTTTGATCTTTCAGGTTTAAGTTTAACTAAGAGATGGCGCCAGCGAAAAGTACTCAGCGTTCAATGAGCATATCGAAACAGACAGTTGAAAGTCATCGTTTGCTGATAGAAACATATGTTGACACGCACCAGTAATTAGAACATATGGGACATCGTGATTTCTGTGTGGAAGATAGTGTGTGCTCTGGCAGACCACAAAAGTGCGAAGACAAGCAATTGCAGTGGTTATTGCGTTATTGGACTCAATTTAAACTTAACAGTAATTGACAAAAGCATTAAATGTGTCACAAAAAAAATAGTCTGCAGATGTTTACGACCGATTGCATATATCAATAAATCGTGTACATGGATACCACATATTTTGAATAAATGTCAAATGCAAAATTGCAAAGTCACATGTAAAATACTGCTTCTACGCTACGAAAGAATATCATTTTTGTATTGAATTGTGTTGGGTGACAAAAAATGAATTTATTTTGAAAACTTGATCAATCGTGGCTTTCACCTGACGAACCCAGTCTTTCAACACCAAGACCGAACGGATTCGTCAAGAAGACTATGCTTTGTATATGATAACACTAGAGCGGTTTTATGTATTATGAACTCTGCAGCACAAAAGATCAATCATGTTCGCAGTGCTCTATTTCGTTGGGAGCTAGTACCTCGTTTATTCCTATTCCTATTATGAACTCTTGAGGTCCAGCAAAACCATTAATACATCCGTTATTGCGTTATCGTAAACCAATAATAATTTTAAATGATCATAATAAGATCGGAATGAACCAGTAGACATGGCGAACTGAAATTGTTATACGACAATGGGTACTTTCCTACAGCAAAAGTAATGAAAGCCACCGTGAAATCTTTTGGATGGAACATCTTTCCACACCAGCTATATTCTTCAGACCTGGAGCTATCTGATTATCTTTTCTTCGCATCCATAGGGCACGCGCTCGTTGAGCAACTCTTTAGCAATTTTGAGGAATTTGGCAAATGAAGCAATATATGGTTTGGCGTCAAAGACAAGCAATTATCTGGTATGGTATTCACAAATTCCCTGAAAAAATTAATCCCTTAAAATTTCTTGACCAAAAAAAAAGACAAAAAACCAGAAAAAACTTATGAATATACTTGTTAAACCATAAACTCATAACTTTTTGAAAATAGTATTCTTAAAATTCTTAGACACATTAATAATAGTATTTAATTTTTTACAAAAACAATCCATAAATTTCATTCAACTGAATGAAATTTTTATCTTCTCTCATATTATTATTTAAATCTGACTAATTGAGCTGAATTGAGTACGTACGCAATTCACTTAACAATACCTCATGCAATTTTATTGCGTTCAATCTGCAATTCAACTTAACAAGATAAAAATAAGGTCACTACCATTTCAATATGTACTTCAGGAAGTTTATTGCAGATCGAGAGAAAAAAAACCTCAAAATTTGAGTGACGCACATACGTCCTCACATTTTGTGGTCCATAACGCGAATTTTCCATCAACACGTACACACATTTCACAAATATAAATACGAGTACAAGGCATTTTCGGTGGAAGTACACCTCTTTCAATTTACCGACGACCACGGAACACGTCGTGATAAATTGCAATGATAGCAAAAGTAGTCAGACATAAAAATAACTGCAAACAAACCACGTAAGACCATCAAGCCAAAAGTGAATAATCCAAAAAAAAAAAAAAAAAATATATATAAATAAAAAAAATTAATATTAAAAAAAAACCTATATGAAGCTCCATAAGCCAAAATTGAAAAAATGAAAAAAATATTGAAAATGCCTCCATAAGCCAAAAATCCATAGCAGTATCTATTCATACTCTCGCATACTCTTTTAGTATCAGCAAATTTTTCTATAAAAAATGAAATAGAAGAAATGTGATATATCCCAAAATTCCATATAATGAGTGTGACCAGCAATGCATCATACATAAAACTAACAAAATCAATAAGACAAAAAAAAAATAGTCAAAATAAAAAAAAAACCAAAAAAATTATAAGATATCTTGTCATGGACTAACAGCGTGAAAACATGGGAAATACAGTTTTTCCTTTGCATCTACTTGAGACTGCTTTCCCTCCTCTTTTATTAGCCTCCACTGTTGTTGTTTACGCTGTTGCTCTGCAAATGACTGCAGCTTTACAATCTTAATAAACGCTACGTACATGTCGATTTTTTCCTTCATGAAGCCTCTTGTGGCTTATTTCCTCAGGTACAAAACAGCTTTCTTAAGTTCTTACCAGCTTTATTTACCATTTGTTCCTTCTCTATTTTTATCAACGAGTATTACTTTTTTATTATTATTTCTGGTAACACCGTCACTGATATATCATACCAAAACCATCATCATCTTATTAAAGAGTGCCAACTTAATTTGCTAGGTTACGTTGCCTGCAAGCACAGCCACAACAAGTTTCGACTGCAACAGCAGAGGAGGAGCAGAGGAGAAAAACAATCTGAGGAAAAAATAGGTGTCGAGACACTACTCTTTTCTTCAATCTTATGTAATAATAACATGAAAAAACAGTTAGAATCTGTTTTTCCTATTTTCCTCTTATTTTTATTTTGCGTGGCAAGTTTGATGTTGGTGCACAGTACCTCGTCATTCACATCATCATAAAATTGGCTGAATAAAATTAGTAGGAAAAAAGAAAAAAAAAGTTCATAGTAAGAAAACAGTTGCAGCAGGTTTTGATATCGGCTGACTGGCATGTTTTTGGTATTCTAGTATTCTGGGTATACGATATACGAGTACACACATAGGTGTACCATGAGTTAAGCTTCTTCTCACTGTTTATGTACATGAACGAGTTTGCCTGTATTCGAAGATTAATAAGCGAACAGATACTTTGAAGGCATATCCTTTCTTATAAATTACAGGTTGAAATGAAGGTCTTTGTTGGAATTAGAAACAAAAATGCAATTTATAATTGGATTTATATCATTTAGATGAGGATTTACTTGTAGGAGCTTATAAATGAAAATCTAGTTTGTGGCATTCATTGCGCAAGCATTACAAAATAGCATACGAGTTTGCCGATTGTGTATTCGACATTTATGTGTCAACTTAAAAGTATTAAAATATGAAAAATTCGTTTCGCTAAACAATTTGGCGCGATTCAGATATGAATAAGATACATCAAATTTTATTAAGTTCGTAAATAAGAATATTATAGTGTGTGCCTACCAGCTCTTGAGGAAATGACCCCAGAACACCTGATGTGTCTTTGTCCAGGTTTGGCCAGAACTAGGTTTAAACTTCTAGTGGCCTCCGATATCGCTAGCATTAGCCAGATTCTTGCCTTTGTTAATACCTCTAGCTGGATCTAGTTTGACCTTATATCTACTACCCACTATTAAGAGGTTCTTGTGGATTCAAAACGGTTTTTTGGCTAATTGAGGAGGTGTCGTCCTCCCTCCACCTCAACTTACTAATATTATAGTTCCTAATTAAAAAATGAGGTTAATAAGTTATATACAATTTTATTAAGTTTGAAAATAAGAATATTATTGTTCCTTATTAAAAACTTGGAAATTCACAGTTGAATTTTTTTATATAAATCAAATAAAAATCTAAAATGAGAATATTGTAGTTTCTAATTCATTCCCTTTCTTTATTTTCTCTATTTAAGTAGCTTCATGTAGATCACGTTATTCATGTGTCCAAACCTACTAAACCAGTTATCTACTAACTGGAGCTTCGTCACTGTTATGCCTCTATATTCGTTTACATGGTTATAGATCCATATTCAATATATTGTCTAATGATAATACCCGAACAGGGTGAAAGCTAGTCTCTACAAAATTATTTAAACGACAAAGCTTTTATTTAAAATGAGAACATCAAAAATGATCAATTTTATTTTTCTGGCATCTTAAAATGAGCATCTTAAAAGCATCTTTCATTGAAATGTTCTGTAGAAATACCAGTCTTGTGGTAGGTTTACTCATAGGTTATTATAGTTTATACTAGGAGATTGAATCTCTCTTTTAATTGTAATTGTCGCAGTTGTGGAGGGGACGATGAAAGTGCCTCTCACAACTGCTTTGTTCTTGTCCAGTACATGTGTGGCGCCGTCTTAATACTCTAAGGGAATCCTTTTTTTAAGGAACTTGGCTTAGTTCTCTTCTCCTTGGTTAAACTCTTCTCTCCTGTAAGACCTCCCATTAAATAGCATTTTAATTTTTGTTATATGTTCAAGGTGGTTTTAATCCTATGAGTTTGTTTCTTATACGCTAACTTAATGCGCCAAATAATCTAAGTGGATCGCCGGTACAACCCAACCTAACTTAACATATGAGCAAAGAATCGTGCTACTGTCGATGATATAAATAATGGTGGAAAAATAAAATTAAGTGAAATATATATGCACTATAGGCAAATAATTTCGCTGGTACGAACTGAATTTCAGTTTTGTTTGGATGGAGGAAGATGGAGGAAGCTCCATCTAAATCTTTTCTGTTCTTTGGATTACAACAATGAAGGCAACTCCATACCTTGGGTGAAAGTATAAATAAATCTTCTTGCATAACTTTTAATATTAACCACTGTAGTCAGTTTAAGGGCATTATGGTCGTTATACTCCATATTTATAATTTCTGACTTATTCCACTGGAACAAGAGGAGAGTATCTAAAATGTAGTCGGTTCTCACTGGACTATAGAACAATTTGGTGTTAGGCTGGATCTGCAGTAGTGGTATTTTTGTTAATCTTATACACTAGCTTTCAAGCAAGAAAAACCGAAATATTTATTATATCTCTATACATGCTTTCCGAGAAAATGGAACCATTTTCTTAATAAACATTTTCAGCATAAATATATAGCCAAATACATTACTTTATCACTTAAAAATTACTAGAAATTTGGTAAGACAGATTTTCCTAATAGTTTCAACGAGTATGTATGATATATCTCCTCTTCTATTCTAAAAATTTTCCCCAATAATCTCTTTTATTTCTGACTTGTCATCTTTCTGAAACTGTGAGTTAAAAAGGATCATTTAAATATCATTAAGCTAGATGCTGATCGCTCTGTGTATTTTTTTCACTATCCCGTGATTGGAAATCTCTAAATACTAAATATTGTAGAATTCTTCGTTATGTTCAAATGGTTCTCACTATTATTTGATTTATATCAAATTAGTTTTAAAATTAAAACGTTTGTTAAAAAGGAGATAAATAACTTTTTAAATATGCACTTGTCATTCACTTGTAACATAATAATAAAACAATTTTGTATCTTATCTACTTTTAGTAACTTATAATAAAATCTCTTATCTTATGACCTATTTTCATAGAAGCTGCATTAATATTGACTGTAGTTTTCTAACATCTTGGCATTATTAATTTCATTAACAGCGGGACTGAGAAAATTGTATTTCTAACTAAAATGTAAAAACGAGTTAACTTCGACTAAGTCAGCATTTCATTGAAGTAATAAATCTTATCTCAGATGAAGTAAATAAAGGCAATTAAAAGAAGAACTCTAAATAAACAAAATTTACCTGACTTTACTTGCATATTGAAGTAGGAAATATTATTCACTTCCATAATGTCACACTCAGTGCTGTGGAAACTACAATTCTGCAGGTACTGCGAATGCAATCCTAGAAAGATTTAATCTCACTCCTGCTATAAATATGTCCTCTAAACAAGAATTTATCTCGTTGTGGATATAAAATATCTTTGCTCTCGTTGTCTAGCCATAAAAACTGAAGATACTACCCGTACATTTTATGGAGTGACATATTTACCAGCGACATTTTGTCTGTCAACGCCTCTATTTTGACTATGGAGTGTACACCTAAGCAAAATTTACAATGCAAAAGTGACATATTTTATGGCGATTGCTATTGTGTACTCGTACCCATGTAATGCATTTGCTGCCTCAATGTATCCTAATGAACGCCTATATTTTGTAAACACAAATTCGCGCATCCTTTTTCCTCGATACACTCGTCGGGATATTTTCCCTATGCCCTATGCCAAACGAATTTCGAGGCGTTTTTACGGGTTGTTGTGTATATGTTTGGCTATAAAATTTTACTTTGTTTACGAGTACGAATATTTGCCACAAAATGCGTTATAAATAATGAAATTTATGTACTTCATAAAGCTGAAGCAGATTCTCAAAACAACAAGCAAACAACATAAGGTATCGCTGCGGTGAAGAAAATTTTAGCAAAATTAGTATTTGTGGCGGAATTCGTGATTTAATTAGTTTTGTTTTGATGTTATAAGGTTGACATATCTGCACAAATGGCATCGCCGTAAATTCAAAAATCCCTGAATATTGTCACAGGAGGAGAGGAAAGGGTGTTGCGAACGCATGTCATTATCATTTTTTTTTTTGCCCAAATAGGCGCCGGCTTTTGATATGAATTTTTAACATTTTATTTATTAAAGATATTGTAAAAAACATGGGAGGAAAACATATCTGGGCGTCACGTTGGAAAAACGATTCACATGCCTTAAACATGTTCAACCGAAAAGAGTTAGCTGCGCTAAAATTCTTCATCATACCCAATCGCTATTTAGAAATGAAAATCTCAATTCTAAGAACAGGAAGCTGATATATAACCAAATAACTCAAGCGTCACTTCTATATGGATGTGTAGAGTTAAGAGAAGCCTCAAACACTACTATATGCCAGCTGGAAATTGTATAAAGCCTAGCTCAGAGAAGATTTTTCAAGGTACCATGGAATATTAGAACGAATGACATCTTCAGGGACCTTAAGATTGATCCGATTAAAAAATACATAAATGATAGAACACTGAAACTATTTACGAAAACTGACAGGCTTATCAACACCGTGTTATCGTATCTCAGAATGGTTGCAGGCTTCTCGTGAAGATATGCAGATCTGAGGTCAGTTATTGCTTAGTCTGCTGAAGTGATACACAATAATCCAGTTAAGGCGTAGAGAGGGGTTATGGAGTTAATAGAGACTTAATAGAGTGCTACAAGTGCACTGACTGAATTATTCTCAATATAATAATATATATTTTTTTGAAATAATATAACGCATATTTTTCCGCATTCCTCAAAATTGAATTTCATTGGCACTTTTGAATGCAACAAAATTAAATCATTTGATTTGGCCATTTCTTGCGCTGCATACCAACGCATATCTGCCAACTTATAAGGAAGGACCTGTACACGCTGCCTGCCGTTTTCCTGCAGCTCCAGAGTGTTACACACTGCGTTGTTCTTGAATTAAAATAAGAATTTTAACATTTCGAGATAAATTTAATAGCGTGTGTTCGGGTTGTGTTACAAGATACGTGTTCAAATGCAAAAAAGATGCGACACTCAGATTAGTCGGGTATGCCAGGCGGGTAAGAGCCTGTATAAAATAAGTTCAAATTTGTGGGAGATTTGGTAAGAAGACACTAAAACTTTTAGGAATAACTGGTAATGAAGCTAAAGTGTTGTTGATACCAAAAATAGTTAAATAAGAATTAAAATTCTTAACTTTAAACAAAATTTTTTTCTTTAAGATGTGCGTGAGATATTGTACTCGTATATGCCAAACATTAAAAAATAAAAAATAAAGAATTTTAATGATGAAAATATTTTTTTTTCCTTTTTCCTTGGAATATTTAAAATTGCCACGGTTATTGCATTTTGGAATGCAAAACATTCCATTTTATTCTTTTTTTTTTTAGTTAATTGTAATTAAAGACGTATTTAATTAACTAACATTAAGGTGCAAATTGCGTAGATATGGTATGTATATAGATATAGATATAGGAATAGAATTTGATTTGGTTTTATATTATTTATTTACTTAGAATAAAAAAATATAATTTACAGTAATTTAATATAAGCAGTAGAATGATTTTCAGCGGTTTGATAAGTCAAATAATAGGTATTCTCAAAGCTCTCAAAATACGCGTTAGTTTCGGTAATGACTTCTTCATTCGACTCAAATCTCTTACTTCTTTTACCTCTTTATCTCTTCTTTAGGTTTGGAAACAGAAAATTGTCTCAGGGGGCTAAATCTGGAGAATATGCTGGATGGGATAGCAGTTCGTATCCCAATTCGTGGATATGGGAATATAATGCTTAATCAGCATACGAAATTCACTTTTTTCGATTTTCGTAAAAATTCACGAGGTTGTCTACTTTGAACGACTATCAAACACCAACTGAACGACGTAGCTAGCTCAAAATTAAAAAGTTACCCACTGGTAGATTACAGCTGACGGCAGCACTGTTGCATTTAGAGAGACTGCGCGGGAAATTCAAAAATTCACTGACTTATCAAACCGCCCTCGTACTATATATACTATGCAGAGTTTACTTTATGCTGTTCTTATAATTTATGGAGCCGAAAACTCGAAACGTATTTCTTCCTACTTATTTCTCTCTAAATTTTCTTATTTTTCTAATATCAATACATTTTAATTAAATTTATGATTACTGTGATGTTAGAATACTTATATATATACGAGTAACGTTACTTTACGGATGAATTCATTATTATACCTATTTCGAGAAGCATTTTTCTTGATCAAAAAAACCTAAAACAATTTCTTTTGTTTTAGAAGAATACAAATACAAGCCATAGAAAACTGCTATATGTTCATGTACATGTAGGTTCCAAGAACGACCGGTTCTACGTTCCGGAGCCACTCGCCGAAGACGACCAAACGCCGTCCAACCACAAAGTGACTTCACAAGCAGGTCCCGGCGGGTTACAACAACAACAACATGTTCATGTACGATATATTAAATATATAATTAATTTTTATTACTTCCAGATTTTTTTTTATTCTTTTTAGTTTAACTATAGTATATAGTATAGTATAAATAAATGCAATATCTAAGTTGTATATGATATTAATAACATAAATTTAATTCCTGAACTTAAAAATAATTGCTATATTTAAATAATAAATAATTGTTATATATTAAATTCAAAATTTATGCTATATAATTTTCTAAATATCTGATGACATAAAGGTGTGCTGTGTAGGAAGATTCATTTTTGCAACTATCAAATTCGTGCAGGGAATTAAAAGCAAACAGCATGTGGACTATACATAAAGTGTAAAATGTTGCAAATTAACTTAAATGTATCTTGCAACAAAGTGAGTTCACATATTTACATACACACTGGAGTAGTGCAAACGCATACATCGAAATTACTTGCACGTTTAAACCTTTTATGGGGCATAAAATATTACTAATAATTAAAATATATTCTGCCTACACGAGAAGTCCAAAGATACTTAACAGCAAATTGCATGCAATCGATTGCAAACCTTTGCAGTAATGTCAAATCCGAATTGTAGCAAATAATTGAGTGCCAAGCAAGGGCAGTACGTGATTGCAAATATAAGTATTTTACCAATTTTATTTAAAATAAACTTTAAAAATATCATTTAAAATGAAAATGTATCCCACTCCGAACCGTATGTAAAGCAACTACAAACTACTATCGAGGCGCTCAGTGGGTTAAAATCGTTTGGCCCTAACTGCATTCAATGCAATTTACAATAAATTCCCTTAATTAATGTATCGTAAATCTTAGAGATATGAACGATATTTTCCAGAAGTATTTTAATTACTGCAACATTGAATGCTAAGAGGATAAATGCAAATGCCATTTGTTGCAATATTTGGCAAAACATTTAAATCGGATTGTTTGGTTCGGTAAATAAACTACACTAAAGTTTATATTTTCGGAAGTGTGAGAGTTTATCAAGACAACGATTTAATTAAATTGAATTTAACCAATTAAATTCTACAATCGAAGTAATCAACATATATTTAAGTTTAACTACTACTCGTACAAGGACTTTAAATAAGAAGAGTATTTGTTGTGAGTTAAGTGAATTGATTTAATGATTATAAAAGTATAAGTTGAAAATATTGCTTATAGTATTTAAAATATTAAATAAATGTGATTATATTTAAAAGTTCTTCCTTTTTTGACTAATGCTTCCACTCAACAGAAAATTTTAAAATGAAAAGTAATTATTTTTAATTAAAATATTACAACAATTTAATATGTAGAATAATATTTAGGAAGGACCGTAAAATAATACGAGGGCGGTTTGATAAGTCAGTGAATTTTTGAATTTCCCGCGCAGTTACTCCAAATGCAACAGTGCTGTAATCTACAAGTGGGCAACTTTTTTATTTTGAGCAAGCTACGTCGTTCAGTTGGTGTTTGATAGTCGTTCAAAGCAGACAACCTCGTGAATTTTAACGAAAATAGAAAAAAGTGAATTTCGTATGCTGATTAAGCATTACGATCCCCAATCCACGAATTGGGATACGAACTACTACCCCATCCAGCATATTCTCCAGATTTAGCCCCCTGAGACTATTTTCTGTTTCCAAACCTAAAGAAATGGCTGGGCGGTAAGAAATTTGAGTCGAATGAAGAAGTCATTACCGAAACAAACATTATTTTTATTTTAAAAAGTCACTGAATTATTAAACCGCCCTCGTAATTATATATTTAACAGAATATTCACTGTCGACTTTCACCTAGTTTCCGGATGAAAGTTGACAAGTAAGTGAATACAGGACTTTCGATAGTTAATGGAGTAGGTATTTGACTTATATCATAATATATTAATATTATATAAATCTCAATGGATTACATTTAGAATAGATTTTGTTTAGTACACGTATTTCTGAATTCTCCATCACATGTATAACGCTGTCAATTGATAGACAGATGAGTTAGACGAACAAGGTATCTTGGGAAAATGTATATTCGGAACTTGTACATATATACTGGCATTTTACCAGTATTATATAGATAGTTGTAAAAATTCTTCCGTGTACACCATGTAATACAAGATAAGTTGATATCAACTAATATATGCAATTGAACTCGTATATAATATAAATATGTCTATATCTTTGCTGCTTACAACCAATTTTCTGTTAGTTTCGCTTTAATAATGCTTCTCTAAATTGGTCTCTAGACTATTCCAATAAAAGCTATTTAATATATATACTCGTATAATAATATAATTAAATTACTAAAAAACGTATTAAATTTATTATCTTCCTCAGAAATCGCTTTCTATCTTTTTTCTATATTCTCTGTTAGTTTCGTTTTAATAATGCGTCTCTGGATTGGTGTCTAATATAGGTATAACTTAATTACTAAGCAGATTTATTAAACTAATTGTCTTTCTCAGATATGTAATTAAATTTAATTACAATATTTGTATTACTATATAAAATCTAATAAAAAAATGGTGGTGTTCTTCTGTAGGTGGGGTACAATATATGAACCTCATTAAATTTGCTCCCACATTTGTAGTTTTCATATCTAAAGTAATTTATTGAACTTATAGATTTTTAATTACTTTTTAAAGTGTTGTTGACAATCTGTACAAAATCTGAATTTAATAGAATTTGGAAGTATTACAATTCCCCTGCTGCATATGTTGATCTCATGTCAATCACACCTTTAGCAACTCATTAAAGTACTTACCATGCCATTTACATATCTATATATTTACGTATATATTGTATATGTTGCGCACATATGTTGCTTCTAATATTAGAAGTGTGAGTACATGTGGCGGAAAATTTATGACAATTTCAACACCAAATTATGTTAAGAATTCATTTCAGCGTTAAGTATCTAAGAATTGAAGCATAAATTATGCACAAGATGTTAACTACAACAAAGAATCTTCCAAAAAGTAAGTTTAAGATTTTATGAACTAAAATAGTTTTACACTTGCCGCATAAACTGTGAAGAGAGAGAGAAGTAGTTCTGTATATTGTAGTTTAACAAAAACACATATAATCAGTCGTAGCGATTTGTCGGTGTTAACGACATATATAAGTCGTATTATAAGAACTGAAGTACTCTAAATAGATCGATGATTAAATGCTGTAAAACATACCTATCAAGGTATCAGTTTTCACAAGAACATCGGGTCAAGCATTCGATATTTCTGCATTAATGTTTTTCTAAGTTCCTGATTATTGCTACACGCATCCTAAAAGCAATAGGGTGTCCTTCGGACAGATAGATCGGAGAGAATCGGAAGTTATTTATGTGAAGCATCAGTTTATGTAAGAGTAACGATTTAAGCACTTTGACTTTAGACATAAAGATTCTATTAGATCTCTGACTTGTAATGTAAAGTAATGGTATAAGTAATTATTTAAAGGAAGGAAGTAGGAAGCCGATACACCAATGACCGAGTAACGCATAGCAATCTAATTGAAGCATCAATTTTCGCGAAAATGCTTTATCAAACATTCCGTCACAAAGGTTATTTTGAAACCTTGAGATTCTGGATTAAACTTATACTTATAATTTTGATGTTTCAAGAGGCTACACTTCCATCAAGCTCTATGATCAAGCCTTGTTCAACATTTGTATCAAAGTGTCACCCTTTCTAAAAAACGTAGATCAAGCAAGTTTATCTTAACCTCCACTTTTATTTACCATAAAGGGCAATGGTATATTGTAATCTCTTCTATTCTCGTTATATATGTTAGAGTCCTCTAAGTTAACTTAGACAATTTAAAATCTGACAATATCTCTTGGTTTCAGATCCCAGATTCTATTAGTTTTAATAAAGTCTTAAAGGGATGAAATATAAGTTCACTCTGTGTGTTTTCACTATTCAGTTTCAATATATTTAAGTATATACAATATATATATTCAGTTTCAATATATTTAAGTATATACAATATATATATTCAGTTTCAATATATTTACAATATATATACAATATATATGTTTTAAGCTAAGTCTATAACATCATGGGTGGTAATGTAATAGTTAATATAATGTATAATGTAATACTTTTGTCTATGTAACATTAATTCCACTAACAACTTTAACGTATTGTTCCAGATATTTGAGACTATTGTTAAACAAACAATACTCATAAGAAAAGTAGCTTTCGGTTAAAAAGAGGGCACTCCTCCCACACAAATTAAAAACGAAAATTAAGTTTGACACTAAACAAATGTATTTTGATGGAGACCTTGTACGTGTACTAAAATCATGAATGCCTGCGATATAAATAATCTATGTTGCTCTGGTAGGAGTTAACGTTTAGGCACTTATGTGTTAGATGTAAGCTTCTGTGTTAGAAATTTTAATGAAATTTATTTGGTTCGGTTTTAAAATATTCGGTTAGGGAACACACACTGTTCTAAAGCGGCTTCCAGTTGCTGCTGAGGTTGCATTTGACAAATGCAATCATCGTCGGCATCCGCATCAGCATCAGCTCATTGGCATCGACATCAGCATCGGCATCAGCATCAGCATCAACGATTTCATAGCCATCATTAAAATCATCATTTAAAGGAACAATAACGCAGTTGGTGGTGAATTTATATTTTGCTGATGGTTTTATAAAAACCGCCTAACCAAATAAATTTATGTGAATTTTTAAATTAGAATATTAAACTCGGAACATAGTAAAAAGCATGCTCGTATCTCCAAGCAAAAAAATCTTAAGTTTTTACTACAAAAAGCGCACCAAGTTTTATCAAATGCTTTCCCATTTTCGGCAAAGCATCAATGGAGTTGTGGAGTTGTTTTTGGGCTATAATTATTTAGAGACTAATGCTTGTGTGCCTAAAATTTATGCGATTTTTTCTGTATTGTATCAATTCCCTAACAGAATTGAGAGCCTTTGACTTTTCTAATGTTGCAGCTTTTGTTGACACCATCGCGGCTAGGTTTTCATCTGCTTCATCTGTTTCACGATTCAAATGCCTCATTGTTGAGGAATACAGTGAATTATTGAATCCGCGGTTTCAATGAAATTTTATAGGAATAACTCACAATATGTTTATAAAGAAGTTATTGTAATTCTAATCTGTCCGGTTGGCTGTGTGTCGGTTCTCGAATTTTTATATGAAAATCTATATTTCAGTTTAATGTGTTATAAAAATCTCATTTAGAAATTTCAGGCGGTATTTTTAATGAGATCATAAATTTTTTCATATTTTATGCGTTTGCATTTTATGCAGACTAAAGTTATGTATATCTGTATATAGGTTTGGCCGAATTATGTTTATAACTGTTTTAATAATATATGCAGTTAAATTAAATAGATTTATTAGCTATTGTTAAATTTTTTAATACGCTTTTTAAGATTTTATAAACGCATATATTAAATATTATGATCAGCATATTATTTGTGACCCATAAGCCGATATGGTCTGATATAAAACATTAAAATAATATGATTTTTAATATGTTATAAGGTTTATATTCTTTATTAATTAAATTTTTTCGTTATTATACTTATTAAATCTAAAATGATCCCTAATAAAAATAGATTTTAACTAAACTTATGTACAAAGAACTCCAAATAGCGAACTGTCAAAACAAAATAATGGTGTAAAATCTGAAAATGTCAAATATCTAAGTTTTCCTTATAAATGGGCCTTGTTTCTTTCTGAAGTACTGGTGTTGTAACTCTCATCTATTCAATATTTAGATATATGCTTGAAATGTATATATGAAATGATGTATAATACCCATAAGCTAAACGAAGACGTTTAGAACCAAGCTTATGGTTGGTTGGTTGGTTTGTTGGTTGCAATGGCAGGCCATAAGACAACTTCCAACTACCTCAATTAATGAATTTTCACCGTTTTGTTACCACATTCCTCGCAAGAACCGCTTATATAGAAGAGTATAGACTAAATTCATCCAGTCGAATTTAGAGCAGGTAAATAGGTCTTTGATCTTTACCAAAGACCTATCAGATGAACAGCCTGATAAGCAATCAAAGAAATACTTTCTTAAATACTTATATCTTCTGGACATCAAAGCCGGGCATTCGCAGAGGTAATATTTTATGGTTTCTTTTTCCTGCAGGTTTCGACAACTGCTGCAGTGAGGATTATGAGGAATACTCATATTTTCTGCATATATTTCTATACAACAATGACCAGAAAGAACTGCAGAAAGCCTTGCAGCGTTCACGCGGTCTCTCTTAATGAGTTTTCAGCATTTAGTTTTATTATAAGTGACCCATGTTAACCTGAAAGTTGCACATGACTTAAATGCCTTCCATGTGTTATTAGCAAGCTGAAGAAAGTTGAGATAAGTATTTCTCTTAATGGTCCAGGGAAACAACAGAGCGGGGTAAACTGTTCCTATTCCCTTCGCTGTTCCTATGTCTAGGAACCCAGATGATGGTGTTGTCAGCCAACTGTTTTAGCTCGTTGATTGGCTTTCTACATTCTTTTACTATCTTTGATTTTGTGATAAAGGATTCAAGGGCTTTGATTGCTGCCTGGCTGTCTATGAAAATGGTAACACTACATTTGTCCTAGGTGTGACTTGCAATATGCCGATAAGCTTCTCCAATTGCTAACTTTTAGTCTGAAAAACTCCCGATTTAAGTCTATACTTATAAGAAAATTGAAAGTTTCTAGTGGGGTGTGATATGGAGTGCCAGGCATTTCATATGTGGAGGAAAGCATCGTAACACTATGTAAATGTGAGTAGTTGTTAATAGACTATCACCTTGTTTTATTGAAATAAAGATCATTTCTGACCCAACACACATTGTAATCAAAATCTATATACTTCTTATACTTATACTATAGCTTTTCTTGTTTGTACTCTTCTTTCTGTATAAGTGAGTTACATATTGTCTTTAAATTGTTTTAGGTTGAAAGTCCCAATAAGTCATTTTGATTGTGTTAGCTTTGCTAGTTTGTTCTAGTATGCCCTTCTTTCCTTTCTAAAAGAAATAAAGACCAAGGAATGGTTCCAGGCCTATGTTTGTAGGTAAGGTATGCCATCCCATAGATTATAATCTGTAGGGCTAAGTATACAATTTTTTTCTGGCGTATCTCCGCTGACTAACCTTCACAGTGTTCTGTTATTGTTATTAGGCAATACACTGAGGGCATAGGTCTATAACCATGGAAATGGTTATGTAGTCATGACAATGCCAAAGATCCAGTTAGTAGGTAACTGAAGGTTTGGACGCACAAATATGGTATACAAATTTAGATTGATAGACACACAATCTAATTTGTATAATTTTAAGTAATATTTAATTTTTAAAATTAAATACAGAAAATATAAATTAAATATAAATTTAAATATGTTTAAATATTAAAATGATTGTTATTTTTGTATTATGTATATTTTTAAAATTGATTTATTTGTATCAGTTTCATGCCTATTTAAAAAAAATAATTAAATTTTATATTACAGATATGTTTTTTTAATTATATTATTTTTTTATATGAATGTATTTCGTTTGGGATTGTAATTCATCAAATTGAATTGCAATATTAATTAAAATATTTTCATAGTCACAGATAAATTTTTGGTTAAAAATATAATCCGTTTCATTTTAAAATAATTACATGAAAATCAAATGACAATGATAATGATTTTTTTTCTCAAATATGTTGTGTTAAAAATGTTGTGATAAAACCACAAAATCCGCAAACAAAAAAGTTGTGATAACATGGGAGTAGGAGAGTGAGGAGGAAAAATGTAAATCCTTGCACTAAGCTGGATTATGCCAACATTGCGTATGTTGAGTTGAAATTTTGATGGATTGTTGCAAGTTGCATAAAAAAAAATCACAAGAAAAACAGCAAAAATGATAAAATCGCTTTAATCCTTTAAAAACATGAAAAAAGTCTAAAAATCACATTTGTTTTATCAACTTTTTTTTGCATTATAAAATTTTGTTTTAATAATTTAATATTTATATGTGCTAAAACGCAGTCCTTACAGTACTTTAAGCCCTTTAATATGTCATTTATGCCACTTTATCTGTAGATTGGCTATAGATATAGATACTAATAGACACCACAAAAAGAGTACCCTTTTCAAATCATAATTCTTGTTTTTAATCAATATTATTTTATGCCATACAGCTGCTGATGTTGTATTTGTAAACATTGCTATTCTATAAAAAAATACATTTTGTATCTATGAATTAGATTTTTGTTTTTGCCATACATATCAGAGGAAAATTGCTGCAACTGCATTTAGACACGTTCTAAGCCGGCAAACTTATGCAATGATCACGTGCGATTCTGTATTTATTACTAAAAAATATTCAAAGGCTTTTGTTACTTTAACAAGAATTTTGTGGTTCTGTGGCGATTTATAATTTCAAAAAGATTACCCAAAAAAAAAAAAAATAGAATTATCTACATATATTCGTATCTATCACTGCATATGTGTATCTATGTTGTGTTACATTTTTTATGAATTTTGTCATGCCACAAGCTTGTTTATAATGAAAGGATTTGTGGCTCTTTAATTCATAAATAAAATTTTATTATTTTTTTTCTCTTTGAAATGTTTTTTTTTTTATTAGAAATAAAAACTGGAACGATATTTTTATTGGGTGTCATATAAAAAGCTACTATGGAATTTATATTTTACGTTGCTTTCCTTCCTATCTTATAAATTCTTTTCAGATTTTCCAAAAACCGCAACTGGCAGTTGTTTGAGTTTCTACGTGCCCAGACCACACAGCAAAGTATTAATTAATTAATCTGAATTATGTGCCAAAATAGACATAAATAAAAACGAATATGAAACTTTATAAAATATAAGCAACAAAATAAAATATTTGAAATGAATTTTAGTGTAAAAAAAAGAACACAATAAATATTTCACTTCAATAAAAACTGAATCTATAGTCAAAACTATAAGACAATAATATAATAGAAGACAGTAATATTGTTGATAGCGAAATGCTGAAGTTGAATCTAACAACAACCGATTGAGATATTAAGTTAATATAGTAAGGATTAGAATACGATGAAGATTTTATGCATGAACTTCTATTTTCGCTCTGTAATGTTACCAGTTAAGGCATTTTTGTTTTCAAAAAAAGCATGTTCTTTAATGGATAATACTCTTAGCCCGATAGAATTAGTGGATATGTACTTATCCTAGTGTTAGATTTTGACAAGGTTTTTGCAGACACCATTACTTTAACACTCATACAAACAAATCAGCATTGCGATTAGCATTGCTGATACCTGGGAGGTCACCAATCAAATGTCGTTGATGGCGTTGAATCGCTCATATCCTTCGCAGACCCCCTTGACATCATCCCTAGAAGTCCCTAGGAAAGTGGCCGTCGTGTTCAGGCGCCTGCTAGAACATGCCGAGGTACTGTCGATTCAAAATTGCAAGCAGCAAATTATTCTTAAAATGACATTAACCGAGAAACAGTCAATTGAGTTTGATACAAAATGATGGTGAAACCCTATGCTCCACAAGTTTAGGAAAAAAAAATGAAAAAAGTATGGAGTGATGTTTAAGTACAAGAAAAAAATTCTGAAAGTCATAAGAAACTTGAGAAGTAATAAGAAGACTGAATAAGAAAACTGTAGATATAGAGAAGTGCACTAATAAAGTTATCATCTAAGATAGTATTGGAAAAGTTCAATATTTTGTATTTAAAGATCGTTATATTAAGGAATCCAAGGTTATTGATATAGTAATTACAACAGAATTCAAAATTTTTTACTAAGTCATAAATTGTTGATAACATAAAAAAGTTATCAGTAAAATAGACACTGCTTTTTGGTTTTAGTGACGACAGTGCTTTCTCTTCTGCTCAAATAAACCCCTACGGGAGCCTTTTTGTTATCATAAACTCTGAGATTAAATTCTAAGTTTTAGTTAGTAAGTGATAAAGATTGATAAAGGAGATTATTTTTGTGTATGTTGATCCTGTTTTTCGAGTCAGCGCAACTGGGCACTTTTACTCTTTGATAGCTGGGGGTACTACAGGGTCCCACCCATCTCATTGACTAATTTGTATATCTCTTATAATCTTCATAATTATTCAGTGATTGATCTAAGATCTGCGTACCTCCCCGTGCGGAGACTGATTACTCTAAGATTAGATAGTGGTAAGTAGGATAGCCTGTCAATTTTTGTAGGATCTATATTAACGATGTTCGCCAGGTTCATAAAATCAAAAACTTCTATAGTGTAAATTATTAATCTTGCTAGAGTCTATTATTGACCTTTGGAAGTGTTTAATTGTTTCTTCAATTTTGCTGTTATTCAATGAACAATAGAACAAGTTTAGTACTTTCAATTATATTTAAAATTATATTCAATCTTAATCAAATTTTTGTTTTTTGTATAAACTTTAGTTAGATCTCATATGCCCACAAGTGTACGGAAAAAAACCAAATATCTAATCTAATATCTAATCGATATATAATTCAGTATAATATGCATTGATGTTAGAAAAATTGAAAAAAATTATAAATATACCATATATGCCGTTTAGGATAATATCCATTAATGCACAGTTAATTTTTTTTCCCTAATTATTTCAGTTGGCGACTAGTCTAGGGATGATTTTTGGTTAGGCTGTTAGTTCCAATATTAGTAGATTATTATTATGTTTTGGGAACCGTCAGTTGTGTATTTTAGAGTGTCTTTTTGTGATACTCTAAGAACATTGAGATCACGTTGTTATTTTTCTAAATAAAATATAATTTTCTTGTCTTATTTTTTAATTACAAAAAATAAATACATGATAATAAAACCTAATAGTTTTTCAAATCTTTAGACTATTTTTTTTTATTAATCGTTAAACCCATATAGTAAATTATAGTTTTTATTATTATTAACAAATTTACTTCAGAGTATTTCTTTATTTGTTTTTTATTAAGCGGCTTAAAACTTTTGAGTCAGCAATTGATGCTCACCTAATCAATGTAAAATTGCATCGAATTTGTCAAGTGATTTTATTTGCTTGCATTAAGTAAACTCATTGGCCACAATCATTGCTTAAATAAATGAAGTTTTCCAAATAAGTTACAGTTACCAATGTCGTTGTCAATACCAGTTAAAATTGAGCCTCTGCAGAAGAAGCGAAATCACTGTAATTAAATTCATTTTCCTGAACTGCAGCTCACAAAACAAGTAAGCACTAATAGACTATTTGCATTAAGTAGAAAAAATATGAGCCAACTGAGTTATATTCAGTAATTTAATATGCCTTAGAAGCAGGTATTAACAGATGCTAACATAAATTCTAAGACAACAACAACAACAGCGCTAAAATGGCTGAGTAAGCTGAATTAATGTTGCCACTTCACATAAAATCCAGGCATCCATACTCGCTCTAAGCCAGCCAGAGTAGCTTATGTGCAGAAATGAAAAGCAGTCATTAGCAGCCAAACTGAGCAGCTCAAGCACAAACATTAGACATATTTATATTAACACATATAGTAAGTACTGAGCGGTTATTCTAGCAAGAAAACCGGCAGTGGACCAAATGCGGCTGTCCGCTACAGTTAAGGTTACAAATTTATAAGTTGGCATGGCGAATTGTGTTGATGTTAAATAGACATTTTCGTGAAATAAAATAAGTAATAAGAAGAATGATAGATAAAGTCCGGGAACGTGCCTTTTGCTGATTGAATATGATAGTAAACTAGTACGAAGATGGGTATATCGGTGTCATTGCTTTACGAGAATGCATATTCCTAGGGGAAAATCTTCAAAAATATGTTATGTATAAGCAGTTTAGTAGCAGCGCATCCAATTTGTGTGTCTGGAGTTATAGAAGTAATAAATTTCCAACTGTTGGCAGTAGTTTTCAGTTAATTCCCAATCTGATGATTTTCAATAGATTAAATTTAGATTGCTAAAAAAAAAGTAAAATTCTAGAAAAAAAAAATAGTCTTTTTTTTTTAGTAAAACAGGGCATGAAAAAGAAGGAAGAAGTTGAATGATTAAAAAGATACATAATAAGAAGAGAAAAATAATGGAAAAAAAGTTTCTGGAGATCCCTAAAATTCCTACAAACGAACAAAAATAATAAAACGAGGCGGAAACATACCTGTCCTACAAGTGACTACGCGCTACAGGACAATCCTGACTCGCTGATCCTGCTGTTCATTTACAAAAACTAAGCTAATATTCATATTTTAGTTCAAATATATCCTGTAGAGACTTATGGGAAGTCCTTGAAGTAGTTCTAGCTACGTGTTTAGAGTTTATACTACTTTTCTTTGCCACTACTGACAAATTTGTCATGCAACATTAAAAACGCGTGCTCTCGTCTGGTTCTCATGGGCTTACCTTTTTCTTTTGTTAATAGGATTTTAGCGTCGCGACATTCACACTTAGGTGGTCTCGTTTGTATACTTTAACCCAGTGGTGTGAAAATACTTCCATTCTTTGAGTAATTAAAATTTTCATGGCATATTTTTAAGTGCGAAAATGACGTGCAGTCTTAAGTTGTCCTTGCATTTAAATTCAATTGATTTTTATTGGCTTTTAGTTGTAAATTATTTCCACTTTCCGTGTCACGTTGAGTTATGACAAGGTCAATAATATCCCGACCCTTTTTATGTTAACATCATTTGACATTGGCAACAGATTTTGCGTGAACAATTTCTGACTTGTGCCGCTACGCTATTAAAAATTAAAATGCACTTTTCAGGAAACGTGACTACAAGTTCAAGGACACGTCCATAGTTAGTTTTCTCAAAATGAAAAAAAAAAAAACAGAATAATGTTGCATTGGCTCAACAAAGTTCAGAGACTTTGACCCACTAAAACCACCTCTTTGGAATGAATAGAGAAGATTTCCACCGCGGCGTAAAAGTAAATCAAGTGTTTTATTAAGTGTGAGGATGAAATTTTTAAAATTTGGAATTAGTGTCCATTGACATAACGTAATAAAATGCAGTAAATAACGTATACTTTTAGTACCTTAAGAAATCTTTTCTTTAGGTAAAATAAAGAGAAATATTTTTTGAAGGATTTCCTTTGTACATACAACCTTCATTTATTAGAAAAGACTAATTATTAATTATTAAAATCCTATATTACCATGGGACCTACTTAACCAGTTCAGAATTCACTATTCCAAATCACGACATAAAATGATTTCCAAATTGTGTAAGAATAGTTACAGGTTTATGGTTGGATAGTCTGATATTTCTTATGATAGTATCGTATAATAATGAGTCATTTGGCTAAGGAATTTGCATGCGAATATATCTTTTCAACATATTTTGTTCCAATATTGTGAAATTAAGATATTGCCATTGGTACCTCACGATGTTCCTGTGTTTACTCTTAATAATTTCCACTGTATAGGGATTTATATTTATATTTTTAATGTATAGGGATTGGTTTAAATAATTGGAGATCAAATTGTTCAAATTCTTTTCATAGTACTCTTGTACAAGAAGGTATAAGAGAAGAATAAGGACTAAAAGAAATGTAAACTAAAAAAAATTAATTGTTTTCATTCTTGATTTCTTGTATTTACAGGTATTTATCAGGTATTGAGTCTTTACCTAATATTGATGTATGGGCTCCATTAATTTAAGCTAGTGTAACAAAGAATATTAAAAACAGAACAAATATAATATATAGCACAAAAAAAAGTAAAATCAATTCATCTAGTAGATATTTAAGTCGAAACATTTTTTATTGATGTTATCTAATTATATACTCTGACAATCCACTTTATAATTCAATATTCCTTCATATACTCAGAAGTTCAAATAGCAAAATTTCTCGACAGTTACTAAGATGCAACCCAATCCGCTAGGTTCTTAACGATATCGTGGGTACGGTAGAAGGTGATAACGTTTAATTAGGTTTTATGAAACTGGACTTGGTCAGAATAAAAAAGTTTTTGAAGTTCTTGCCACAAAAAAAAAACGAACCACGACAAAATTAGTAAAAGCAGTGGGTGCTGCACTAGGGAGTTGGGTTGGGTTATAATTTTATTGATGAAATTAATATATAGATTTTTTTAGTAAACTCTTTTTTATATTTTCTTAAAACTAAACACGTTATAACGTATCTGTTTGTATTTACATATATATTTGTTTGATTTTAAGAATATGAATTTATCAGTTATTTAGCTATATCTCTTTATTTGATTAAGACAAATCAATGTTTCCAAAACTTTTTTAATGGAATGATAATTAAAATTGATTTTTAAAGCCAATTATGACGAAAGAAACCATGTGTCTTAATATTATTATGTTGAAGCTATTTGAGCCAGTGCACTTGAGCACTTTTACTCTTTATTAACTGCGAAGTATAATCAAACTCCCTCTTTACGCCTTGACTGGACATCACTTCATCAGACTGAGCAATAATTGACCTCAGATCTGCATACATCGCCGAGGAGCCTGTAACCATTCTGAGATTCGATAATGCGGTGTTGGTAAGTCTGTCAGTTTTCGTAAATAATTTCAAGGCTCTTATATTAACTATTGTTTTAATAGAGTGGTATTTTGAACAGTAGTAAATTACAACAAAATTTTATTATATATTAATTAATTGAATTTTTGGGTGACCATACAACTGCTGCGAGTATTGCCAAATATTCATCATCAGTGGTTTCTTTCATCATAATTGACCTTAAAAATCAAATTTAAAATTTAAAATAATTTTATTTTAGTTAGAATATTAGAAATTGTTTTTGTTTCTTATAACATATAGTAAGCGCCGTCAATTTTTCTACGCAAAAAATTATTATTCCTGATTTCAAAAATATTTTATTTCAATTCCATGGTGCCTCCCAAAGTCTACGTTTAGTTCTACTTGCTGGATGTCCACAACTGGTTCCAACAATAATATAAGTAATATGAAGAAGGAATTATATATTATCAAAAATAATTTATTTTAATTAGAATATTAAAGTTGAGTATATTTTTTCTTTTTGTTTTGTATTTAGTGTCATCGATTCTATGCAAAAATAAGACATCCTGCTAATTCCTGCTTTTTTTAAAAATTTTATTTCAATTTTTAAAATAAAGCCAAATGGCACTATTAACCTTTCCTTATGTTATTTCGACAGCTGCCTTAGCCTTAAGTGAATTGAAAATCACTGAACTTCTGAAATATGTTCAAAGCGCGTATGAGGCGTTGTTGCAATAAAATGCTATGAAATATGCTCATAACTACCCACCCAAATCCCATTTGCATGCTAATGCGTAGTTAAGTTATGAAATAGACAGGTTAACAAAGCAATATAAAAAACGAAAAAAAACTCAAATAATCAACTTAAATACAAATCGTCCATTTAGTCTGTTGTAAGGTTAAATTATGCCTAAGACCTAAGCACGTTACGTCGAGCGAAACTCCGATAAGTTAATGTGATTTCAAGAATGAGTGCAACTAAGAAAGGTAGAACTTAAGTCCGCCGAACGACACCAATTTTCAATGGCACAAGTGAAGGGTAACTACTTTGAGTAGCTGCAATCGCTACAACAACACTAACAGCAGCTTAGGTTGCAACAGCAATTGTTGCTGTTGGTGTGTGAAAATTGGTGTCTGTTGCTCCTGCAGCGTTACTTGCATGTAAGTCCATTCGTCGACATAATAATTTTATGCGATAAGCCTTAAGAGGATTTATGAATCGCCTTTTGTAATCGGATTACACTTGGCGTCAGTGCAAGCGAAGGAAAGTGTAGATCGACTTAGAACAAAAATTCTAAGTCTAACAATGTAACTATAAAATAGCACGTCTTTTCAGAAAAACTTCACAGATACAATGCCATCAGTTATAGTTAAGATTTTATGCGGAAGTTAAGCTTTCTCGCACTGTAGAAACGTTTATGGCTTGTTTTTTTTTTTTTTTGGGCTGCAATTTGCTTATGAAATTCAAAAGTGAAAAATTTTACCAAAAAAATGCAATTGGCATAAAAAACTCGCATTGCTAACTTTTAAATGCCAAACTTAAACATTCACCAATATTATTATTTTTTATATACCTTTCGATGCATTTAACAGCATTTCGAATAAAAATTTTTATTTAATCATAAAGTTTTAAATATTCGTTTAACATAAATTTTTATAGTTTTGCATTGGCAATAAAATTATATTGCGTTTACACTTAACGATTTATCCTAAAGTGAGCTGAGTGCAGACTTTAATTGGCACGTATAAATGCGAAAAGTCTGTATACATTCGAATATTCCTCACTTCCTCACTCAGCTTAATGGTTGTGAAATATTTATTAAAACTTAATCAGGAATTAAATTTTAAACGTCTTTTAAGTACATACTTTTTGGTTCCTTCGCATGATTTTAGGTGCTAAAAGGTTAAAAACGTCAGCTTTTATTAGATATGACGCCAACTATTGACCACTTAACACTTAAGCCGATGTGTTTTTATGAGGATAGTAAAAGGTGTATAAGTTTAATAGTGAAAGTACTCAATTTGGTTGTAAATAATATTTAAAATGCTGTGTACATTACAATCAAAAAATAAAGTTCTGTAATATTTTTAGTGTCTTTTGACTTTTGACATTTCTGAAACTGTTAAAATTTTAATATTTTCTGTAGCGCTAAGAAAGAAAAATAATATTAAAAGTCAAGTTTATACATATATGAGGTATAAATTTTTATTTTATGAGAAAATGTGTGTTAAAAATATTTAAAACTTAAGTAATTTCTTCATATCCTTAACAGTTTGATCATTATGTGGACATTTTTACGTTTCGTCATAAATTGAAGTAAGTTTCAAGGCGTGAAAGATCTATAATTCAATACTCTAAACCATGACGATTCCATGACGATTGGTGCAAATAATAATAAAACTATTGATAAATAAATAACAATAAGAATGTCGTAAAGCAGAATAGCTCAGAGCCCGAATTTTTATAAATTTCTATTTGTAAGATCTGTAAAGTCGTATGGGCCAACATCGCACAGGCAACTAAAGTGAACGTTAAAAAAGGTTTCAGAAAGACTAAAATCAAATATATAATCAGTTTTATAAAATTGATCTGTATAATAGAATAAGTTCAGAAATCGTACGTAGTACGATTAATACCATTTAATCATCGTAATAATCAATTATAAGCCTTAAATGCATTCAGTTTAGATTATAAATTATCTTTTTTTAATGATCAGGACACTATTTTGTTTTAAACTGGGTGATTTGTTTCGTTACGGATGCATTAAAATATAGAACTTTAACTATAAATGAATTTAATTAAAATTTGTCTGACTGACCATGTTAATGTTAATAAAGAATCAATTATCTATCTATATATTTATCAATCCATTTATAATCTATTTATCTTTCTATTTATCTTTATGCTTTTCTTTTTATTTATCTTTATATTTTATTATCTATTTATCTATCTACATTTTTCATTATTTCTTCCTGTTTTCATTTCTTTCTTTTGTGTTATATATCTTCTTTCCTTTTTATATTTTTTTTTTTTTTTAATTTTTTCTTTTTCATCTTTTTTATATTTTTTTCTTTTTCTTTTTTTTTATTTTATTCTTTTTCATTTTTTATCTCTATATTTTAAAGAAAAATTCTTTATTTTTGAAATTTTTTTTCCTATTTTTTTTCTTTTTTCTATTTTTTTATTTAAATGTTTCTATTTTTTTTGTGGTTTTTTTATTTATTTTATTTCCTTTTTTTCTGCAAGTTTGAATGCAATTGAAAATCTAAGTCAGTGTAAAACTTTAACCTATTAAAATCACACTGACCTCCAGTGATTAGTTCAGCTAGAATCATGTATTTGATTAGTCAAAAGATCGTCCATATCGTCCATAGCTTAAGGTTCGTGATTTGTCATTTATTTTTTTTTTGTCATCAATTAGTCTATTAACTATATTTTGTCGCTTTTCCTGTCAGAGTGGCTGCTGTGTTTTTCCAACTATTGTTGGAAATGCTTTCTTTGGTTATGCGATTGGAATAGTGCTTTCTATTGTTCTTCAGTAGTTCTCGTTCAGTTTTGAAACGGGGACAATAAAATACTATATATTCTGTGCTTTTATTAACGTTGTAACAGTTTGGGCAGATAAGACTATCTGCTAGCTGAAATGGGGGAAGACATTCTAAAAAAACTTGTTGTCTTATCACCTACGTTTAAATGTGAGTAAGGGGTGTGAAAATTCACTGTTCCTTGGACCTGTTTCAGAGAAATATCATTATTTTGTCATCGATGAAATGATTTAATTCGACGTATGTATGCATTTATGAAAAATCTTTATGACTACTAACGCAACATAACATTACTATATTTGAGTTTAACAGACTGGGGCTACAAGACTGAAGCTCTATCACATTCATAGAGCTTTTGAGGCTACAAGCCCATGTTTTAAGTTTGATTGGGCAACGAGTTTAACAGACTGGGGCTACAAGACTGAAGCTCTATCACATTCATAGAGCTTTTGATGCTACAAGCCCATGTTTTAAGTTTGATTGGGCAACGAAAGTTGACAGATGGAGAGTAAATCTTGATTGAATTCAGATTTATCAGTTATAAACGTCATTAGAAATCATGCAAAAAAATTATTTAATAACGTTAGATCATGCAGTGCTTTCTCTGAAATCATCTTAAGGAGTAAAACAATTTTTTTGTTTTATTTTTTGTAGAATAGATCCTAAAATTGGCCTTGAACATGAAAAGATCTTGAAATTTATTTTTATAAACATGACTTGAATAATTTTATCTTTTCATATTAAAATTAACAATGAAAATTCAGCTGTTTTTTGATTTAGCATTAGTTGAAGACAATTGTATCTCAGCGGATGAACACCTGAAAATTTTAAAGCTATTTAAACCACAAAGTGTAAAAATATTGTACCGTTTTAAGTTAAATAGAAAATAATAGGCATGTGTCTTTTAATTGTCAATAATAGAATGAAGTGGGTTTACATTAAAAAAAAAAGGACAAAGAAAATATCCTAAAGAATAAGAATTTGTTTTGTCAACAAATAAACTGACGGCACACTTTTACAGTTTCAAAAGTGTGTATGGACACTCCAGAGATTTAATTCGTATTTATTTAAATCTATTACTGTTGCTACCGAGGACATTTTCAAGGAACCTAAATAAAAACAAATTTTTAACTAATATTTACAATAAAACAGTTTTCTCCTTCTCAATATTTATCGGTTAGTCTTCAGTAAATCAGCATGTAGCCTCAGTAGCCTCGCAACATGTAATATGGAAATTTCCAGGAATGTTCTTTATGTCGCAGAATCTGTTAAGTTGCTTTACTGTTTTCTGTTAGCACTGCTTTTGTGTTACTAGCAACTACTGCTTTTTATCCGCCTCTTTCCTGTAGATATATCGTAACCTTGGCATTTGCAAATTTTCATATTTTATGACATACCATTATCCAGCCATGTCCGGTAGTTCGTTACCGGTAGTTGATTTTAATTTTATAACCGTGAACACATTATTTTTGCTACTAATTTTATATAATTTTTTTTCCTTTTTTTTTATTTCTCTTCATTTCATTATAATTTTTACAAATGACAAAATGTGCGCTCAAAAGCTGACGTATATCTGCTAACAGAACAAATTGTAGAGTTAGTATCTTTTCTTTCCACGAGCGTTACGAATTGTGAACGTGTGTCCAACATATTTGCACAATGTGGATTTAGTCACACCGCATTACCTTCAAGTCATTCCCTATCTTTCCTGTACGATGCACAAATTGTTGCATTCATAATCGCATTCAACCGGGACGAGTTGTCCAACATGCGTGTGCGCATGCGCATACTTAGTTCACATTTAGTACACCCACCTGGTAGCTTGTCATCCATTTACATTATTACTGAATAGGTATGTTATGGTCTTTTGCATATATTCATTATATGAGTAGCGAGTGAGAGAGAGAGAGAGAGGATGGATGAAAACTGGACAAATGTTTAATGGAAATTGACTGTGATTAGCGTAACAAAGTTGAACAAATTGATTAAATGTAATTTATTTTAAAATCTCTTCTCTGGAATTATGAAGAATTGGATTTGTTATTATATGAAATGATATAAATGATCTAATTAAAAATATTTTTTTTTTTGTAAATAGGGAATGCAATTCTACAGTAAAATTTTTTAATCAAAATTTTATTGTTTCAAAGTAAGCAATCTATCAAATTTTGATTTTTACATTCATTTTCTTTTTAAGTCCTGAAACGAAATCGATTGGGGTGCAGAAGAAAAAAGCAGAAGACTTATCTTAGGAGTTTTCTTCATGAAATTAAAGAAAACGTATTCTTATATATGTAAACTATTTTTTGAATAGAACAAACTTCAATAAAAGTTTTCTTCAGAATTTTTAATCCTAATAGTACTTTTGTTCCATTAGGAACGATGTGTGTTTTCCTGTAATTATGTTTTTCCTTTTACAGTAAGTGAAAAACATCAACAGCCACGTTGTGAGATTTGAACCCATTAAACCACCTCTTAGATATGAGTTGAGAAGACCTCAGCCATGAGACTGTAAAGACATATGGCTAAAATCGCATTCCAGTAATCAGAGTATAGAGATTTCAGAAGTTTAATATTTTAGTTTTCAAATTTATATAAGCAATGAATGTGAACGTAATGAACTTTTTAATTATGGGTGATAATAGGCATTTCCAAAAGATTAAGACTCTTTTGGAGTATATTATATGGAGCCGGTAACTACATTTGCGATTATACATGGGAGTTGTGTAAGGGGAGCGATTCATCTCGTTGAAGGAGCAAGGGATTAGGGAGGCTTATCGACTAGAGCTTGGAGAAGATCAGTGTGTGCGGAGGGGAGGGGGCGGAGGTTGTATCAACGAGTTACATATCTGCGCATCAATATTAATTTATATATAGATTATGAATACATTAAAAATTCTCTTAAACTGTTAAACGCTTGACAGGGCTAGTTATTTGTCAGGTTAAGTGAACTCGGCATTAAAAAGAATTTTGTATGAAAAAGTATTTTTGATAACTTGTTTTTATTCTATATAAAATTCTAGTATAGGAACTATAATAAATATAGAAGATGATATAGAAGATATAAAATATGATATCTACTTCTGACCATTGAAACGTGGGACCAAGTACCAGTAACAGAACTGAGATAAAATACGCATTGATCGGTAGTTAACTCTAGAAACAGGAGAACTAAACTAATTCTTAAGTCCAAAGTCACAAAAATATGCAATAAATGACTGACGTTAATTAATTTGTTATTAAAATTGCTTGTATTTTGTAAACAAAATCTTTACAATAATAAGCAAAACGATTAAGCACTGAACCCATTTTGTTAAAACTACATAGATTGGCTGCTTTCTTCTAAACATTATTTATTTTTTTGTTTGTTTTTTTTTATATAAACTTATAAAATATAAGCCTTGAAGTGTTATGAATTCTCTTTCATGCTTAATTTAAATATTATTTCAATTAATATTATTTTTAATTTTCTTGTAACTACTCACATTACATATAGCTGCTTGTATGTTTTGAGAGTTCCTAAGGAAAATAAATAGTTACAGCTTGCCTGTCTCAGTTTTAGCTCGGAATAGGCGTCGCAAATTGAAAATTAATAATTTAAAGAAAACACATTTGTTAAAACCACTTGGAAAAACATTTTTCATGCCTCAATTGTGGCACAAAATTGATTTTCCATAAAATTCAATTGAGCGAACGAACCAAATGAGTCTGCCTGAGTCTTCATAGTTCAAAGAAAAGTAAATCTGCTCACACAATGACGCATATATGCAGAAATGAGCTGAAAATTTCAATTTGTATTAAGAAAACAAAATATTAAGTTTAAGCCTACGCAATATAAACAAAAAATTTTGTAGCAACACCACAGATACATTCTCACATGTCGACAGATAAATGTCAATCGCATTTGTTGCATATGCAGCACTTGTGTGCTGCATGTAGGAAAATCGCATGCGCTTTTGTTGCAGAAATGCTAAGACGAACTTATTCGTTACGCATTCAAAATCAGCTTTTTTAGCAAATCCACAGCTGCATAAAGTGACAGAAAGCGAAAATAATTATGCCTTCAAACAATAAAATTAAATAATATGGAAAATAATATTTATGTCGGTAAGCAAGACTTAGGAAATGCGCTACTTACGATTCCAATATTAAGATTTCACGAGGGAACAAATTATTAATACAAATAGTTCAAGAAGATTTATATACTTTTGCTGGTGGTATCTCATTTTTGTTAATAAAGAAAACCAGCTCTTAAGGATCCCATCCGAAACCAGCTTCAAATTTTAAAGATCCTAAAACACAATATGTTTCTTAGAAAAACAAAAATATATATATACTTATTGACATACTTAGTTGACTATATAGATGTGAATCTTCCTTGTTCGCATCCAATATCCTCTTCTAGTCAGCTGGATCAATAGCCGGCCTTGATATCGTTGATCCTTTCACGGTGTCAGTAGACTTCACTAGAACAGTGACAAAACTCGTGTTGGAATTTATCAATCCAACAGATTTACTTGTACGGTTACACCCGTTCCCCCATACTTTTATACAAAAAAAAAACCTACGCACTAAACCTTTCTAAACGAAAGGAAAACTAATTATGAGTCTTTTAAAAAATTATAAGCAGAATATTTAAAGCTCTGTGTGACAAATGCATTTCGAAATATAAAAGCTCTATAAGCATATATAAACAAATAAGCAAATTTATCAACAATCGTCTAAACGATTACTATAGGTAACCAAAAGATCTTATAACATAACACGATGAAAACTACATATCGAAGCATTATATATTGGCTGGGCCCATAATAAAAGATAAGTATTGGTTACAAACAGAGATAATTCGAAATAACTATGTGTTTTTAACTCCTAATAGATTTAATTTGAGCATAAGAGTCAATGAGTCATCCATTAAGGTAATTCACTTCAGAGGCCAAATGCAGAAAAACGGTAAGTGAAGGATGTCAAATGTTTCACAAAAAAATCTTAAAATATTGACGATCCGTTATTTATAAAAATTACCTTGTTTATTACATTATTGAAATATATATAATTATCTTCTAGTAGTCTTAGAACTGTAAATGCCGAAATTAAGATTGTAGCTCAACACTGTTAATTTTACTTATTTTAAAGACACATAGAAACATTTGCTCATGCGCAATTAAAATTTAACATGGTTCTTTGCATTTCTTTTGCTCATTTTATGCCTGCATTATTCCATATGGCTCGATGTCTTCCAGCATTAGGAAGAGAAGCAGGACATTTCTTAAGCCGCTCGTCTTTTCCTTTATTTTCTGTTTGATGCATTTTCGTTACGCCTGAGAGCCTTTCCATGCAATGTCAGTGTACAAAGTAAAATTGTCTCCAGATTCCATATTTTCGGCATTTATTTGAGTTCATATTGCAGCAGTCCGTTGAAAATTTCGTTCGTCACATTCGAATTGCTCCTTTTACTGCACGCAATTTTCTTCCTTTTTTAATTTTAAAGCATCTTTTGTGTTAATGCATTGGAAGGAGTGTGGATGTACGTAGCTGGTTGGGTTGTAATCGTTCGTAAAATGTGTGTTAACCTCGTAAATCCTCAGGAATTTAATGTCATGTCATGTCAATTTTGAATGTGGAACAAATTTTTTATTTGATTTAAAAATTTTACAATAATTCCGATTTGTTACAGGCTTGTGACATACATAAATTTTATTTTGTAAAACAAATATAGAATGTCTTAACTTCAAAAACTTACTTAAGTGCAGAAGTGTAATAAATTTTAAAAGTTAATTAGATTAAATTATATGCAGTTGATTAGTAATTATTAATTTAAGCGATATTTATAAAACATATTAAATCTTAATTATCTTAATGTGGAATTAAGAATTAAAAATAAGAATTTAATATCTAAAGCTTAGAATTCATATAGAATTTTTTCTTATTTTATTTTATAAAGATAGATTAATTTCGTTAAATTACTCATATGTTTATTTTAATACAACTTTTTTCTAACCAACAAACAAACTTCTTACTACCTTATTTTTTTTATATCAAATCTCACACACTATCCTGATTACATTGTTGGTTGGTTGGTTGCAGTGACAGGCAATTAGATAACTTCCATGTACCGTAATTAGCGATTTTTCGCCGTTTTGCTCCCACATTTCTCGCAAGAACCTCAAATATAGAGAGTATAGATTAAATTCATCCCGACGAACTCAGATAATTTAATAGGTCTTTAATCTTCACCGGTGAACAATGTCTCTATGTGTTTAACGTGATTACCTGCCTGCAATGGCCTAACATCACGTTGCTCAAAAGCAAAACGTCTTGATACAAAGCGTCAATAAGCGCCCCTTTGGAAACTGCTTCAATTCCTCAGGTACCAATGAAGAAATGTGTATAGGTCATAACTTCCATCTTGGTATAATGCGAGGCCTACCTACAACCTCTGCTGCAATGTGGGCTGTAGCACCCGGTGGTGAAACCGCAACTCCACGGCGAATGAATGACAAGCAAAATTCTTCCCGCGTAAGTTTGGGTATCAACCACAGCCACCACGAGGCCTACACCAACTTCACCGGTGAACAGTCTGATAGCGATTTTTTGCTGTGTTGCTACTATATTCCTCGCAGAAACCTCTTTGCATAGAAGAGTAGAGACCAAATCCATACCGCCGTATTTAGATAATTTAAAAGGTCTTTCATCTTCACCGATGAACAGTCTGATCAACTGTCAAAGAAATATCTTCCTTTGAATCTATATTTTTGGACGTCAAAGCCGGGCATACATGGAGAAAGAGTATTATGGGGAATGCGCAGTTTCTCTGCACGGGTTTGTATACACCAATAACCAGAAAGAACTGCAGTAAGCCTTGCAGTGTTCACGTGGTATCCTGATTATCTACTCTTCTAGATCCTTCCTTTTAATATGTAAACCAAATGTGTATTTGGCTCGAAGCCAGTCCCACGCTTTTTTGATGTTCTTCGTATTTATTTTAGCTAGCTCTTTACCTAATCAATAATGTCTTGACTTATTTATGTTTTTTTTTTTGCCTTCAGAGTATGGATTCAAAGTTTTACGAGAAATTCTCGTTGTGTATATATATGGTATATTAATTATAACTTAGGTTGTAAGTTATAAAATCCTTAGTGCGTTTTAATTAAAAACTTGCAACATTAGAAAAACTATAAAAATCAAGAGAGAGTAAGTCTCTAACTACGTAGTTAGTTCTGCCATGGATTTATTTACGGATCATTCAGTATGTTATAAAATGAGCATTGAAACTCCTTCAAAATATTTTCAACCATATGTGTACGCCTCTGGGATTATTGTATAATGGATAAAAAATAAATAAATAATAGGTAATAGATAATAAGATAAGATGGTAATAGATAAGATGATAAATGATAGGTAACAGATAACATATAATATATATAATATAATATATATAATATAATATATATAATTAAATAAATAATTAATAATATATTTAATAATATATAAACGATAATTGATAATAGATGATAAATTATAGATGATAGATAAAAGATATAATAAATATTAGATAGAACAAATATAGATTGCGCTTACTTTTTTAATTTCTATGATGACAATGAGATTATTGCCAATATTATTGTCATGCCAGTATTTTCAAAAACGGGTCTATTTCTTTAGAACATCGTTTTTTTCTAGTTCTATCTAGTAGATTTACTCATCAAGCATAAACTCTTATTAAAATATTATAGTTACATTCTGAAAAGTCGTTGCCATTAAAATCAAGTCTCTGATTTTTAAATTAATTATAGAGTTGATTTTACTAATTGCTATTTCAAAAATTTAATACACCCATTTAGTTTTATAATATTTATTCAATTTTTAAAAACTTTAAAATTTTTTTTTGTTTGTTTTTGATTGTTAATAAATAAATATAGTATATTTCTGCCATTACCATTCTAATTCTAACATTTAAAATCCTTTGATATGATTATTGTTACTCTCTGTCTCTTTATCAAATTATAATTAACGGAGCCTATAGTTCTACTAAGAGATAGTAGAGTTAATTTTTTAAATCGTTGCTAACGATATTAACTATTTAATTTTTTTGATCATTTAAAAATTTGATTTTTATAATTGCTATTTTAAAATATGAATACACTTATTATTATTATTATTTTGAAATATTTATTAAGTTGAAAATTATCTTTATTGCTAACGATTGACAATACAGCATTTTTAGGAATAAATATATTTTGTCGGTTACCCTTCTGATTCTAACATCTAAAACCCTTTGATATGATTATTGCTGCACTGGCTCATTAAAATTATCATTGATTGAGCCAATAGAGCTCTGCGCTAATAAATCCGTTCATGGTTGTTTAAGTGCAATCTATAATATCTTGCGCTATTCATTTGGCCTCTCATGGTATTTTAATAAGGTCCATTTATAGACTTATTAGTACAGAACTTAATTACAGTAGAGTATCACGCCCTTAAGGATTTGCAGCGCTTAAAATGCTTGTTGCCAAGTTTGCGCGTTCACACCTCAACCTTAAACTGGACCGCAACAAATTAGCTTTTAGTACGAGTTAAACGCATAAGTAGGAAATCGCACTTAAATGTGAATAAGTTACGCACACTTAAGGCATAACCGCCCCAAACTGTGTACATCTACGATAAGCACCAACGCCGAATGCACAGATGACTCAAGTTGAATATAAAGGAGATTTGCTATATATACGTATTCTCCATGTCTGTCTGTGATGTGCTCCGGTATATAGCGAATGCGGTTTGATAAATACTTCATGCTGCTCCGGTGAACTGTATTTCACCTGCTGTAATTGTTATCATTCATAATTTTGTACGCTTGTGATTTTATTACCGTAAAATTACCAATAATTACAATAACAATGTGCATGAATGTATCTATAACACGTACATACGTGTACTCATAATACGCGGGATAAGAGTGTGGAGTTAACCGCGGTATTCCAGATAGCATTTCATTCCAGATAGCGAGAGGCTGTCTTAACCATATTTTGTGGGATTCCTAAATAAGTTTCCGAGTGAAATCGTTCGTTCTGTGAGTTGCAATTTTTGTCTTTTTATGATAAATTAACGTGACTTTATTGTTGCTGTCGCTGGACCATTGCTGTATGCTGTATGCTGTTTGCTGTTTGTTGCCTGTTGCATGATTTTATGTTGCTACCTCGAAAACTTTATCACAATTTATCATCTTGTCGCGTTTGAGCTTAATAGCTGCGCCTTAATTAAGTGACCAAAATTTTTTGGTTAATAAATTGGCATCTGGACTGCCAGAGATAAATGCGGCTTCACTTTAATATGTGTTTAAGGATAATTTGGTAATTTTTAATAAATCACTTTATTCACGCAATTTTAATTTAAATTTAACAGTACTTAATAAATTATTAAATGAAAAATATGCGTTTTAATACGTTTAAATCTCATAAAATCCTCTCTAAAATTATTTTTATATTTTTTTAAATATAAACACAGACAGAAAATAATAAGAGAAACACATGCCCAACCTATTAGAGGATTAACACTTCCATTAGGCAGCTCATTTGGAGAGGTCTTCTATATTATAATGGAAATAGAAATGCTACTTATATACAGTCAACCTGCATTTAAGAAAAGGATTTAAAAAAAAAAAATAAAAAAGATGTTTTATTTCAAAAATATGAACTTTTTTATTCACAAACAAAAAAAAAATATTCACAATGCAATTTTACTGCAGCATTGTTTATTGAGGACTTTAATCCTTGATCTTTTTCCAATTAGTCTTTTTTTTTTTTGAGTTTATTTTCTATTCATTCATAGCACTGATAACAAAACATTCTGAAAAAAGAAAAATAGGAAAAAAAATATTATTTATAGTCCATTTTCGAATTTTTAAAATTTTTATTGCACAATGGAATTTTTCATTCTTGCTCAAAGGAATCAATCTATATAAATGCCACAATTATCCTCAGGACAGTTCAATATTTTTTTCATATATGGTTGCACATGTGTGTAACGACCTACCGCAATAGACCAAGGATAACGTAGATGTATCGTATAAACAAAAAAAACCATTGCATAATCACTGAAAAAGGATTATTTGTGTATTTTTATCCTTTTACCTTGAGCAATATTTAATCACACCTGATAGGTTTTAACTGATGCATTTAAAAATTTTTTTTACAAATCTATTTTTTTTCTGTAAATGAAGTTGTTAAATAAAATGTAGAAAATATATTTTTTTGGATGAAAAAAATTTTTTCAGTAAGGTGAATAATATTATAAAATTTGTTAACTGCCATTAAATTTAATATTTATATATTATCAAATGAATAAAGAAACTACTTTATCTTATTTAAAGAGCTTAATATGTTAAACTTTCATCTCAATAGAGAGTTAAGCATTTGTAGACAGACCAAACTCATGTTGCCGAAACCGTGGATCAGAAAAGTGATAAAAGTGATTAGCTATTCGCGGAGCACCCTAGACTTGCTGACCTCACTAATTACTGTGGACATGGCAACTTCAAGTATCACTTAAAAAAATAACTCTTGGTGAGGAAGAGACTTGTAGACTATGTCTAGAAGAAAAGGAGACAGCGGTGCATATATTGTGCTAATGTCCATCACTGGCAAGTAGGAGGAAGACTGTCTTGGGACACCATTAGGTTGGTGATTATTTGGCAGGCAACCTCAAGTTAAATGAGCTGCTTGCATTAACAAGAGTTGTAGTTATGCGAACGAAAGCCACTTCAGCTTTAACTTAATAACGACATACGAGAATAGAAGGACGTAAAAGTTTTTAATTAGTTTTCATTTTAGATACCTATTTTCTTAATCCTTAACATCTAAAAAAACGCAAATCGACTGTTAGTATTTGTGCTGTTACTTAATGTATAGTTCATTTTTTAAGTGGAAGCTATAATCCTAAAAAGGACGAAACTGTTAGTTAAATTCAGCCTCTTATCAAAGTGGAAATTATATCCAAACCGATTACTACAATTGGTATCGACATAATTTCTTTCTAATGGATGCGTTTATCGGCGCATTATCTTCATACGTGTGTTGGGGACAAGGTGGTTTCAGCACTTTAGTTCTTGACAACTAAGTAACCATTAGTTAGGAATACCACTTCTATTGAAATTATGTCACTAGTCAAATTATCGAACATACACGTTAAGTCTGGTTTTTGGTTAATGAACACTGACTCTGAGCTTCGAGTTTGACAAGGCACTAGTTAAACCATAGGTACTTGTAATCTCAAAAAATTATTTACGAATAATTAAATATAAGAAAAAATTTAAATATCCCTTTTAATGTGTATTTGGCAATACCTGTAACAGTTGTGTGGTCAATGTGAAATTCAACTTATTAATAATTAATAAAATTTTATTGTTGTGATTAATTACTATTCAAAATATTCCTGTATTGATAATAGTAGTTTTTATTTAGAATTTAGTTTCTTTCGTCAAGATGAATGCTAAAAATCAATTTACTTAGCAAGAGAATCAAATGGTAAAAAATTAACAGTAATATATAAATTAGACTCTAGACTTTGCCATTAAGTTTCTTAATAGTATTTTCACAGTATAGTATGATGTATCAGAATAACATACATCTTTGAATAACATGTCTGTGCGTTCATCGATTAATCTAGTATGGGTCATAAGGATATTTTTGACAACAGTGGAGTCGATAAACTGGCTCATGACGTCAGTTGATAACAATTAACGTGAATGTCAGTAAGGAGATATCTTAGTTAAACTAACTGTATGTTTACAATATATGAAAATTTGAAAAAACCCGTATATAATCAGAGAAGAATTGAGCCGCTGTGTGGTCTTGCTCGCTCATAGGTCCCATTGAAACAGCAAGAGTTTAAGAGAACAATTCTTATAAAACGGTATACAACTATTAAATATAATTTATGTGCTTTATAATTTATGTACTTTAACTATTTTTTTTACAATTTATACAATCAAATTGAGGTAGCCAAGGAGTTTTAAGCAAAAGCTCTTCAAAATTAATGTAAGACAATAATATTATCTTTTCTGTTTAAGAAATAACAACATCTCCAAGGTAAAAAAATAAATTAATGTTCAGTATAGCCTTACAGAATTTATAGAATTCCAAAATTTATTTATAATTTTTAATAATAATTTATTAAAAGTGTTTAAAAACATTTTTGAAAATATTTAAATGTCAATTTAAATTTACAATTTCTTTTATTAGTTTTTATTATTACTTTCTAGGTACAATTGGAGACCATATAAATGTATTCAGGCCAAAGTAGCAAATAGAAAAACAACTTCCTTTTGTTAAGGAAATACGTTTTATAGAGAAATATTATTTTAAATAAGGAAGAAATGCACGCTCCAATTTGGTACTTAATTACCTCAAGCAACGTAAAGAGCCAAGCCACGCGTAAACAATTCAGCTTTTAAGCCAATTTGTTACCGCAAAAATAAAGAAGAAATTGAATAAGTTTAAAAAATGGAGGAAAAGCAAGGATCGAAATTAGTTCCGAAGCAAGGAAGCAAACTCTACCGAGTTTTAAACAAAAACGTATAAAAATTGAGACTGCAAATAGGAATAAAATTACTGATTCAACATTTATTATGTGCCGAGACCGAAGGAAGGAAAAGCAAAAATTTGCGAATTCTCTGCTTCAATTGGCATATTTTGGAGTCACTTTTTTCTTCATTCAAAGGATATAGTCGAGCAGGAAATTAAAAAGAAAAATCCTACAGCGTAAAACTGAAAAAATCTGGGTTGAGTAAAAATCTCAATCTGTGGCTGGGATTTTTTTAGGTTAAAACAATAAATGCCATTGATTTACACGCTGCATATCGCGGTTATATCAAACTGATTAAATTGACAACCAAAACGGAATAAAAGCTTAAATTGGATTTGTATCCTCGGAAAGGTGAAATACTGTGAAAGTGAATACCCGCACAAATTTGGCAAATTTACAAAATGTACAAAGGATTTGAATTAAATTATTTATCGTCAATTTCAGTTCGAATGCTGTGACATTTGTGCGTTGGTGGTTTTATAATCAAACGGGGGGAAACAAGACCGAAACAGGATATTGACAGATTAGCATTTCATGAATCAGTCAACAAATACTAAGATTTAACAGAGGTCTTCTTTTTTAATTCAATACTAGTAGGTATGTCTAAATTTAGCGCGTTTTATAAAAAATTAATTAATATTGTAAAAGCAAATCCCATTTGCATGTAATTTGCATTTTATATACGAAATCAATACATTATAATAAAATAGTTTAGAGCTGTCCAAAGCACCATGGCTCCTGATCGTATGTGGTTTGGACAGTCAGTGCTGTCCATATGATGATTGAAGTATAAGTATATAAACACAAGCGATATATCTTTATTAATTTTGTTGGGCTGAACAAACTTAGTGGACTAGAAAATGCAAAAAATTCAGAAGATAACCTCCATCAACTACAAATGCAATAGGAAACGTTTGGATACACATGTATTTTGTTGTTCTAATTTAGATGGCTTTATCATTCCAATGAAACCTATGTGTTTTATCTAGTGAACACTAAGACAGAGTGAAGTGATAGGGTTAATAAGTCTATTGTGTGGTTGTATGTAATAGTTGTCTTCTTTAACGAAAAAGATTTTAATTAACCAACTGTAATATAGATTATATCTAAAGATTAGTAGCATTCTTGTCTGGAACCGATGAAGCAATTTAAAATGGTTTTGAGTTTTTTTGAGAGCTTGAAATAGGCTTTCTCTTGTATTTTGGGCGTTATATATATTAGTAGATATCATAAGATATTAAAAATTAGATATTAAAATTTATATATCTGCAAAAATAAAGTTCTCAAATATGGAAATAGGCTTTCTCTTGTATTTTGGGCGTTATATGCACACCGTAATTTCCAAAATCATCCTGAAACATGATCAATTTTTTTTGAATATCTTAACAACCATTATTACCCCGAACTAATGCTTACGTAGTTCAAGAGTAAGACAAGGTCTATAGGAGTGAAGGGAGGAGGTATGGATTGTCGGACTCGAGCACTTGTTTTCGGGGCATCAGATTATGGTAAGTGCTTAGCACTTTCATATCGTCATTTTTTCATTCTACTGGTTCTGAAGGCAATAAATTTTTTTTTTATTCTGCCAGACTGTGCAAGGTCTATCTTACTATTATTTTAAAACTGGGCATTCATCGTTGATTTTTTTTCCATAGTGTGAAAAATATGAATTATTAATATTATTACAGATTAAAAAAATATTTTTTTGATTACAGTAATTAAAAATTAATTACTTCGCGACCCGGATTTTTAGGTGGGAATTTTTTTATGCTTTCGATGTTATAAAAATTGACCTAAATTTTTTAAAGTATTTTATTAGTAATCTTCACTTCTGTTGCCTGGTTTCTGTATTAAAATATAATATGGTACAACATAAATATTTATTATAACAAAAAGTCATTCAAATGACTTTTTACTTTGATATTCTACCGAATCTATGACAAACTTTGCATTATAATAAACTTTGGAAATTCTTTTCTATAACTCACAACAACAAATAACTACTACCTATCAGAAAAGTGTCAAAGTACGCAAAAAACTCTCGATGCTTTGACTTCAGAAACATTTTTTTCATCTATCATCATAATTCATAGCTCGTCTTTTGATATGTCTCCCATTGAAAGAGCAAACGTTCCCACCATTATTAACTAATTTGTTACAGGTTAAAAGAGTGTGTATTGGCAAGGAAATTACAAGTGAGCACAATAATAAGAATAAAATACCACACATCATCAAGCTAATTGCTCTTTTGCCATTGTAAGATGTGAGGTTTACATATTGCTAAGGCCAATGGCATTAAAGACTATTATTTTTCCTTTACGACTATTCAAGTGCGACTAGAGACTTCGTTTGGTAAGCAATTTTTTTATATGATTTTTAATATTGTGAAGATGACAGTGCAATTCAATTGAACCACAAGAGACACAAAGTCTACCGCCTACTTTACTTGTAGCATAACATCTACTAATACGATTATAGACCGCCAAGGTACAGGTTGATAAGTTGTCCAGCTATTGCTCATATGTACCGTTGTGGAGTAGACAGCAGTAGTGACACAAAGAAAAATAATTGTCATCATCATCATCATCGTCATCGATGCTGCTGCCATGTTGCTAACCTGCCATACTGCCAAGATCAAAAGTGTCAAATGCTTGTGTGTGGTATGTGGGCAAGAAACTGTTAAGAACCAAACCGCAGCATTAAATTAGCAACATTTTTGTTATACACTTTTTTTTTTTATTTTTATTTATTATTTTCTCGAAGACAAAAGTATCTTCAGCTTGTAAAGAAATTTGTTCAAAACCTACTTTTAACTAATTTGACATTTTCAAAGGCGCATTGAATTGCTCTTGTTCTGTACATCTTTTTGATGTACTCTGTACATCTTTTTGATGTACTCCTACCAATTTAGGGCGCTTGATTCTGTGTGACCAAAACTGTGTGCTCTACTCTGCTCTGCTCTGCACTGTGCATTGTGTTGGGATTTTTTCCCATGTGCATTTATGCCACCAAAGTTGAGAGCTCTGATGCTCAACTTTATCCAAAAAGTAGCTGCTCACTTTGTATTTGTGATTATTTGTTATTTTAGATGTTTTGTTTATTTTTTTTAAATTGCACTCGATGTTGCATCACTTTTACGTTGTACATCATTTGAAGACAAACAGAAAAAAAATAGTATCTTATAGTTGCCGCATTACAGGTACGTGTAACCTCATCTCAACTCATTTGAAACATTTTGCCAAAGGTTACCTTGTCTTTATGTAGTTCAAAGCAATTTGGCCTTGTTTGTCGGTCGATTTACTTTCATTAAAAAATAATTTTTGTTCGATTGCTATTGTTCGTGCGATTTCAGTTAATATTTGCTGTTTTTAATTGTTTTGCAAAGTGTTTTTTTACTCCACTAAAATAGGTCTTTTATTGCGGTACACTTTGAACTGTAAGCATCTTGAGCCTTCAGATCTGTTTGTTTACAGAAAACTGCTAAATTGTGCTATTTTTAAGTAATACTTAGTAATTACCAACGTTAATTGCCTGCCTCTATGTGTGGCCTAAGCATTTAAATCACACAGCACTTGGCAAAAAAAATCTTAAAAAAAAGGTCCAAATAAAATTTTTAATAGACCAGAGAATCTGTAACAATATTTTCTGCTCAATTGGCATTGAGTTGCAGTTCAAGTATGAAAACAAATTGAAAACAATCGTATTTAAATTAATTTCGTTTACAGATATAAATATATATTAATATAGTTTATAGAGAGTGTTCCCTAAATGGCATAAATGCAAAAGCTGATGCCTTGGTTCAAAAAACAGAAAATGAAATCTCAATAAAAAGAACACGAGTTCGATTCCTGGTACTTGCAGTCTCAAAAAAGTATTTACAAATAATTAAATACAAAAATTATTTCCAAGACCATTGATGATGGGTATTTGACAATACTCGAAACAGGTGTATGAACAATCAGCCAAAAATTGAATTAATGAAAATAATATGAAATTAATTTTTGTTGCTGTAGTTCACTACTGTTCAAAAAACCTCTTTATTAAAAAGAATTTGAATTATAATAAATAAATGTAAATTAATCAATATGTATTGAGTGTTCCCTAAATGACAGGTGAATTTTCCTTGATCCTAAGAAACAAAAAAATCGTATGGGAGACGAATAAAATAGAATAGAATAAAACTAGGTACCGTTTCCTAACTGCGACTATAGTTGATCTTTTGCACTGCTACAGACTCTACAGACGACTGCTCTACGTACAGACGACATTCCTCTCTTCGAATGAAAGCCAAAATGTTAGCCATTGAAGGACCCCTGATGTCCGACGGGGAAAGTAATTCTCATCACAATGACCTCCTCCCGGCTGGATGGTCACAGAGCATGTCACTGGAAGTCTGATCTGCTTCTAAGCAGAGCCGGCCATCTATCTCTTCGGACAGACCCATTTTGTTAAGGTCATAACAAATCTTAAACAAATCTTAAATCAAACTTAGAAACAATTGTTCTAGGAATGACTGTAAATGAAGTGTGCAGTTTTCTATTTTCTGAAGTGTTCTGTTTTATATTGCGTTAAAATAGTGTCCCTGGGGCGGTGTTTAGAGCTTACAGAAAAGTTAGAAGTCAGACCATGCTAAATTAGGAGAATATAATGATTGCAGAAAGTTGAGTATTTGATGAAATGGCCTCAAAGAGACAATTCAAAGCAAGATGATGCATTATCTTGATGCAGAAGAACCAATAATTGCCTGACCATAGTTCTGGGAACATTTCGCAAATATCTTTACATAAGCATGTCATAATACTTTAATAATATTATATGTTAACACTTTCACCTGCTATCATATGATAATCAAAGAATACTTTTAATACGATCTTGATTTTTGAACGACTTCCGTGTGATCTTTTCGGTTTCAGCTTACCTTTCGTGCTGAATTTGCTGAAGTTGTACTGAATCGATTAATTATCGATTTTTTTGGTTATATGTATAGATTTGAGTCTTATCTGCATTTATTATACTTTTTATCACATTCTGATAGAAAAATTTAGTTAAAATTATTCTTATTATTGTTTAGAGTACCACTTTCTCGGTAATAGTTCCAGCTTTATAGATGTTAGTAAGGCTATATAAATATTATTTTTAATAATCTATTAGCTTGTACTTCAAAAGTAGGTTTATTTCGATGAATAGTGAGTTGTGGAAGATCATCTAAAAACGCTTAATAAATTGTCAATTAATTTCTACACTCACAGGTCCAATACTTTCCTTACAAGAGGACATTGTGTTACATTGTTTTTATTATAATAAGAAAGTGCTTTGTAAAGAACTCTTGATTTCATAACGGCTTTACATATTATTCATTTCAGGCAAATGATATTCATTTCAGTGATTCGGTATCTTTTAGTGAAAATATCGATAAAAGTATATGTGCTAAATGATTTGACATCAATCGGTAGTACCAGCTGGTGACAGCTAACTCCTAATTGGCCTGACTGGTGGAGGTTCAGTAGTCCCCCAAAGAAATCAAGCGAACTAAATAAGTAAGTGCGATGGTTCTACTAAAATTCTTATTTGCTTTTTTTTATTTATTTATTTTAGTTTATTTTAAAAGAATTATTTTTATTTATTTTATTATGAACCAAAAATTTCATAATAAGAAGATCCTTAAGATCTTCTTAGTTTTTTTCTGTATTGAAAGTAAAAATCTATAAAGTGTTCGTATCATCTGAAAATATTAACTGTTGTTCAGACACAAATTGAACTGTCTTAAGAGAACATTTTCAAATTATAAATTTATACGAAATCTATTAGGAGAAGAAATTTCGACCCCTCCATCCTTTAGTTTTGCTTCTTTAACTTCAATTAAATGCTTGTTTCTGTAAAAGCATTTCTCAACCATTTCAAATTAAAATGTTTCGCATTTTAAGACTTAATAATATCACTTAACCGTGGCACCACAAATTAATAAGGGAGTGAAAAATTATGTCCTTACCTAAAGAGCGTAAAATTTTAAGTTACTTAAGTCATTAGAAAGGACTTCCATAATGCAATTAAAGCGAATGTTAAATTTTAAAAGAGAATGAATCTTTATACTGGAACTAATAATAAAAACAGGTGCAGAGTAAGACTACTTAACACAAATCAACACAAGAACGCAAAGAGGACATTTAGCACTTAAGACGAATAAAATTGGAGCCAAGAAGTCTGGGCTGTCAACATTTATAAGTTGTGACTACGTTCGGATGAAATGTACTTTTGACGTTTGAATAGTTGCATGCAGTAGTTTTCATGGAGCAGTTTACATGGAGTGCGATGGTTGCAGTAAGGAGAATACACATATTGACGTGTGTGGGCATATAAAATGCAAACTCGCATAATAAAGCCGCCCTAAAATGCTTTAAACGTTCCCAAATGAAGTGCAAGAAACACTGACAATGACATAAAACAAAAGTCACTCATTGAGGAAATTAAAACAGGACGCCCACACGCACACAGTCCTCACTTGATGGTGGCACCATGTATAGGATTATGGTGCATAGTCTGTGTCGGTGCTCATTAAAGGAAGCTTATGGATGCTAAGAGTGGCAGCGTTCAACTATTTTCGCAACATCTTTGAGCATTTGAGAAACAGTTCTCGTTTAGAACATAATAGCTCACAGTATCACTTTGTCGGCATTTCCATATTTAAGAAAATAATATGGAACTGAATATGGGCAGTCAGGCAGTTAGGCCGCCACACACCAACTCATTTTTGAATTTAGAGTCGTTAGAGCAGCACTTAATGCCAAAATGAAATCAAACGAGGCGCAACAAAGCAATAAAAAAAAAGTCCATAGTCAGGCACAGCATGTTATTGAAGAGCCAAATAGCAATTCTTCTTCTATGCTACATATGCAGACTCTGCTGCTCATGCTCAATTCTTCTGCGAGTTTGAGGCAAACGGAATAGTGCTAGAGGCGTAACTAATTTATGTCACATTTTTTGACACTTCTAAGGTTGAGCAAATTCAATTAAAGTCGACAGGTTAACAGAAAAATAGGAACAAAGTCAAAATGGCATAGGAATATGTGAGTGAGAAGAATTTGTTACACTTGTTACACGGTTCACACGCCGCATATCCTGCTTCTTGTTTGGCAGCTCATTGCTTATTGATTGGAGTTTTGTTGGTTGCTTCAAAGGCGGTACGTTTTGCTTGACTGCTTTCTTTTGCCGTTTGCATGGACTTTCGTCTCTACTTTGTCTGGTACAAACAGACTGTGTGGCATGTCTTCTAATTGTGTGACAATCATTGTTTCGGCTTCGTTTGAGACTCTGGAAAACGTTACGGTGCTTTGTGTGACACTTCTGAATCTTGGTGTACATCAGCATGTGAGTTCCTTTTATACCTTTACATATGTTGATATTTTTACTTTCTGTAAAACAATTTTTTTTTTAATTTAAGCAATTATTATGTGGTAGGTCTACAAAGAACATAAATCTATCCATATTCATTCATCATGGACTTGGTGACACTATTTTGCACTTTCTTATCAGCACGTTGTGGTGCGTTACGAATTTGAAATTCGTTCCGAAAATGTGTGCAGTGCATGCCTTGCTTTTTTGCATTAGTTTCGGAGTACGTTTTGATCATTTTTTGCCATACTGTGAGATTATATTTGTATTTTATACATAGACCACATAGTTAATTTGGAATCAGTTGGAAAAAATAATTCTAACTCTTGGGGGGCAACATAAAAACAAATGGAAATAGTAAAATTTTGCTACTTAAAAGAAGTGATCACGTAGTTCAGCTAGAAAGTAAGGTTATCAAATATGAGTTGGATAAGTTTAAGTACTCGAAAATAAACCCGATTTTGGCATTTTAAGTGAAGCTTAGAATTTTATATATCCTTAAAATTAAAGGAGATTATGAATAGAATATTCATATTAATTTAAAATAGTGAATTATTTGTGACAAGTGGCATACACGTATATAAATACATCATAAGATCAACCCACCGTAAGATCAGATCATACTCAATATAATTTTGCCTTCCCTTTCTTACACATGGCCTGTATATTGCATATTATATACCTCTATATTATCTTATACACAGTATTCAAGACGTGAGTAGCTTTAAAATCTTAACGAATTTAATAATTAATTGAGTACATGGTAGAGCCGTGCTTTCAGATCAAACAATGTACAGTAGTACTAAAATTAAGCGGTTTGTCTCAAAATGTTAAATTTGATTGAACCTTGATTAAAATGTATATTATATATGAACCTTTATATATAAAGGTTTTAAACTGTATTTAACTTATACAGATATTTGACTGTAACCATTGATGGGATCCGACACAATGCCGAAAATACACTTAGTTTATCCTGTCAGTGAGTTAATAATCATGAACCTGATAATTGGGATTTAAGGTATAGAGCAATAATGATGTCGGGAGAAAATAAGTAGAACATGATCTCTACTAAGATTTAAGTCCAAGTTGTGGATAAGTTTTGTATCTTGAAGATCCTTTCCATATGAAGTCGTTTAAGGCCGCTCATTAATTATGATCAAGATTCTGCCAACCGAGCAATCGCCGTAGTAGTCTTCTTCTTCATTCCATTGCGTTCACAGGGGAACATTGTGCCATATAATCGCCGTACTATTTCATAAATTAAAAAAGAAAATTAAATTTAATAAGTTCAGTGGAAAACAAAACAATTAAAAAACAATCTTTTAACCAAAAGGGGAAATAATCCGGAAAAAATAAAAAATATAACGATACGGATAAAGAGAGCTACATATTCCCAGTTAAGAAGAAATTAAGAAATGTGTGATTTGTAAGTGGTATGTATTAATATAAGGATGGGTAAGAAAGTGAGTATATAAGTGGCCTCCTCTGGATAGCTATAATCAGCCGTGTGTAGTGAACTAATGTGTGTAGCGAAATCATACTTATAGGTATATAGAGTTATACATCGGGCCATATAAAACACCGCTTCATGAAAATGAAGAGAGGAAGCTACTGGGTATTGGGCGCAGCTAAGAATGGTTTACGTCTGTAATGGTCAACTAAGTAAGTAAATACTTAATTTTAACATTTAAATATTTTTAAGTTTTTTTTTTAAACGTTTAAAATCTGTATCTAACTCTCAAATCATTAAATTATGTATGACTTAACAACTGTGGAAATGGCAAAAAAATCTTTTCTTCCTCTTTTAAAATTGATTTAAACAAAAATCCTTTAATCTTGAATAGACTTCAATCATTTTATGTGCGCTTGGCTTGAAGGTTATTTATATTGCAAATAGACAATATCTTCTAATTTGCTAAATGCACCGCACAAACGATGTCTTCCATCAACGTCAGTCTTTGCATTGAGTATTTCAGTATTCAAATAATGCCAATAAAATTGTTAGCAAAAATTAATAATAGAAAATAGCATAGAAATCGCATTGTCCTACTTTGAGCGGAGAGCAGCTACTGAATTGTTATCTTTTATGCACTTCAATAAGCAAATAAGCAAATTTTCTAAAATCCCTATAAGCAGTTTTCTGCAGAGTTCTGTGCAAAATAGTACAACAATGAAGATGTGGCAAAATAAAACAGACAACGCCATTTCCACTAAATCAAGCATTTTTTAATATATACACACATATCCATAGATACACGACCAAAACAAGGACACTCACCGAGACATCGAAGTACTCAAACCACTTAACAACTATGACACATTTCTTTAACAGTGTTCAGTGGAAGTAGTGTGGCTTATGGAAATAGCATCAATACATAGCCCAAATCCGTTGGGATAATGAAGCCAGCCAGTGTTTCAGCTTTTCAGTACGAAATACTATGAAGATGAATTGTGTTGTTGACGATGTTGTTCTATCGCAAAAATGTGTTGGATGCAGCTTTGCACTGGTAACACGATTGCGTTGAAAAGCACTTTGCGTATGTATGTTTATATGTTTGTGAATGGTAACATAGTCTCTTCATTTTCAAGTCTGTTCAAAAGGATCAAATCATGGCTGGTTGAATGATAAGCAAAGCGACTTATAGAACGCCTGACAAATTCATTGTGTGGTCAAAAGCATTTACGTAAACATTGAGTTTCTAGCCATATTTTGATTTTTTGCACGCTCAGTTGCCCGTTTCTTCTTCTCTGGAGTCATATTATAATCAATGGGTCTCTAGGCTAATGGAAATGAAAATCAGTAAATCTGTGTCATTGAATGGTATATGTATAAAGTTACTTTATGTGGTAAATAACATTTTCATTTGCGTATTTACTTTTTTAAAATGGATAACAAAATTATAAAATGCAATGAAACTAAAAAAGGACTCTTATTGTCGGAGCAAATATTACACACTTTGAGGAACTCAATGTTAAAAAAATAATTACACTTGTTGAATATAGGAGTTTACTTTAGATGCTGTTTGCGATATTTTACAAACGCTTTTTATACTCTTATTAAATGGAAACTTAATCCCAGCTTAAAAAAAGTTTCAATACACCTCACACAGATAGATATATTACTAATCACGTATTTATTATATATATACTTTATATGTACATGTCTTTTAATGCTTTGGTTTATTATAAATTTTTTTTGACGTGTATTTTAAATAAAATACAAAACAATTGAAACAATTGAGATTTTGGCTTTCTGTGGAAGAGACATTGCGACCTATGAGTAATACTGTCTTAGTAGTATGGAGTAATAGATTTTTAGTACTGTCAGAGACCTTACTTTAAAGCAGAAGGCGACAAAATATCAGCTTCTTTTATAATGATGTCTCATGATGTCGCAAGTTAATATTATCCGTTTGTCGATTTGATCTGCCTGTGATCACAAAAAACTACAAGATTTTATAGATAATGGTTAAACAAATCTATCTCATGATATATATCAAAAATAGATATACTTATCAATAATGGTATTTATTATAGTTAACATGGTTAAATAAAGCTTACCAACTTATTTGCAGCAGTGTTATTATATATATAATATCCCAAATAACTCAATACACATTTCATTTCAAAATCCATCAGGTTACTCCTAATCCTTTCATATTATCTGCTTTTCTAATCTCAGCCGTTTACAACAACAAGGGTATTCTTATACATTAAGAAATAAAAACAATGTGATATTGAAATATGATTGTCAGATTTTTCCAATATCAAAGAGAATTTGGTCACAATCAGGGAAGAAAATTATTAGCTGTTACCAACTAGTTCTAAATTCACAATTTAAGTGTTGGTCACAACTATCACTAAAGTTCACAAATCTCATTGGGTTTAGGATTGCAACTTTTGTAAGAAAGCTGAACGAAACGAGCTTTTAGGAGCCCCCATGATGTCACCCATCTATTCTCTTGTCTCTCTGCATACATTAATCTTAGTCCAATCGACCTTTGGATTCATCCGCTTGAGGTAGCTAGGTTTCTATGGCTGGACTCTGGTTGATTTCATTTATATCCTGTCTTCCCCTTCCCGTTGTCCCTTAACTCTAACTCCGCCCATCCATTTTCTGACCCATGTATTCGTCTTGTAATCCTTACATGTTATCTCCTTTTCAAATCCCAGCGGGTTACAACAACAACAAGACAGAAGTTACCCCCGTAATTTGGAAAGTGAAAAAAGTAATTTTTTTGTTGTTTTGTTGTCAAGTTGAAATCAAATTGGGCGCAAAAAGAGAAGGAAGTTGTTAGCTGTTACCAACCCTATTAATCTACAATTTACAATTTAAGTGCCGTTTATAACTCCTGGCAAAGTCTACAAATCTCAATGGATTTCAATGGGATTGCACTTTTTGTAAGAAAGGTGAGAGGAACGATCTTTCAGGAGAAATAAATTGCAACTCAGATTATTGAAAGGTGATCAAATTACAATTATATATCTTCTAAACATTATAACATTGATATGTGTGTTCAGTATCGTCTGACAGTGCCCAAAGGCATGGTATATAGAAATTGTTAAAATTTATTTTGAAAGTTATGAATTCATTTTAACTATGTTTAAATAAATACATAAGATGTATGGTCAACGTAATTGATCTATGGGACTTACTATTACTTAATTTCTATATAATTTAAAGCTTCAATGGTGATGTGTGTGACGTTAAGAATCTAATCCATCATAAACGTTTCTGTTATCACAAAACTTTCCTGTAAATCCATAATAGTTCCAAATTTAGATTTGGGTATTATATGTAAATGTTATAAAATATAATGTAATTTAATATCCCAACCAAATGGTTACGAAATGTAAAAAATTACTCTAAAACTGATTTCATAAAACTGGACTCGTTCAAGGTGTTTGGCAAATTTGATGTAATAATTCACCTACCTTGCATAGAGAGCAATTTTTTATCAAAATTCCAAAATTAATGTCATTAATTCGGAGTGCCATTGCAGTGCTTGTATGTGGTAAATTTGCAATTAAATTTAATTGTTGACAAGTGCAAGAAACAAAAATTTAAATTAAATTTTCACAGCAATTGCAATGCAAATAAATGCCATGTATGTAGGCAGTGGCATTTAAGCTGAGATACGAAGTCAACTTGCAAGCAGAATCAATGCCGTATATAGGAAAAAAATTATGTTATATGTTAAAACTAAATAAATTTAAAACTTGAATTAAACCATTTATTTAAAACTTATAAGTGTAGCAAAATAAAAAAAAAAAGTAATAAATAAAAAAACACACGAACAACAACAAGCAAAATTAATAAAATAAAATTGATTAAAGAAAAGCTCAAAACCAATTTGAAAATGTAAATACAAGTACATGCATCCAATTCGAATAGAGTAATTCGGTGTGCTTGCATATGCTCTAAATTGGGCTGAAAGGCACGGTGCGGATATGTAGTCGAGCGCACAAAATGATTGGAATTTTTTATAAATTATTTTAAATTGCAATCGAACACTTGCAAGGTGGCAGTAGGTGAGACGAGTGCTGCTATACGTTCTCTACTTTGTTGCAAGTGCATTGGGAGTTGCATGTACCGGCACTGGTAAGAAAAAAAATTTTTTTTTTTATAAAATTCTGTCTTGTCTGGTGACCAAAAATCCATTTTTCACTTGTGACACACGTGAAGCATGTGACAGTTCTGTACTCTGATTTTCATCTAAAACAAACAAATGATATTCAGTTGCTCTATAAATATAAACCATTAAGTTACTGTTACGTTACACGTTATATTGTATCTACAGACTCTGTTTGGCTTAAGTATTTTATTTTATTTTTATTAAGTAATTTTGCAACTCAATATATGTATTTCAGTTAATCAGTTTTTGTTTAAAAAAATTTGAAATGTTTATATTAACGAAGTAGATTTAACAGAGTTTTTAAGGGATTGAAAAATTTTTACACCGTTAGTAATGCTGCTTTCATTTGGTTAATCTGGAGTAACTTTTTTAATCGAGATACACTTTTAGTGCAATTTTCATATGCGATTGGTAAATCGCGAGCAAAATGTATAACACTCGAGTTTAATTTATAACACTCTAGATATTTTGCCAGAGTAGCAAGATTACTATGAAATTAACAGCTGTTCTAAATGATTTGACAGATGAAATCTGGTTTGAATCGATATATGCATATATGCAAAATATAAATATCTACAAACAATATTACAAAAATGTTAGTTTGGGCAACAAAATTTGACAGTTCGAGAGTAAATCTAAATTCAGATATATCAATCGAAAACACCATTACATTATAATAAAATTAAAATTGTCTTAAATAATTATCATAAAATTAAATAAAATTAAAATAATTATACGGCCCACTTGAACTCCTTGACTTAGACGGAAAAAATGTATTGGTACCGATAGTTGCATTTTACCATTGAAAGCCATTGATCGTTGACCGGCAAGTAGCGCTTACAACTTTTTTGGAGTCTTATTAATTCCTAAGAAGACAACTATTTATAAATGTCACCCAACTTTCGAAATCAATTAAAGTTAAATTTGTGTAAAGATATTATACATTAGAGTAAGGATATTATGCGAAAGAACGAAAACTGTTCATAAAAACTAAGTAAGAACATATGGATATAGCTAAGTTTCTAAGGTTATTTAAACAGGTCTGATAACTAAGTTTCATGGACATCCATGTTTTTAGTTCAAATATAGTAACGTAATAATAGGAAAACCGTCCATATCAGAAATTGTGCATTTTTTCTAGTCATTGTAGGGAAATCACTTTCTATACAGGAAAAAAAAAAACAAACCAGCATTTCTTCTATGACTGTTAAGGTTTGGGTTTTAGAAAAAACACATTTTAATAAACAATTAAAATTGTTACTAAAATTGTAAAACTGGGGAGCAGGGTCTGCTATACCGTAGGAGCGAGTACTCAAGGCAACGTTTCGGATTACATTAAACTTGGAAAATGTCCGTGCAATTCTTGTCGTTCTCAATCCAAGTTGTCGCATATTGTCCACGTGACACAACTGGATAGTTACCTGACACTAGCTGGGTATGCACTAATAGTGCGTACACCGAGCGCTATGCTTAGAATTTTAAATTTGGGTTGTGTAGAGGGTTTAGCACCCGTCACGAAAAATCAGTCGTCAGTAAAGAACGTAAGAATTCCTAGGCATGAACGTTTAAAGAATAACAACGACAGCAATTTAAATTACTTACTATTTTGAGATTAAACGCATAAACAACGGCTATATGAATTCACTTAACTATCAAATATGATTGTTTTCTTTTTTTTTCAAATTATTACTAAACCACCTTTTGTTTTCCAGAAAATTTCACAATCACTTACAAAGCTAAGCGTTATGGATATGAAATATATTGCTGCTGTTTGGATTTTAGTTTCATTTTATTTAAGTCAGACAATTCTGTAGATATCGCATTCATATTATAAAACAGCTACACTTTTTCATATTCAAATTCAATTGATTGTGCAAATATCACATTTAAAGCATTTTTAATACCTTTTCCTTAGCAATGAACTTTTCATTGGTATGGTGTGATGTTAAGTAGTCATTGGTAGCAGCCAAAAGTGCTTATTAAATCAGATATCAACAGCACCTGCTGCTGCTGATGCTGCTGTTACTACTGCTGTTGTTGTTACTGTTGCTGTTGTTGTTACTGTTGCTGCCATTTATACTTTGAAAGCTCGAAGTGTTGGCAATAAAAAAGTAGCACGCTATAGATAAAAGAATTGACGTACGAGCGTTGCCTTCAGCAAAATGTGAACTGCAAATTTTAACCTAACAAAATGAGAAAGTATGGTGCAGTATTAAGGAAAATGCACTACGAAGATCCTATAAACTCTGTTCTGGAAAAATGCAGCAGCACACTTTTAACTTCCTGCTCACATATTTTTTCAATAAATGAGGAAGCCACTTGAGGAAGCCGGCCTGCTTGACTTTGGCGTGAGCTGGACTGTGAAAATTTATATGAAAATTCGGCTGGAAGGCTTGACTTTTGTTGCCGGTTGCTTCAAAAATTACGAAAAATCTAACGAGCTTTTTTTCAACTTTTTATTGCTGTCAATACAAGAGGAAGTACAGAAATTAATTAAGTTGACTGCTGGCAAAAGTACTTAATATTCTATGCGATACTACCTATGCTTGAGAGTACTGAGATGCCCAATCTGCTGGAATAATTTGTAAGTGTAGAAATTTTAAAAAATTATTTTTGCTACTTAAAATTATTTAAATATTAATAGTGGGCATATCATAGATGTTAATATGTTAATATGTAAATACGTAAATATCCGAGTAAGGCGTATGTTAATTGTGATGTATGTTGCGATCTGAATAGCTGCATGTTTTACTTTCAAAAACACATGCTACAAGTGCTTAATTGATGGCTTTTTCTGCACTGCGAACTGCAAGTTTTGTGCTCTAATGTGTGCGCTTCCTTGCAAAGTGTTGCACCGCCTGATGTGGAAGGTCTGTGTTAGGCGCGCTCTTGGCGTAGGCGAAAAATTATTAAAATTGATTAATTGTTACTGATGATATCTGCAAAGGAGTTATGGGCTGCCGTATGTGTTTTGTTTCAATTTTACATGTAGACCATTCACAAGCACACTTTCCTTATTGACTTTGCAATACGAGTGTGGCAATTATGCTATACTCTACCAGTTGCTATTTGTTAGTATTTTAAATTAATAGCGTTTATTTCTTACATAGAGTAAATGTTTTTGATAATGCTGTAGTGAAAGCAGATGGAATGGAAAAATTCTTATGCATAAAATGACACTTAACAAGAAATAACATGAAATGCTTCATTTAAAAATCTTAATGATACTAGTTCACATAGACTTAAACAAAAAAAAAATGTCTCTCTTATCATTGCATTGGTCTTAAAAAATTCAAGATCTGTCTTTTTTTCTAATTACTCGTAAAGCATAAAGTATAGCGCTATAATGTTACTAATGAAGCTCTTGAGCAAGCTTTAATCCATGGTTTAATGTACACTTTAAAAAGGATTACCACCCAAATGCATTGGTTTGTGAAATGCATAAACATAAAGCAAACTCTGTAATGTTCACACTAATGCGAGCTTATCACCTTAACCCAAAAAGGAAATCTATTCCACTGAAAAAAAAGATTAATTTCATTTAAATTGCTTTTTAAAAGCAAGTTACGCATGCGCCAATGAGCACACCTTGAAAATTGAATAATATTTTGAATTTTTTTCTTTTTTTTTCATTTTTATTATAATGAATTGGGAAATGAATTCTTTACATCATAGTCATTAGCTGTGAAATCCAGTAAAATCTATGAGATGTGAGTGCTCGTGCACATAACCAGCGCACGTTGGCGTAAATGTTCCACTGACAGTTGCAACTCATGTTCGGAGACACTTTATGACACTTAAAATGTCAAACAAATTGACAATCAAATGAATGACACTCTGTAGATTAATAGATATTAAAATGAATGAGTTAAAAAAAAATTACTTTAATTTATATACTTTTATTAAAAGTAGATGTATGAACATCGTAGTACGCTACAATCTGTCTTGTGTCCGTAAATATCTGAAAATAATTTGAGATACACATAATTAATAATATATATTAAAAAACTTATAAACTTAATTTCCTTTAGATTTATTAAATTTTACGAATTTGCATTTTTAAATTAAAGTTTTTAATAAAGAGGTTTTTTTGAACAGTAATGAACTACAACAACAAAAATTTTTTTTACATTATTTTAAATAATTGAATTTTTGGCTGACCATACAGCTGTTTCGAGTATTGCCAAATACCCATCATCAGTGGTCTTGGAAATAATTCTTGAATTTAATTATTCGTAAATAATTATTTTTGAGACTGCAAGTACCAGGATTCGAACTCGGGTCCTGCCAAATGTGAAGCTCAGAATCAGCGGACCTTAACCAACTGATTCAATGCCGTACTTGACTTTTTATGTTCGCATTATTTTAGAATTTTTTTTATAAATTTTTAATATAACATTAAATTTTTTTATTAGTTTGATATAATAGTACAGTATTTTCAGTTTAGTTAAAAAAATAATATATTTCAATCTTAAAACTAACAACAAATTACAAAATATTTACATATTAAAATATTGTTAATTATAGAACTAAAGACATGGCTTAAATGTCGTAAATATTATATATATATTTAATATACATAATATATATATTGAAATTAAGATCACATTGGAAATGGAAACTGCATATTACAATGCAAATGGTATATCCATATGACACTTTAACTAAAAAAATTTGCAATAACCGATAGGTCATAAGTTTTTAACTGTCTGAATCCAACTCAGACTGCAGATACTGTAGAGTAGAGAGAGAGAAACTGCATACCATGTGCTTGGGGAGTGCCCGGCACTGATGCACAAGCGGAAGAAACAACTAGGAGGGTATTTCATGCATCATAAAGATTCAAGACTAGAAAAGGTGGGCTCTATACTGTCTTTCATTAAAGAAATCGGACTTATACAATAGATAATAGACAATAGATCTTTTAGGTCGCAGTGCACAATCCCTTCTTTTAATAATAATATATACAAATGAGTACTATTAGCTGTGAGAGTTTACCGCGCGGGCACATCTAGGATTTTACCAAAAAGAGCAATACCAAAATTACTTCGCGTTTGCAAAATTAAACACCTCAAAATATTGTTAATGCTCCCTGATACATTAGGAACTATGCCCTCTATAGGGACCTAAAAGTCCTATTATTAAAATATAAATTACTAACTTGGTAATACGCTATGTACTTCGTAAGAATATGAACATTTCAAAGGTAAAAATCATATTAATTAAAGCTCAAATAATTAAAGATCATGTTTCATTTTGAATTATAAGTTTCCTGAAAATTCACATGAATTAAATTAATCGTTTCTATTACCTGTCCACATACATCACAATCATTATCATTATCCTAACCTAAATCCTTCAGGTTATGAACACCTTAATTATTTCATTAAGCATATTAAATTAAGTTCAATTAATTAGAGACCCTATACCATTTTCAATTATAAGATTCTTGTTATGAATTAGATTAAATCTTCTTACTACTTGCCTTCGTATCACACTACAATCATTATTATCTTAATCTAAATCCTTTAGGTTATGGATGCCTCTATTGTTCTATTAACCAAGTTAATTTAAGTTCATTTTATTTGAGTTTATGTTTTACTACGAATTATTAGGCTGCTAAATCTTTTTATAAGTTGGATTTAATCGTTCTCTCGAACTTTTACGCCACTTCCACCACTCTCATTATTCAAATTCGGAATTTACCAGAAAGCAAGCTGTCACGCACATGACAACTTACTGTTTGCTAAACTCTATAAAAATACAATACCATGCAATTGTTGGATCAAATCCTATTGTAGACCCTGCAATAATTGTCGGGTCAACAACAACAAGTTCCGGGATTTCAATAACTACAATAACATCATTTAAAAATATTTGGTTTTCATTTAGGTTTATCTAATAGTTACCTTAAGCAACTACTCCTTTCTATGTGTATTGTGATATCTGCTTTCTGATCGTAACAAACCTGACGGACCCCTACAACGTGCTACAACAACACAATTTTTTAATAGTATTCAATATTTATTTGCTGGTATTAAAAACAACTATGTATAAAGTTATGTAGTCATACATGTAATCTATTTTTTTTTTTTCAAAAAATTTGTCATGCCTATACTTATTTCGAAACTGAAGATTCGATCGAAAAATATAATTCGTATTGAAATCAAACAAAATGTTGTACAAAATGCACCAAAGACCACCTACTTATGATAGATTTATGTAAAAATAAATCAAAAATTAAATGTTCATTCGCAGAGAACAAATGGGAAGCTTTCAAATTTAAGCCGTACATGCTATCATGTAAACCATTTGTAGCTTTGGTCTAAGCTCATTTATCGCTGAGCCAGCCCATCGTCGTTTGACATTGCGTATGTCAGATAAGAGAATGCGCTTAACCCATTTTCGACTATGTTTTTCGACTTGTTTTTATAAATAATCTGTAAGTGGAAACAAGTGCTAAAAATTGAATATACGAATATTTTATGAGTACAAAACTCGTTGACAGCGATGATGCTCGAGATCGTTAATGAAGTTTGGATTTCTTTGTTTTGGGATGGTTTTTCAAAAGTTTATTGAGTGCTCATTAAAATTATCTGCAATGCGCCATCGAGGCGAACATTAGCATGTGCCTATTTTAACACTTTTACGATGCCATATAATGTATCTCTAGTACTTGTTAAAACGCCCCATGATAATTCCAACAACTAATGTCAAAGCAAATACACGAGAATTACGATTATAAAAAAATAAAATATATGTAAATATAAAATTAATTGTGTATTTTAGTATTTTATATAGGAAAAAGAATTTCTTTATTAACTATTTAATGCGTTTATGCGCTTCACTTTATATGCATGGACGGACAGAATGGCATTTAATTAAAATAAATTAGGTTAACAGCAATTTTAGCTCAAATACTTCTATTTTTTTTTTTTTTTTGTTTAATGTCGGATTGATATCAAGGCCATAAATCATCAAGCTCACATAGAAGTTCGGTTTTGATGGCTGTTTTTATGGCTGGCAGTCAGAAACAAAAGTGAAAACTGTGAAAGTGTTCCAGAGAACAAATATTTGAAATAATCAAATTAACAAAAAAAAAAAAAAACTAAAAAAACTAAGCCACAAAACACATAAAACAAAAGTGGGATGTACACTAGGAAATTAATTAAGTTTTAAATTGATTTAATTTGATTAGTCTATCATCGATTCAATGAATTGTTTGAAAAAATACAAATAAAAAAAAATATATTTAAAATTCGAGGGAGTTCAGATAGTGCAGCTTCCGTTTGATGTAAAACAAAATCAATAACAAATTTTTAATTTGTACTTTTATTTAATTTTAAATTAATTTATAGAGTTTTACTTATAAAAAATAGAATCATTAAAAATGTTTTTTTTTATTTTTTGTTTATTTTTTAGCATATTAATGCATCTACACTGCACAGAGGCAGCATAACGAATTGCGCAAATAATCAATAATCAAATCCTATATTGCCGCTAAAATTCCAATGGTCAAAAAAAAACCAGAATTGTCCACATATACAAAAAAGTGACAATATTTTGTTGCTTGCAGCCCCCCGTAACGGATTGATGAGATACACTCAAATGACGAGATACAATCAAACAAGTAGTAATCAACCCAATATCCCACAGCTGCACTGAAACCACAGTATAAGCCATCATCCATCGTCAATGGAGTTTAAACCAATATCTGCAATTGATATAGGAAGGACGAAATCTGTGAATTGCATCTGCAAGTACACACCAAAAAGAAAACAAGAAGAGCACAAAACCCGAAACAGTAAGAAAACAAAACAAATTTACGTAGTTAGGATGTGGCGGTAAATTCAATTTGGCAGTGTATAAAATCTCATTCGAGATGCTTGTGCGGAACGAATACTGGATACAATGGAAGAAAAATCCTTTAAAATTCTATAGGAATGTGCAGAGAATTTGCTGAAATTGTAAATTGTAAAATTGAACTGTAAGAAATGTGGGCTTGGAATAATAAAATTTTTAATTAAACACCTTGACTATTGGTGTTTTAATTAGAAGGAGCAATCAATAAATGGAAAAATGTTTTTTTTTAACAAATCAGAATTTTCGCTTTTAAAGAAGTGTTTCAAAATAGAAGACCTTATAAATTTAGTTCTTAGTATCAATATGATTCGTCTAACAACCGCTGAACATGTTGAAACTTTGATAACTTCTTAAAAAAAAAAATCTAATCTAATAGTATATACTTTTCGGGCATGGTAATAGTCCTCAAAATCAGGTATTATAAAGAAAGCTGTGAAGAAATTTAAAAGTAGAACTGCAATAGATATGCTAAACCCTAGACATCATTAAGGGTTACTGCTGTTAGTGAAAGTATTAAAGAAGTTCCAAAGTGATTCATTACATGATTTACATAACGTTAGAGCAGTGGTTCCCAAACGGTGGTCCGTGAGATGCTTAAAAATTTTCCATGAATCAAATTTAAAAGGTATTGTATCCATACCTTGTCGCTTGTTGTTTATTCACTGAGATCTCAGTTATTAGAAAATAAACACAAAAAATTTTTAAGTAATTATTTACCTATTTATAACCCATATAAATGTACCTATGAAATTATATATTTTATAATACATACATTATACCGGAGTTACATGAAGCATATTAAAATAATCATATAGTTTATTATTCTTAAATTTTGAGGTCCCTACTAAAAACAAAAATATAATAATGGTCCTTAATCAAAAAAGGTTGGTAAACACTGCGTTAGAGTGTTCAGAGATATTTTCTCATCTTTGTAAAATTCAGTCTACACAAAAACTACTGATTAGATGTTAAAATAAGAACTGTGGGATCATTATTTTTCGTTATTAAAATAACACCCATTTTTCATTTCGATGGATAAATCAACAAAACGAAACTATCTTATTTGAGCAGTGAATATCAGAAGTAACTGTCAAAAGACCGTTATATCTACAAAAAGTCTCTGTTCCTTCAAAGTCCGTCATTTGCTCTGGAAGTGTTCTAGAGGTATAAGAGACACTCTTAACAGGCACGAAGTAAGTAACACAAGACGTCAGTTCTGATGGCTACTGTTATGTTATTACTAATTTTTTTTTACCGTAAAATTGAAAATACAGGCGGGGAATATATGTGATTTTAACGGGACGGTGTCCAAGCTATATAAAACGTTTCGTTTACACTTTGTTGCGTGGGAAATTTCCCAGATGCATAATATCACATTTTGATTATGTGAATTGGAAACATCATCAAAATTGGATTGAAAACATTCCAAAGATTGAACCACATTCCCTTCCAACTATGAATTGACATGGAAGGTCTATACCCGGTTCAATGACAGTATGCCTAACTGACTGAATTATATATTAAACAATAACCTGATAATAATTTTATTGTCACATATTAACATTGATGATTATAACTCATTATGACTTTATTGTACCTGATTGTAGATAATTTTATTTTGAAAACATCTGTGTCCGGGTATCGCTAGTGGCGCTTGGGAGTGTTGAAGTAGTGCCTAATACACCATTGCGTGGAGCAATTGTTAGGATAGAGCTTTTGATAGGCCCGAATGTACTGGCGATGCACTGAGGGTAGGGGTTTTTAAACACTGTCCAGCTTTAATCTGCCAATTGGGTGTCTGGAGGTCTGGACGTCAAAAGAAATGAAAACGATTAATCTAAGAAAAAGTAAGTTAGGTTTAACTAGAGGGGCAGCGTGCACCATAAAGTTTAATTAAACAATAATAACAATGACCGATTGTGATTTCACCGAATATAAAATTAAAAAATAACAGAATATTGTAAATTTTCTAAAAAATATATCATATATATATATCATTAGTATAATGTGTTTGATTACCAACAATAGTTAATGCAATATGTGGTTTATTTTTATTAAAAAATAAATTATTTTTTATATAGAAATATTCTTGAATACAATCTAAATACTTTTAAATAAGGCCTATTATGAATGTTGTAAATAAAAAATAATTATTGTCTGAATTGTAATTTAATACAGATACTATTACAATTACTATTAATACTATTTTTTTATTACAAAATTAATTAGTTAATTATTAATTTGCTTCATGGCCATTTGCACAGCATAGATTTTTTTTTTTATACATAATCAATTCAGTCTGCAATCATTGTATCTCATATTCAAATTTTTTATAATATTTTTGGTACAAAGATACAATTAATAAAGTAACTTAAAAAAGGTACGTTTTCTTATAAAAGAACTATAAAATTTAGTTGGTGAAGGTCTATCTTCAATTTCAATTGAAAAATTAATTATAATTGTTAAAAAATATTAATGGCTATAATTTCAATATTGGGCCTTAATTGAATATTTATTTTTATCAATAAAAAAATATTCATTTAAAAATAAAATATTTATCTTAAAGATTTGTTATTAATAATGCTTTAAGTTATAGAAGTGTAAGTTTGAAAACGAACGAATTTGTCTATTAAAATGTAGTCTTTAGTGGAAATTTATTGATAGTAATTTATTAAATTTTTTACTAATTCCTTTTTTCTATTTCTATCTCAATTTTAATATATATCATATATATATTGTATACACTATATGTATAAGAAAAAAATTGTCTTTAAGAATACGTAGTGATTAAAACAAAACGGCTTAATTTTTCTTGGAGTTTTTATATTGAAACAGTAAGAGAGAGAGAGATATAATCCTCAATAATGTTTATTTAGAAAGATTTATACTCGCACGCTAAATGGATGCTGGAATATTCAAATTTAAGTTCTTTTATATGCAATCCAAAGCAGTCCGTTCCATTTCACTCCACTGAATTGTGCCTAAGCAGATCACATAAATTACATGCCATTTTTTCTTAAGCGAGTACTAAAAAAAGAGAGAGTAGGGGGCCTTCGAGTGAGAGTTTGTAGTTTTGAACTACGCGCCTTAGTCTGTGAAAATCCGCTTAAAAATCACAAACTATACAACAGGCGGTGTTAAGTTTACAAAAATTCCAGAAAACAAAAAAAGATACTTGGACGGACTACAGCAACATTTTCTTGCCATACTTTGGTGCAGTTTTCAATGTTGATGAAGTGAGCTGCTGCGCTGGTGATGAAGCCACTTTAGGCAAAAATTATAAATAAAGAAAAAATTCCATGTTTTTTATTGTTTTTGTAATGAAAGCACTAAAACAGAAACACATGTCACAGATTTTTTTCACTTTCGGAAGCACTTAAGCACTCAGCGAATCTGTATCTGCGGCAGTTGCGCCACACTGCGAAATGCAAATATCTCATACGTACGCTCTGGGTGAAACGGTCCAAAAGCAAACAATGACAAACGGAATGTTTTTTTAGTTGTTGCTTATAGGAATCTTAGGTTGTTTGGTTATTGGGTTCTTTGACTGTTTGGCTGTTTCGTCTGTTTGGGGTAGAAATATGCCGCCCGACCAAAATACAAATTGATTATTCCCCTTTGACACTCAAGTCCATTATTTATGCGCTTCATTGCGATTATTTAATTCTTATTTTCGGAATTCCGTAATTCCGTAATTCGGTTAGTCTCTGTCTGTGTGGATACGTCATCACGTAGCTCCATTTGTAATTTTTATTTTTGGAAATCTGTATTTGTACTTTTAATCAATTTTTTGTTGTTATTTCCTTTTTTTTTTTTTTTGTATTGTGATTTGTCTTAATTTCATGATGTTCTTTAGTTATTCCAAGATCCTAATTTATTTTTTATTTTCGTGTTTCGAATTTTTGAAATCATTTAAAGCGCATTAAAGCTTAACGGCATAAAATATGTGATTAATAATTTAAAATTTTTCAAAGTGTTCAGAAAATCAAATTATTCACACATAATTCGTAAAAGGCTTAAAACTTCCAAAAACTTAAGTTGAATTATTACGCTTTGTTCAAATGCAACAAAAGCTGTTGTCTTTTTGCCAAAGACCCACTAAATAAAATTTTACTTTAGTACCTTTTAAAAAGTATAATATTTCTGTTATTGTAGACGAAATTATTTAACAAATGAGTTCCATAATTCATGAAAACCACCAAATCAAATTATTAATATGCATGAGTAAGGAAGAACATTTGGTCCTAGTGAACTCTTAACACTAATGTACTACAAAAATCTGTAAAGAATATATAACATAAAACAAAAAAAAACTGCTAATTCTAAAGTTTTTTTTTCTTCAGAAATCATCCATTGTGAATACTGCAATCGTTGTGGAACAGAAGTGCTTATTAAATGTATTGTTTTATTATGTTGAAGCTGTTTTGAGGTAGTGCACTTAAGCATTTATACTCTTTTTTAACTCGAGGTATTTTCAAAATCCCTCTTTACACCTTGACTAGATTATTGTTACCACTTCAACAGACTAAGTAATAACTGACCTCAGATCTGCATACCTCCCCGAGGAACCTGTAACCATTCTGAGATATGATAACGCGGTGTTGGTAAGTCTGTCAGTTTTCGCAAATAATTTCACGGCTCTATCCTTTATATATTTTTTGATGGGATCAATCTTGATGTCCCTGAGGATGTCATTCGTCCTAATGTATCAAGGAACTTTGAAAAATCTTCTCAGAGTCTGGCTTTGTGCAATTTCTAGCAGGTGAATAGTTAATAGCTTTGCTAAACGCTACATAACCGTATAGAAGTGGTGGACGAATTATTTGGTTATATATCAGTTTCCTGTGCTTAGCATTGAGATTTTCATTTCTGAATAGCGGTTGGAGGTGATGAAGAATTTTGGCTGTTTTATTGCTTAATAAACTTAAGCTGGTATCACAAACTATTCAGTTTATTTAGAAAAAACTATAAAAGAGAATGTAGTATAGTTCTTAGGATATAAGAACATTAAAGGACTACAATGAATATAAGAATGAAAAAGCAGATGGTTTGATCTGCCTGAAAAAACTATAATAGAGAATGTAGTGTACTTCATAGGATATATGAACATTGAAGGACTACCATGAATATAGAAATGTAAAAACAGATGGTTTGATCAACTTGATGCTTCACTAGATGTGTCTCTAGGCTTATATTCCTTTTAAGATCGTTAAGAGAAATACATCCTCTACACTCTTCAGCTTGCCGACAATGTTTGCAAGACACTAAAGTCATGTGTGACCTAACTGTCGATTAAAATGGTTCTCATATATCAAGAACAGATTTTGATAACTCGATAAAAGAGACCACGTAAGTCTTACAAGGCTTCTGCAGATCTCTCTAGTCACTAGTGTATAATGACAGGAAGAAGAAGCTATTAGGCATTTTCTTTGTGTATGTCCAGCATTGGCCTCCAGACGAAAAATATATTTAGGAAAGTTCTTCTTTAACAGTTTTATATTTAATAACGTGCAAATATGATTTGCTAAATAAAAAGCTATTACTTAAAATACACTTACTACAAATGATATCTGCACTATACATAAAGGCCGTGGTATCACAACAGGCCATTATTCGAAATCCAGTAGGTTTTGGTGTACAGTTCAACCTGATTTATATGTATAGGTATCACAACGTACTGATATTTGAAGCATAAAATAGATCAAAATCTGTTTCACAGTTTTTAAATGGGCTGCAAAAGAATTGCTAGAATAACTGCTCCATATCTTATCTTATATTCTCATTATAAGAGGGAAACTACAATATGAAGTATTTTAAATATTTAAGAGCAACGTTTCAATATTAGAAGCAGAGGTTCAAGAATTTGTTCTCACGTTATAAACAAGGGTATTCATGAAGAGGAAATCTATATTTTCATACACAGTTAGTTAGCTATCAAATCTATTTTAGCAGTTAAGAAAGTTCATGAAAGATGCCGGTTCATGAACTTATTAGGTATTAGTTTTAAAGTAAATAGTTTGGGTTTCTATATATATTATACAAATATAATGCGGAACGAACACGCTAATGACCTAGACAGATTTGGTGCCTCTTTGATAGAGGTCCCCGTTTCCTCACAGAATATACCATCACTTTCTTTGTCAGGATAACAGGAATGGGCCCAATAACAACACAATATATCTTCAGCAGTCAACTCAAGAGTGACATAGCTTACATACGGTAATTATAGAACTTTTGACTTAACTCACATGAACAAGTTAAATCAAAAATAATATCGGTTCTTATGGAATACTGTTTACAGCTCTCGCACTACGGTTTAGATGTACTTCTCCCAAGTAAAAAATCAAAAAATAATTGAATTATAGGAATACATAAAGTCAGACTGAGTCTACACTCTCAAAACTCTTGTAAATCATGTTTACCAGCACGTGAATAAGAGATACCAATACAACTGTTCAGTTTAGGCTTATTCAGATTTAGGCATAGGCTTATGGATGTGCTATTTTTTAGTTTACTCAGCGATATATCCAACTTTAAAATTGGCCATAATCTTGCAATTACCTATATGTTCGCCTGGTTTTAATATGATCAACCATCTATCATTACGAGAAACTTGGATTTAAAATGGCTTTCTTAGCCAATTGTGGAATATATCATCCACTACATTTACCTAACTGGGAATTTCTATAGTAGTTCTAAGTTTATTTCCGATGATTCGTATAAATATTTCTGAACAATACCATGTATTTTTCATTGGAATGAAGAAGTGAAGCAACTGTCTTCTTAATAATAAGAAGTTCTGAGGCTTGTTCAGATTAAGTATCTGAATTTTATCAAAGCTTGTGGCTATTTTTAATTATATAATTTATACGAAAACAGCAAAATATATTTCTGCAGCTTAATTATTTTCAATCCTGTACAATTTTAATGGAATAGAAGACCAACAGATACAAAAATGACTTCGAGGTGTGAATAAATCTACGACTAAGCATCCTAAAGTAAATATTTACACTTGCAATCTGCATTAATCTGCTTTCATTGACTATCTGAACTTAGATTCAAACACTTGTTAGGCGATTATCATACATTGTACCTAAGATATACCTAATAATTTTTACTTTTATTGCTTGATTTTACAGATATATGAATATATATCTACTTTTTTTATTTTTAAAAAATCAAAGCGTGAATATCTTTAATTTATAGTTTGTCGCAAATATGCTGAATACATATAAAAGTAATTTCTATGCAAAAACCTAAACGAATGGAATTTTTTAATTTCTTCTTAAAAAGAGCGAAGAATGTAATTAAATAAGTATATATATTGAGCAAATACGTGCATAAAATATGCATAAGTACATAGGTAGTGCCTATTCGAGTATGTCTATTTGTATCTGGACACGATCATAGCAAAAGAATCAGAAGCAATCAATTTAAGATGTTGTGATAACCACAGGTAGTCAACTCGGAAGATATCGATGTGCTTTAATAAATATGATAATAGCAGTGCACCGCAGAGATACTCAGCACTGTAATAAGAGGCAACTTTGGCAAACAGATACCGCCACATGGTACGCCATCAACTAGGTTAGACTATGTAATTTTTATATGCGCGCATACGGATGAGTATGTGAGTATACAAGTGCGAATAATTAATGTTACACCCATGCCAAGCGCGAAACTTGCGGTTAATGCATTGTACAATGCTACGAGTATGTACCAGGAGAAAAGAGGTTATAGCGTATGGAGATTGGAATATAAGCGATTAAATGTATACTCATTTTAGCCACAAACATTGTCCGGATATGTCAATGAACCGATTGAGCGCGCGTAGGAAGACATTCATCTGGTTCGCGGTTATACTTATTACACGTGTACTCGTCTCTTCCACACACATATGAATGAACGAACGCTCGTGTAATAACAATAATAAATTGTGTTGAGATTAATTGAATCATTTGCACTTTTGGTTTCAATTTCTATATATTTACATAAAAGTGTTTTTAATATAAAAGCCAGTAGCGAAATATCTATTGACAATAAAATTTATTCATTATTATGTTAAAATTAGTTAGATTAACCCTAACCCAGAGGTTGACCTTTGTTAATTAAAAATATTATTAGCCCAATAGCTCTGTTTCTTCTTCTTTGCTGGATTAAACGCGAGTTAGTATCCAAAGCACTTAAACTCAATAGTGTTTGTGACCATTCGGATGATCCAATGCAATAAGAGCTCCGTTGAGTTCTGATAATAAGAGCTTCAGTTGATTTTATAAAAGTATAGTTTATTGATCAAATTCTGATGCATCCGGAATAGTACGGATTACTAAAATTAATCATTGAAGGCAGAATTGAAGGCAGAAGTAGTCCTGGGAGATGAAGAATATCATGGCTGAAGAATTTACGTCAATAGTTCAATAAAAGTACAAAATCACTTTTTCGAGAGGCTATAGATAAAGTCAAAATCGCAATCATGTTAGCTAACGTTCGAAGCAGACAAGGCACCTAGAAGAAGAAGAATAGTTTAAATCAAAGCATATTTTCCTGACAGAATATATATATAATGCTGCAATTATCCCAAAAAGTTCCATAATTAAAAAAATATTTATATATAGAGCACTATGAATATCCTAAAAATTCACTAAATTAAAAATAAATATCTGTAGTTATGAAAAAGTTTATTTCTAATGATTAACGTCTTTTTTCAAAAATAACTATATTAGAATTTGAACTATAAATATTTGATTATAGCCATTTATTTTAAAAAAATACTTCCACATGAAAATTTTTTTTACGTACATATCTTCTTTCTTTATATACGAATAACATTAGTTTCTTTTAAGTCCGCTCCTGTATTTAGTATGTAAATCAGTATGGTGTAGTAAAAGTATGTAATACTATACTTAATTTATTATAAATATACACATATTTTTATAATTCTTTATTACTGGCACTCAAGAGTTATTACATGAAAGTACTTAAGATATATGAAACTTTGCTGATAATTATCGTAGATTTTAATATATAATCATATACTTGAAATATAATATATTTTTAACAGAGGTAATAATTAAAAAGTTCATTACTAGTTAATAATAAAAATTTTGCAGTTCATATTTCATTCAATTAATTTAAGTTAAATGATATTTTTAAGACCATTGACTGGTGTAATAGATATGAAAAGTAAAGAAATTCCACAATTATATTATGGAATAGTATTATACAATATATTAATTAATAGCTAATAAAATTTATCGTGGAACTCAAAATAGATTATCAGATAAATAATTAATATTTAATATCCTATAAAAAAATATACAGTTTTTATTTTATTGTATAATTATAAATCTTTTTGCTTACTTATATTATTACAATATCTGCTATTCCTAATTATAAAAAATCATTGGTACATATTATCACAATTACTTTTATATTCAAAAAATTTGGACGTCATTAAAAACCTTAAAAAAAAGTATATTACCACTTTAAAGACAAATTAAATAACCAACCTATTAGATTTATTTTATACAACCTATGGCGGTTTAGAAAAAATATAGATTAAATTGTAAAATTTACATATCTCTCATTTGTAATAAAACTGGAGTGTGGCGAGCATGACAGAAGCCTGGGTTTAATTGCTTTTTGGTGCCTTCTAAAAAACATATTAATTTAATATATAAAATATAGTCTTAAAGACCATTTTGACATACTTATTTTTATTTGAATGTGAACGCTTTTAAAAAATAATTATAAATAATTAAATAAAAAAAATATCTTTATGTTTTACTCAGATATTTTTTTATAAAGAACTTACAGAAATATTTACAAATTTTGAGTTTAAATTCCTTTAACAATTTATGAAATCACAAAGACAGGAAATGTATTTAAATGAAGTTAAATATTTCGAATATAAAAGCGCACTAAAAGAATACTAAATTCTTGTGATTTGCTTTTCAATTCAAAACAAAAATGCTCTAAAACTGATTTAACGATGCTCTAATCCTTTAAATTATTGTCAGAAAAAAGAAACAAAAATTATTCAAAATTTAATTCTAAAGTTCAATATCGGAAGTTGCATCAAAAATTTTGAACGTTCTTAACGACTATAAGTGTGCGCTACATTTTTACTTTATAAGTATTGACAAACAATACTCGTATCTGGGCACTGATGTGCTTAAAAAAGGGAGAATCCAAACCAATTGTGAGTTGCATCGGGAGACAGGAGAATACAATATATACATCTATGGTATTCTATGTCTATAGAATTTAAAGCACTCTATAATTCTATAAAGAATTATTTCACAATAAATTGTTAAAAGTTATATGAATATAGTTAGATGTAGAGTAAACATTTATAGCGATCGGTCAAGCGAATTGATTCTTCATAGAGAAGTAGAAATAAAGCAGTGAACTGTTATATTAAACATCACAATTAATGAAAAGATACTACTATATATTAACTTTATTATAAATAAGAGGAACACATGTACCGATATTAATATTATGGCGCATACGACACGTGAAAGATATACGCAACTTAAAGACAACAGCAGCATATATTAGAATTTGAGTCTATGTCGAAGTCATAAAGGTAATATAGGTATTAATAACACAACTCAAGTTATATATAGAAAACAACATGTTGGAGACAGTTAAGTCCTTAATATATTTAAGATCAATTATATTTGGCAGCAATGACACAAGTAGATAAATTAATAAGAGAATCCTATTTGTTCAAAATATATATTATAGCTTAAAAAGAAATAGTTTAATAATAAACTACTTACTATAGAGAAAATCAAAGCTCCTGCTTTACTAGACACTTTCATTACCAGTTAATTTTCCCTTATTCGACTTGTCTTTACATTTTCTTACTATGTATAGGTATTTCAGATAGCACACTTCAGAACCATTAATATATATTTCCACATAAAACTAGATTATATTGCTCAACGTCTAGTTAGTACTTTACGTAGAGCTCAGAATTAAATCTTGTAACTACTATTAACTCCTCACAACATTTTAAGTTGTATCCTTGTTTAGGAGTGTTTTATAATTGTATTAGAAATAATTAGATGTCATTTGCTTCTCAAGTCTTACATACTAGTAGGCGGTTCTTAAGGTTTCTTGTAGTTAGTAAAACTGTTGTGAACTATTTCATATAATGTGCTTTCTTATTTGCTCTGTATTTTTGTTCATCCTATTTAGGTTTGATCAGGTCAAGCAACCAATATAATAAATTTTGAGATATGTATATACATATATATAAATCAAAATATATAATATTCTCCAAATAATATTTTAAATCAATTTAAAATAGATCAAATTGTTTTTTCAACGTATATATATTATCTTAGCTTATATATATATATATATATATGTTAGAGAAAAAGTCTTTTAAAAATCCGTTTCTGCAATGCTCTGTGCAGTATCACTGTCTCACTCACTTCCTCTTTCTTGAAGTAACTGCTATCTTCACATACACAGACCACATTTTGACAAGTAGGGTAAACAGACGTAGCCTACTATCTGTCAATCATTTATAAGGTGACCATATGTCAACAGGGTGACTCGTCTCTAACATATATATCTTATCTATATATATCTTATCTTATCTTATATATATATACTATCTTATCTTATATAGATATATATATATTATCTTACTATATGAGATCTTAATGTGTACCAAATAGATGGCACTTACCATTATTTGTAGCTCCATTAAACAATGAGACCACAAGCAAACCATCATTCGAATGCATTTGGACTGATCTGTTGGCTTTGTGTAAGAATCTCATACGACACTCGCACAATTGAATGAAGGCATTTAAGACTCATTGATCGTAATCAATAAATTTTGTATTTTGTATTGATTTACGTTCTCTGCTTTCAGATACATTCGGTCTTATAACATGTATGGGTGTATACGATCGTTTTGGTAGCAACTCCATGTGGACATTTATTGTTTTCAGTATAAAACGGTTAAGTAAGGCCTACGAATTATTATGATTTTGATTCTTTGGTTATTTAGTAGAAATGTCAGATTATTTATTAGCATAGGGAATATGTATCTTGTTTTTTTCAGCTTTTTTTTTCTTTTTGAAAACTGTGTCGTAAAACTGTGTGGCAATAATCATTGAAGGAGTAACTTCATACAATGAAACACATAATCCCGTGAGAGTATTGTACTTACACTTTATGATTGCGACAATTTTAAGTAGTTTTTATGTAGACATTATCATAAGCGTTAAATTTATCTTGTATGGCTATTTAAGTGTTAAGACAATTTTTATTATCGAATAATGTAAGCGTTACTGAATGTTAGAATATTAAATTCTACACTAAGGAAAGGGTCAAACTCAATTGCACATTAAAAATGGGATTATTTTCAGTACAGAAGTTTATTAAAATTTATGTAAAATTGAGTAACATGAAATTTCTTAAAATACACGCTTTGGACTATAAAATATCTTAGGGATTTGTGATGACATTATTAGAAATGCAAACATTTTTTATTTCCACTTATGTATAACGAAAATAATGTTCATTCCTATTATGGTATATGGGAGATATTCATAAAGGTATTTATCGTTGATGTAGTCTGTCTTGTATGTATAAAATCTTTAAGTGTTGCGTTTTTCTCTTAATGGTAATCAATTTTTTAGTTTTAAACACAGTTTTGTTGCAAATTCTTGTTAATCCAACATTTTAGTGTTATCGCCCGAACAATCATTACCATATAAAAACAATACTTAATTGCTAACAACTCCATTAGGTGAGCAACTTCTGCCACTTTAACAACCGCAATGAGGCATTTTACGGCATTGCAGCTTTTTTAATTGCAAATAAAAATTTTAATGAACACTCAAGCGAAATCTTCAATTTAATATGACAAATTAACAGCGCTTATAAGAGTTTGTTAACCCAGCGCGAACAATTTAACGAAGTGCGGCGGCAAACGGAATAACGCAAAACTCAAAACGCAATAATGCAACAACGTAAAGTTAAAAGCTGCGCATGCGTGAAGTTTTTAGCAACAAATCAAAGGTAGCGTAAGTAAGTATCGCAGTACTTGCATTGCGTTGCGTTGCGTTGCGTTACGTTACGCATGCGCAACGGCAGCCAACTGCAGTTAACTGCAGTCAACTGCAATGTAATTACAAAGTTAATAAATGTAATTTTCAACTAGAATGACAGCTTCTAGTTTAAAGATATTTTTCTATCGAAAAAAAAATTTTTATTTTTATATTTTTTTCATATAATATTGCGGCTAAATTAACACTTCACTATGCGTAATATTTGCAATAAAGTGGATTTATCAAAAACTGCAAATGCATTTCCTACTTAAAGTGCACCACAACTCTGCCGGCATTTCAGCTTTGTCTGCATTCTGTGTCTGCGCATTTCAGACTCGTATCTATGCATCTCTGAAGTTAAATTTACGCTTAAAATGCCAAAAGCCAGGCTAAATTATGAAATGAAATATGTTTATTTTGGTAGCGTGTAATTAATTAATGCAGTAAAAATATTTATGTACTCATTTTAATGAGAAAAAACGATTTCGATATGAAATTGTTTAAATCGAAACAGTTGCTCTTGTGTTGGATAAAAAATGCTGCATTGTATGCAAAACCGTTAAGAAATGTTGCCCAACAATTTGTAATTCACATAGCTCAAAGTTAATTTGTATCTTGATTTCTTGAATAATGTTTACTGCACGAAAATATTTTTTTTTTCACATAAAAATACGAAAAGTTGCACAATTTCATACTTGTATCTAAGAATTTTCATTTTAAAAGATTTTTCCAATGAATAAATAATCAATTTTTGTTGTACATCTCAAGCATATCAATTAGAAACAACATAATTATAAAGTATTTTATATTAGAAGAATTTGCTATATATACCATGAGTATAAAATGAGAAAATATTTTTGTTAAATTCCTCGAAGGACTCAAAACGTGTTGAAAAACACTGCAGGTTATCGCACCAACAAGTGTTGCACTACAAAACATTTTTTTTTCATCTCCATAGTTTCTATCATGTATGCATCTCTTCTGCTTATCTGGATTGGAGTGTTCTAAATAATTTGTTGATAGCTCATGCGAAGATAGCACCCCAATAGCTGTGAGCACGTATCAATGAGTTAGTAAAAACTGACATACTTTACAGGTGTAAAGATACAAAGTTATCATCGATGGTTCTATGAATTATGACAATAAATTGAGTGCTCAAATGATCTGGATAATAGAAACAATATTGGAAATAGGTTTCGTAAAAAGTGGTATATCATTCTGTTGTAATAAATCCACCAAGTCAAAATAAATTAAAAATAATAAAATTATACCAAATTACGACTTCGAGACGCGGGATGCTTCACTAGGAATAAAGGAGAGCAGTAAGTAAATAATTAAATAAGGACTTAAAGATCAAATACTTAAATCCTATAAACAAAAGAGATAAGAAAAGAAAATTAAAGTAGAGAAATTGAAGCAAATCCTTTAAAATTAATTTAGGTTGTACCATTCTACAGTAAATAGAACCTTTGATAAATAAAAGAAAGTAAAGATGTTATAAAAGGCCCTGCCGAAGTTTAAACACACTTTTTATAGAATCTGGAACCTACATTGCGCACTTATTTATACGATAATATGTGCAATTTATATTTCAATTAAATATATATTATTTATATATTTTTATATTATATATTTAATTTATAATAATAACAAATGGTATCTATAAGTGACTTAAGTCTTCAAAGCGAATAAATTAGGCCAACAAAGAAAAAGCAAACACTAAGCTACTAAATAGAAGACTCACCTAATAATTTAGTTAAAAAGTGAAAACCTAGACGCAGATTGTAAACCAAAAAAGCATGGTTTAAAATGCCAACATAAAGCAGAACCTCTCAAAAGGAATGCAAAAGCGGTTCCGTGGCGGAATAATAGCCCCCGAAGAGGGAGTGCTTTAGTTCGTGTACTACAAATTAATATGTCGAGTACACTATTCCTATACACTATATATAACATATTTATAATTATATATATATATATCATATATTATTATATGTAATATATATATATATATTATATATTAAATAACATTAAAAAAAGTTGGTATAAACTTTTTATGCATTCTTATATATCATTAACTAGAAAAATCAAAAAAGTTCTTAGTGTGAATGGTAGTACACAATATAGAATGAGATTCATTTGAAGTAGAAATTTATAAAACAACTATATTCAAATCGATGTAACTTTCACTACGAACAGTCTCTTCCATTATAGATATCTAAATTCTAGATTACTAGAAAAATGAAAAATACTAAAACGAACATTCGGACAGCTTAAAAAAACTCAACTTGTCGAGTTGATCTAGAATATATTGTGTTCTAGTATACTTAAAATAAAAAAAAATATATTCTAGATTAGAAGCTAATGCATTGAAATATAAAAAAACACTAAAAACACGCAGTCGGACAGGTCTTATAAATTCAATTTGTAGAGGTGAACTAAATATTTGTGAATCTGGAATACTTTAAGTGTTCTACGATGATCTCTTTAATGAGTTACAAAAATCTTGACAAACGTTAAACCCATTAAACCCATTTTCCATTTTTTTTGCGATTCATATTGTCTAAAACATTTGTTCTGCACAATGTCAATACAAGTCGTTAAGATGGCTTCTACATCTACAAAACACTTATCTTTCATTGGCAGATGAATTTTTCTTAAAAGGTAAATGTAATATCTATTTTTGAAAACCTGTATACAACAGATTAAAAGATATTGACTAATAGGCTAATAGCCAACATTCCATTATAAAAGCTAGATGGAATTGTGAGAGACAAAAACCGAGTTAGTGTGTGTTTTGCAGATGATTTCAAAAAAGATTTTAACAATTATTTTCAGGATTGGAAAATGGTTTGGTTTGAGTGTATTGTACTAGGAAGGGAGTACTTTAAAGATGATGGAATAAATTTAAAAAGATAAACATTTTAAAACTTATAAAGACATTAATCATGTATGCAGATTCTTACGTTTTGATGATACCACCATTTATTAACCCAAATTTATATTCAGAAGTCAATCTGTTATACATCAATTTATCCCAAAAAACAATCTCTACAAATAAAGGTATTCATTTTTCGTTCTCTAAGGTACTCATTCCATACATACATACCTAAGCAAATATTTTTTTCGCTTACCACGATTATGGCAGTAATTATCGAATTACAGACACTCACCTGTACTATTCCCGTCAGTCATTTCCCTTAATAACACCGAAGGAAAACAGTTTCCACAGCAAAATCGAGAAAATATTTGTCAAATTTTAGCTATGCAAAGAGCGCGTCTGAAATTGGTCTCGTTAACATACTTGACCGCCCGTTGGGAGCTGCAGGTATACTCGTTACTTCCAAAAACAAGTTAACTTTGGACAGTAGAAAGTCAAAGAAACGGAAATGAAGAATAATAACAAAACATGTAAAGTAAACGTGTCCGGAATAATAATTGCAAGTAAATATTTTAACACATTTTTTTTGAGTATTTGAGTATTGTTCTGCTGTTGTCCTCAGTGAGAAGTCAGTATCTTCAATAGTTGAAAAGGGCAAAGCATCTTCCTTCGTATAAAGCATAAGTGAAGTGTATGAGTGCTGAGTATTTCCAAAAGCGTTAAATGTTAAAATATTGATAAGAATAATGCGATACAGTTACGCTATCGAGTCGGTACGTGTGTGGACACTTGTCGAGTACGAATATCAACAAAATCATAAAATCCATAACGTTACACGTCATTAAACTGTAAACAAAACCTCACTTCTCAAGTAAAGCAACAGCCACATAAATCTACTATCTCCACTACATACACTACCAACACTGGCAAGATTACCAAGAGACTACCTTCGTTACAGTCAGTAAGCAGTGAGAAGATGCCTGCCACATAAATTATCGATGATATATATATTTTTTACATTTGTCCGGCACATTTTCGGTACTTCATCCACAGTTCTTTGCGTTTTTTACGCTTTCGGTTATTTACATTTACGTTTCCACCTTTGGTATTGCTACGTGACGCACATTACGTGTTTGCAGTATAGGATGGATTTGCTTCCTTGGCCGTGGTCGCATGTTTACTTATTTGGATGCTGTGCTGAGTGGTGCATTAAAGATGCTATCTTACACACACTATCTTAGTATCTCTTACCTTTTTCCAAAAATTGCTCAATTTTTGTTATTAATTTTTTTATTTCTTTATATTTGAATGAAATATTTCGGGTTGCAATTGCGGGTGTGAGACTTCAGCTACCAAGAAATTATGTTCTTTTAACTGTTTTATGAAGATGCTGTCACTTTGATAGCAGTTCAGATCAGGATGTAATTTTTTTTTATTTTTATTTATTTGATTATTCTTGGATTTCTCTTGACTTCTTGATTTTCACTACAAGTTTGTCATTTATTGCGGTTTTGATTTAAATTTATAACTTCTACTTTCTTACAAATGCTCTTAATATTTGATTTTTAATTTAATTTTCCCAGAAATAATTTTTATTTATTTTTGAGTTTAAATAAGTGATAATTAAAATAAATTGAATTTAGTTATTACAAAATTAAAAAATATTTTTAAATTCACAAGGAAAGTATTAATGCAGAAAGACCTGATGTTATTGAACAAATAAAAAGAGCTCTAATAACCACAAATCCAAAAGGTTCTAGTAAATCCAATTTCACTGTAGTTAAATCTATCTCTAGTGTTTTAATTTTAAAGATTTGAACACGATTATACAGTTAAAGATGTTGTGGTTTCCATCGATTTAATATAAAATTATAGATAATTAAAAAAATAAATGCTAAGACATAAACAGTGCAAGCAATCAAGTAGTTTGACATCAGCATTCTATGACATAAGCTCTCTAACTGAATATAAAGCATTGTATCTTGCAAATAAAAGTCAGAATATGTCTCTTTCCGAATTTCTCTTTGCAAATAAAAACAGGAACTTCGAACTCAAAATTCTTTGCATTACCTATAACAAAGTGGACTAGTCACAAAGTTTGTGCCTAAATATCTTCTCCCCTTTTAGTCAGAGACGATATTTTATCACATCAGATCCATCTTATTTAGATAGTAGCTCATTTTATAATACCTGTTACGTAACCCGCAACCAATTTAGGGCTTGTCCTGCTGAGGAATGAAGTTCCGTTGTAGTTAGATAGGCACATATTCTTCAAATGGTAGTGCAACCTGTATGGCAGTCTACAAGCTACATATAGTCTCTCATACTGATAAAGGGTGTCTTTCGGTAGTCATAAGGGCGACATTCTTAACCCTGTTAAGTCAATGATGTTGTTTTTCATTTTTTGATTTATTGTTTATGTTATGTAAATGTTACTTGTTGATCTGAGGTCAATTAATAAACAATAATTCAGTCAAGGCGCAGAGAGGGGTTTCGAAAAAACCTCGCAGTTAATAGAGAGTAAAATTGCTTAAGTACACTGACTCAACTAGCTCCAAAATAATAACACCATCAAATTTTTAATGCAATCAATTCTAGCATAACTACGAGTATGTATCCTAAAAAAGTCTTGTATCTCCCTTTTGTTCACCAGTAGTATCAATGAGAAGTTTCAAGAGGACTATATCTTGATTGCTAGTTTACTATTTGTGTAGATATCCATATAACCATCAGAAAATTTAAGGACAATTTTCAAGACAAAAATGCTATTTATTTAGATATAAATATACATACTTTCTATCCTTTTAGAGGATTTAAATCAAACGCAGACCGCAATAAGATGCACCTGCTTGAATAAAGCTATCACGAATGAGACTATCGTGGTGATTCTAATGACTTTTATGCTAATTCCTTGTTTAATTTTATCATCATCCACATATCACACATTTTTTCGGGTTGCAGATAGGGAGCGCTACTTTTTCCAGCAATACAATTGATTAGAATTTTCTTTTCTTCATTTAAGTTTGTGTCGTATGGTGGCTAACATCATTGTCACCCTTCAAAAATGCAAGTAACAATGGTATCAAGTCTATCGACTATTGAATTGCTACTTATTAAATGTAGAATTAATTTTCTACTAACGAATCTAATGAGAGCATTAATCCATGGAATTTTTTTATAGTGTACGACAAAAGTTTCCGTATACCCCCTATCGTATGACTAGGACCATTTTGGTATATTCAATTTTTTTATTTGTACTAGCTCTCTTCTAGATTTTTCCCAATATAGAATTATATTCTGTTTATATTTATTTCAATTATTATGAAATTTTCTAATAATAGTATAATTATAAATTTAAACTTATAACTGATAGCATTTATTAAAATAAACGATATTCATTCTGCTTTCAAAGGCAAGATACCCATGAATATAACTAATTTAAAGTTCTGTTAAGGTCAAATAAATGTAATGTATTAAATTATTTTAGTCAGTAAACGTTTCCAATCATTGTCAAATTTTACAAAAAATGGTTTTGCCTATAGAGCAGCTCCTTTCAAGATTATATAAAATGCCAAAATATGTCAAATTTCAGGTAAAGTTCATTTGGAAAATTTATTCTACTATTAATATTTTTTTTTTAAACCACTTTTTATAATATTTCATTTATTTATTTATTACTTTGACTGTTAGAGAAGCAACTTAATAGCACTAAAACCCAATATATTTAGAACAAGTCAAGTCAAACACGAACATGGCATATTCGTGTTTTAGCCAACCTACATGAAATTCAAAGAAAAATGTTGAAAATATCTATCAATAAAATCTTGGCTACATAATTCAAAAAAAAAAAGAAAAAAAATATATATATATATATATATGTGTAGTATAAAATGTTAATAAATATGTACAATTGTAGATACCTAATTTGCAGGCTTTAATAAGCATTAAATAGGCATATTTTTGCAACTCGTAAGCTCGTAAAAGGCAGACGAACTTCCAAACACATACGCCGTCTTGTCAATAGATCGACAGACAAGGCGACCCCAACAGAGAAAACGGGCCATAATTCTAACACGAAGTTAATAGGAACAAAATTATATTTCTTACTAATTTAAATTTAATACGAGGACTCATTGAATGCCGTGCTGTTGTGTCGCAACGTGCGGGTATGAAATATCTTGTAGTTAAAAGTCAATCCGACTAATGCTTGTAAGAATCTAATTTTCCCAAAATCGTATTAAATTCAAAAATGTTATTGAGATAGACAGATGAACACGATCTTCAGAAGTCTCAGTAACGCTGAGCAGTAAAGCAGTGGAGAAGTGAAGCAGTTGTTGTTGGTAGTGAAATTGGTGTTGGAGTTGGAGTTGGTGTTGTATTGCGCTTGTATCCACCCACCGATTATGTAGTTAGATACAATTTCATTTCGACATTTCACACTCTATATATGTACACACCGCACTGTCAGTGCATTGGTGGTGTTGGTGTGCAAACGTAGATATTTAGATTACAGCTCTGATTTGACTACAGTTGTTGTCTTGTCTTGTCTTGGTATATGAAATAAAACTTCCTGCTTTGGTTGAATTTAAAATAAAAAAGAAAAAAAATTAATTTTTATATAGAAACACAAAGCGTTAAAGTCTTACAAAAGCGTTAAAATTCCTCTTTACAACACGATCGGATCGTATTTCTTATTTTTATTGTTGAGCGAGCAGTGGCTGCGATCTCGTTTGTTGGACCAAATGCATCTTCCTTACCTTAAGTCATAATAACAATAATAATAAAATTAATATACAAAAAAGAAGCATTTGAAAAAGTACACCAAATTCGAGAAGTGAAACGTTTTCTTTCATTCACACTTCGAATGTTTCGGAGCTGGAGTTTCGCTATTGGTACTCATACTTTTGATTGCAGTTAAGAGCACCACGAAGAGTTATGATTTTTATTCCTTCTGTGACTTCAGGATGATTTTCCTTCATTATATACGAATTTTATTGTTATTTAATGGCTTAGTTTTACCTTGATTATCGCTGCTATGATATAATACTGGCATGTGAAACTCCAAATCATTGCAGCTAATAAGGCAGCTATTATTGTGCCATTAACTTGTGCGGCGGCACTGTTGGATGTTTTCCTTAGACACTAGCGCCGCTTATAATGCCAATGGATATTCACGTTCAGTCAGAAAACGAATTACTAATTAAAATATAATTAAAATAAAAATTAGACCGATATTTTTATTATTTAATAACATTGCACAAGCATTCGAAAGGCTTTATAAGAAGAGCAACACTGGATAAGATATATGCACTTGATGCAAGTTAAAAGAATGTGAAGTGGAAATTTTTGGAAAAACTTATATGATACGATAAATCCATTTTATGTCAGATTTATACTCAGTTTTTCCTTATATAGTAAAGGAAATGTGTAGAAAACATCGTTTTGACAACCTGTTCCTTTCCAATGTGATATATTTGTAATAAATTTAAGTGTGGTATATTACAAATAATTAAATTTATATTAAAATTTAATTACAAAAATAATAAAATCCATTCCACTATTTTCAGCTTAAGTATTCAGTAATATAAATATATGTAGTTACTTATTCAGTATCAAGCAATAATTAAGGTTAAGCTTAGTAAGGTTAGTTTGGCATCAGTTTGCCAAAAGCTCACTCAAATACACAACATAAGCCTGTAACCGGGATGAGGCATGTTTCAAACGCCAGTCCTGAATATCATTTTAAAGATAGAAATCCCAAACTCTACTACAAAAACAACCTCCCATCGAAAAGGAAAGATTCCCCCATTTAAGTAGAAAAGAATCAAGTGACAAGTCTACAAACTAAAATTGTAACAGCTCTATTATAAAGAAAACTTAAAGATTTTGTATTTTCTCCTAGTCAAAAATGGACACTGGTACATGTCAATAAGATATTGTCGCCATCAGAGCAACAATCTTGACAGAAGTTGTAAGAATGCAGACTAGGCTGTTTGTAGGTATTCAAGTTACTCGTCTAAGTGAGAAGGTGGAATTATTTACACTAAAAGACCGTCATCGGAAAGATGTGCCTGACTCCCTAACATTAATGTGCTGTATACGGAGTAAAACAAACCCTCCTTGGAGTGACATATTCTCCCTCAAAACCGCTTTCGCATTGCTTCGTGGAGGGTCTCTTTTATGTAGGCCTTTCAAGCCATGCTCTTTTGATTTTCGACCTGCGCCCAGATCTTAGACTTTTCCACCTATTTTCTTGTTGTCTGTGGAATTTATTAGCATATATACCAAGTGATCTACTCGAAGATGTTCAACTTTATTTAATTTTTGCTTTGTTTTATTATTTAAATATATTTAACTGCAAAACTCACTGGGCTCAATCCAATAGAGCCCAGGAAAGACACTTATTGTAATTATGCTTTACCGCATCATTACTATTTATGTAAGTTAGTAATCATGACTACATTCTATTAGAATAAACACCACTTTATTTAGCAAAATACTGGATCAAAATATTTATAAAAGATAGCACAATCTTCGTTTACCTTGAAGATGGGTTATGACTACTATTTTTAGAATGGTACGCGGTTTTTGCCATTGATTACTGTGAATAGGAAAAAAATTTCATTATTTAATCGTTCTTAGTCTACTGTTTACTAATGAGTTTTGCATTTTAAGGAAAGAAGTATTAAGTTATACCATAGTGTATATTAAGATAATACAGTAGTTTATTGGCTTCGGCAGATATTATAAAAAATTAACATAAATAGTAGATGTTGAAAAACTTATTGAATCTATTCGCACTAGCAAAATAGCAATAATATGATTCCATCCTTGTCATAAATCAGATTATGAAGTGATAATAAAAAAGAAAAATTTTACGAAAATTAAGACCATTTCAAAATTGTCAAAATCTACAGCAGATCCCGATGAAGATAATAATTCGTCACAAGACTTGACAAGTTATTTTGAGTGAAACAACTTTCGAAAAAGGGGGAAAGTGTAGTGCAGTGAATAGTTACAAAAGGTTGAATTTGTTCATTTTCAGATGAAATTATTTCAAATGATATGAACATTTTTCCTTTTAATTATATTGACACGATAAGATCAACTGTTGGCCGCTGGTGTTATTGTGTAATTATAGAAAGGATCACGAGAGCGTGATACATTATGGTCGCTTTGAAAAGAAAACCTAAAATTAAAATGAAATTACAGGTTGATATTACAAAAACTCGGTATGTTGAATAATTTCTATGAAGTAGTAACAAATTATCTGAAACATTATGACAGTTTAGGTTAGATTTGAAGAGGATATGTCAGTCAATAATGAAAGGTTTTAATAAAATATGAAAAGCAGGTGAATAGAAAATTTGTCACATTTGAGTGCATTAAGAATAAAAGTATTTATCACTGAGAAAATTAATAGTAGTACAAAAATAAATATATATGTGCGTAGGGTATTTGCAGATTTTCTTTTCTTAACCCTGATAAATATATTGATAACAGTTATTAGAATTAAAAATTTTATTCACATAAATTTAACGTTAAAATTTTTATGACTCAAAACAATGTTATAGTTTTCCACCTTTCTTCTAACCCTCTCTCTTTCGGCAGCTGTATTCTAAATCAATGAAATGAATTATTTAAACATATGGAACAGTGAATTGCATTCTAATTATGACATAATAAATGCAAAGAAATTCTTTTGAAAAATGTTATGTGACACATTTTCCGGACACTTGTTACAATTCAAAGAACCCATTTAATGACCAACATTTCTCTTCTTGGCTTTCCTGGCTAACATAAAGCAGCCCATACAAATACGTGCCTGCTATTAATTATAATCACTTCACTATGTGGAGCTGCGGGCATATGCATACAAATCCATTACTATGTTTCGAGGGCAAAGAGTGCTCGAGAGCTTGGAACATTTTTCCAATGAAAAATAAACACAATTTCTTTGTTACTTGAATTAAGTTAAGTGTTTAAATGTTTACATGTTACGACTTAGAACACACAACTTATCTCTTTTTTATTCCAGTATAAATATTCAAAAAGATTATTTGTGTGTTAACATTAGTCACATTAGAAATTCTTTATTCCTTTGTCATCTCTTTATGTTTTCTGCTTGTTCTTCTTCCCTATTTTATTTCAATATCTTTTTTATTTTTTGGAATTTTTTACTGGCCCCTAACATGCATCTAATCAATATTCATGTCACTTTGCAACATTGTCTTCTAACCGAGAACGTGTCAACAGTTTCTCGAGAAAAAAAGGCTACATGGAAAAAGTCTTCCTCTTTCACTCGCTGAAATGGTACATCAATGGAAAAGCATGTAGCGAAATAGGAAGACATAAAATGGCGTTTTTTTTTGAATTGGGGTAGAAAGTTAAGATATAAAAAAGGGATCGCTTTCTTAGTAACAATTATACCACGAAACACATAGAAAATTTGTTTGGAATTTCTCATTCAAAAGTACTTCACACAAAAGTCATTAAAAATTTATTTAAAAGTAATTGGGTTAAGAAGTTGAAATTTGCCAAAAATATATATATATATAATGCCAAAAGGATTAAAAGGATTTCGTGCAAAAATTGCGAAATTGTTAAGAATTCAATTCAATTTGCAATTTTCTTACAGAAGAGGTATTTTTAGAGAAAATAACTTTTTCATATTTTCTTTGGGGATTAAAAACTTTTTGTAATGAAGTTGCAAATTGTATCGATAATATTTGCAATGAAAACAATAAAATTACATATTCCAGTAACCAATTTCTTTAAATAGAATTATTAACCTAACCTGCATAGTTCCGTCGTATTTCAAACGAAAGAACTCGAATGGGACTGTCGAGTGACATAAATATTGAGGTAGCATTTAACATAGTTATTTGATAAAATTATAGCAAATACATGGAATACACAAATTAGTCAGTGAGAACGGTGGGACTCTGCAAAAATCCTCCAAGCTATCAGAGAGTAAAAGTGCCCAGATGCACTAACTCGGAGTAGTCTCAACATGAATATGTTTAATAGATACGTTTATTCCTAATTTGATATACTTTTCATTGATAATTATGACTCGAACATATGAAGTATATACCTAGAGCATTTCGTCTGTAATTGCCTTGAAAAATGTTGAGGCTCTCTTTCTCTGCGTGATCCTCTTAGATTGATTAAAGAAACTTAGTCAAGTTTAAAATTGTGGGAATATGACGTCATGAGCTTGAAAAATGTTGAGGCTCTCTTTTTCTGCATGATCTTTTTAGATTCATTAAGGAAACTTAGATTTATTAAGAAAACTTCGTTTTTGCACAGTATTTGCAAGACTGAGATGCAAATTACGGGAATATGACATCTTGAACATGACATATGTTGAAGCTCTCTTTTTCTGCTTGATCTTCTTACATTCAACAATAAATTTGAGTTGAAATGGACTATTATGTTTTAAGTACAAAACTTTTTTTCTAGGTACGGTCACGAGAATCAACTATGTGGCTTGATTTTTAAGGAAAAATAAAATAGCTATACAGTATACGATAACCTGAAATACAATGTAAAATATTTTCATATACTGACAAAGATAACGAGCTGGACCGGTTGGCTGAACTCACCCTCATATGTGTCCCTGGATATAGGAATATCGAAGGCCATGACAAAACTGAGAGTTAGGCCTAACTCCTAACTTTCCTAACTTTTAGGCCTGTTGTTTCCCTAGCGATACCGGTTTATGTAATCCTAGAAACCGTTAAGATAATTACTTACCTTAATCTTCTTTAGCTTACCAATAATAAATGGAAGGCATTTAATAAAATTAGATCTTGGGAATTCAACAAAAGGGAACGTGTGAGAACTGTTGAGGTTACTGCAGTACTTTCTGGTCATCTGTGTATAAGAACTCACACCAAACACTTGTGCATTCCTTATAAACTGCACTGCAGAAGGAAACCTGCAGAAAAAAGAAACCATGAAACACTTTCTCCGTGAATGCGCTCGGCTTTGGAGTCCAGAAGTATAGGTTTTTAGGAAAGTATTTCTTTGACAGCTTATCAGACTGTTTATCGATAAAAATGAAAGACCTATAAAATTACCCGACGGGATTGATTTAGTCTATATTCTTGTAAAGACTGTGGTAGCGAAACGGCGAAAAATCGCTAATTGAGGTATATGAAGTGTTATCTATTGACCTGTGACTGAAACCAACCAAGCAACTGACATAGATATTTCATCTGATTTATTGTCTAAATATTCTAAAAAGTTATAATAACAGACATTATTCCAATAAAATCATTTTTTAATGAGTGTAAATTTCAGGGTAAAGATTTTTATGGACAGTATTTGTAATTAAATTTGTACAGATGATCTCAATAGGCCTAATATTGTACCAAATATCTGAATATAACACAATGTACATAGATTTGTTTATCTGTATATTCATATATATATGAATGAAGAATAAAGTGAGCTCTAACTGTAGTATTTTCATTAGTAGAGGTGACTTATATGTCACCTATGTATATATGTATATGTATATTGATATATTTGTATGTACATATATGTGTACATGATACATTCTGAGATATATGTATGTACTTATGTTGAGAACTCATTTCGCCTTCACAGAAGTGACAAAATAATATTTGTTTTAAGTCACTCTCTGTTACGAGCTTAAGTCTTAAGAAGGATTTATAAAATCAACAATTTGAAATGGCAAGTATTCGTTTAAATAATAATATTTGTACAATATCTTATGCAAAAATTCTACGAAAACTCGAAACAGTTTTTATTAAAGTGCAATATTTTTTTTGTTTTTGTTTTTTTGTAGATTTAAACAACTTCAGAATCGCTTTACAAAATCAACCTGTTCTAATCTGAGATTGCGCAGTTGCACTTAAAAGGATTTCGCAGTCATGAAAGTGCTTAATAATGTTAAGATTTTTGGCAACCAAAAAGGATCAGCATCCTTTTTCAGCATTTACTTTTGGTAAGCCGCCAAAAATAATCTTTTAGAAAAATAGCTAATGTCATTAAGCGGTGAGCGTGACAGCAGAGTTTTTGCCACTTTATATATAAGAGCATTAAGATTTAAATATGGATTGTTGGTTTTGTTCTTGAAATTTAGAGGCGACATGCATTGGTGTTGCGGTAAGGTGATTATCGATCAGTGCCGAAAATGGTTTTATGGTACCTCTTACCTCTGTACCTCTATAACAGGTAAAAAGGTTTCAGTTTCGTTAATGTGATAATGCAAAGTGAGTGTCTTTATTGCTGCTAGCTATCTGTCTTTATTGCTACTCGTCTGTGCGTGATTTGATATATCTTTTAAAGTGTCTAAATCAAATGAAATGCGCCTTGAACGCATTTGTGTAGTGCATCTATTTTGACAAGTGTCAGTGCAATGCACCTGATGCATTATGACAGCTTGACGACTGAGTGACTATTCTTTCGCTGAGAATACAGTTGTATCTATTTTTGTATATTTATTTTATACTGAAACTAATTTGCTATAGCAGATAAAAATGTTCATTACCAAGAATAAAGGAATTTCTAAAATTTTTTTATGGAAATTAAGGTTTTACTAACACTTTGAATTGTTTATTTTATAATTATAATAAATTTTGTTTTTGTATCTTTTAATTCTATAATATTTTTTTTTAAGAAAATCTTCTACTCTTAAGATCTTTTGTCAAAAATATTTTCATGCTCAGCTCGAAAACTTAATTAGCATCGGCAGTCGTCAGTAGAATTTGTGTTGTGGTTCCAATTTTTATTGCTCTGTGGTTTATTTAAACAATTTACAGAATTGCTCTTTATTTTAATTTCATAATTAAGTGAAATTTCTACTGAAATTCTTACCAAATGTTAAATTGAAGTGACCGGCACTTTGGTCTTCTTTTGTTTGCATTCGGCCTTTGTCAGTTAAATTGTTGCATGTGCGGTTTCGGAAACTATTTCCACGCATTCTAATTACTGCTTGCATGTCGTTCTCAGATGAAGATTTCATAGCCGAACCCAATCTTTTTATCTAAGATTTGTTTCGAAACCATCACAGTGTAATTGTGTGTTTAAATTTATAAATATTTTCTACGTGTTACTAATTACCATCATTTGTGGTTTTCATGGATATTTCTTAATTAAACGAATAAATGATTTTGGGTTTGTTGTCAACAACACATGTTAGAAGTAGATCAGAGATACAAAAGTATCTATTGCCGGAATCAAAAATAGAAATTATACTACAATAATATTTATTCATAATTTTTTATTAGAAATAAGAGAATTTAATAAAGAAATCACAGAGAATATTATATCAGTTTGCTGTAATTTACCTAATCCATGAATTCAAAAACTATTTTAATATGTAATTTAAAGACTTTTTTGTTTCTAGGTTTCAAACAGTAGTAAATTGCAACAACATAAATTTTCGGCTATTGCCAAATACCCATCATCAGTAGTCTCGGAATTATTTCTTATATTTAATTATTTGTAAATAATTTTTTAAGACTGCAACTAGCAAGTGTTGAACTTGTGCCCTGCCAAATTTGTAGCTCAGAGTCAGTGTTCAATTGCCAACTGACCCAAAGTTGACTTGTATGTTTAAACTGGAAATTTTTTATTCTTTTTTGTTGTGAAAGTTCACTAACAAATTTTCTTTCTGGGTTATATTAGAATAAAATACTCAAACATGATCAACCAAACATTCAATCAATTAAAATAATAAAAAGAATTTTTTGTTGTTGTGATTCACTACATTTCAAAACCTCTATATTTCCTATCATACTATAAGGAGTGGTTTTTTTGTGCCTAAAAAAATATTAAGTACTTCAATAGTGTACTTATTTCTATTTAAAATAAAGTCAATATAATGGTATCGATAAACAATAATCCAGTCAAGGCGTAAAAAGGGGTTTTGAAAATAGCTTGAGTTAGGAAAAAGTAAAACTGCTCAAGTGCACTAGCTCAAATAGCTTTACCATAAATAAATAATAATGGTATCGCCCTCATTTTTCAAATCGAAATAAAAGTAAATAATTTCTATTAAATTTTCATTATTTTAGGTAGATTTTTGGAATCACCCTAGTGGTCTACCTATAAAAATATAATTTTTAAAATAATTACTTGTTTTTATCTTAATGTGTAATAAACATACTTCTTAAATATAAAATATTTTAATTAGTAATTATTGGTTAATAATGCAGTTTGTATGGAGAAATCTACATATCCAACTAATTGCTCAAAATCGATCTTCCTGAGCTGTTAATAATCGCTTTATATACTTCAAAATATATTAACCGTAAATAAATTTGAATACACAGAAATAACAAAATTGATATAAAATCAGGGCTGTTAACTGGTTCTGGATCTAATCGATTTTGAATCAGAACCACCGACCTTTTAGTGTGTATTTGAACTTAACCGAGTTATTAATTGTAATTTAAGGTTACAAAAATTTTCATTTTGCATTGAAAGCAATAACAATTGACAGCTAAAAATACAAATGTGACAGCTAAAATTATTAATAAAATTCCCGTGTGTATCCAGTATTATGTAAATCGATTTTATTACCAAAGCAATAGTTCAGTTCATTAGTCGATACTCTGAACTAGTGAACTGAACTATCTAATTCACTACTTACAGTACTTATCTTATTGAGTTCTATCAACCTAATACTGCCTTTTGGGATTATATATTTATGGTAGGTGTCTCGTTGAGCTCACCTCACTAAATATTGACTTTTGGGACTATGTTTTCAGAAAGTACTATTACTTTCTCAAATATAATATAACTATTTTATGATGCTTTATAAATGGAGATTGCAATTTAAAATTAGTATTCATAAAAATCATAATTCTCTTGACCTTTTTCAGTTCATGACAGTGAGGAATTCTTGTATTTCTAGTACGTGTCTCGTTAAACTCACCTCACTGAATATTGGCTTTTGGGACTATGTTTGTACTACTACTTTCTGCAATATAACATAATATAACTAATTTATTATGAAGGTTGAAGTTTAAAAATAGTATTCATAAAAATCGTAATTCTCTTGACATTTTTTTATTCTTTATTAGAATATTCTTTAATTTATTGCTCATTGTAAGCAATTTGAAACAATCTATACGCTTTGGAATTTTGGCTCCTCCAAGAACATGCAAGTACCTGCCACAATAAACAGAAATACATTAAATATTCAAACTGAAATTATTTAAATGAAATTATACAATATTTATTCTATTAAATCTTTTTTTTTATAATTTATTACACGCACCAAAGCACTTCTTCATAGACTGAATTGAGCACTGCACTCGTGCGAGAATGTACCATGAATTTAGATGGGCTAGTAAAAGTGTTTTCAGGATAATTGCTGTGTTACCCACAAGACCGACCGACCGACCGACCGCACACCAACTTAAATGTTTCTATTTTATTTATTCGACTGCAAAAGATGAAATATGTTTTATTTCCACATACAAAACAAACTAAACAAACTCAACAAACTGAACAAACAACAAAAGATTAATTGATACACGTTCATTTACGTTGTCAACCGAAAGAAATCATGCACAACAATGCCAGGACATTTTTATCGCCCGTGAAGATAATAAACAATAAATTCGAATAGAATTGAATTGAAAGCATACACTAAATTTATATATAATTTATTGGAGAGGACCGAACAACATGGAAAGGTGAGTGGATTGCCCGGTTTGTGTACACTTTTTTTTTCTAGTCTTGGGACGTGTCTTTTTTTTCATTGTTTGTGTCCACGAAGATGTGTCAAAAGGCTAACAATGAACGTATGTCCAATAAATATCCCGCAAATGTGACACAGGCGCAACTGTGTAACCAGCAAGGAGGAATAGAGGAATGCACACAAATGTTACATGTGCCAGCCCCAAAAAAAGAGATTTTTCTATGCCGAAACTTATTATTTATCAACAGTGCAAAACAAATATTCAAGTCGGTATGCGGGGAGGGCATAATGAATTCAAATGACAGCGGCTGACATAAATTATAGAAAAATTGAGTGGTTTACCATATAACAAATGGGGGGGTCTTTTGTGTTTGTGGTCAACCACTGAAGTAGAAATTTTGTAACATCTTAGACACTTCTTTTCCTTTTTTTTTTGGATGAAAAATCTTTAATGAAAGGTTTCTATATGTGCACATCACTGTAAATATATATTTGACTATGGACTGCATTTGATTGATTGTAGGTTTTTTTAAGTATTTGTGGAGTAAAATGTGGAATTTGTTATAAAAATTTTAATATTTGGTTTAAATAATCGTAATTTTATTATCAACGATTAAAAAACCACATTATAGATATACAAAGGGTTATTAATATAATGGTTCTGATTTAGTTGACATATAACAAACCGAACTGTCATTTGCCATTTTATAATAGGAATCGTTTAATAACCGCTAAATGTTTTAAAATTGAGAAAACTTACTAAAAAAATGGTGATACCGTATTAAGAAACAAATTTTTCTCAGAGATGAGACCCATTTCTCATTTAGTTGATATGCAAACAAACAAAGTTGTTACGTCTGAGATAGTGAGAACTTTACAAGAAATGCACAACGGAGAGCACAACTACAAATCGCAACGTTCAATCAGCTCAACGTTTCCAGTTATGTTCCGTAATGGAGTTAATTTGTTGTACGTTTTTACGCGTCCGAAGCAAAACGTTTCGACTTGCAGTGTTTGGACCGGAATATACTCAACTCAAAGTTATTGCGTCCATAAGAAGTCACTTTATTGCGTAGCATTTTAAAAGGCGCTGGCTGACAGTTGTCTGCACTTCCAATCGGAGGCATATATTGCCCATTGTAATATTCCGTATGTGAAATAGTCCCAGATTTTTCTTTGAAAATAACAAACGATTGAAATAAACTCTCGATTAAAACCACTACAGCTATATAAATAAAAAATTTTTTGGGCTTGAAATTGAAGATGTATAGGTGGAATATATGTAGTTTCAAGAGAACAGTACCAAAAGTCACACAAGACGTCCTGTTTTGGCTTTCTTTAGCCAAGACGTCTTTCATAATTTGCGTTATACATATACAAGTATCGACTTCTGTCAATTTTTGTTGTTTATTTGGAGCCTCTTTATAAAACCAACGCATAAACCACAGCTATCTTCTGCTCAAAAAGTAACCGGATTTTGTATCAAATAAAACACACAAATTTAAATTTTATTCCAAACTTATTTTGTCTCCTTCAAAATATGCTCTTTCTGAAGCGATACACATATCCCAACGCTTAACCCAATCTTCCATACACTTTTCATAGGCCCATGAAGGTATGGTTTTTAGTTCCTTCGGCGAATTCTCTTTAACCGATTCAATCGACTCAAAACGTTTACCACGAAGGGCAATTTAAGTTTCGGGAGGAAGAAAAAGTTGCACGAATCCAGATTTGGCGAATATGGTGCCTGAGTGATGACAGTGGTGCCGTATTTGATCAGAAAATCACATACAACAAGAATTTTCCATAGTAAAAATCGCTAAATGCACTTGAGGTAGTCTCACATTAACAGCTGCTGTAAACAAACTAATAGACCTTTCAGAAAAAGGTCTATTACTTAAGGAGTAGTTAAGAAACAACAAAATCCGGATACTTTTTGAGCAGACGGTACATAAGCTGTTAATCGATACCTAAAAATTTATTGATAACTGTTAATATTTTCTAAATAAATCTAACCTTAGTCCACTTTTACCTTCTACTTTATTCACAATTTGTACTCCAACAACAAATGTGATTGTTTTAAATTCAATTTATAAAGTAATTTTTACTAAAACTATTACTTCCAGTTAAAGCATAAAACTTCATAAACCTTTCTTTGAAATTAGATCAAAACTTTATTGTCGTTCGTTACACTTCATGTCGAACATGAATACGGAGTAATGTGGGATGCTCGATATTAATTGCTTCATTACCACAAAAAAGAATGACCGACACTTGGGGCAATTTATTAAATTGCTGATATTTAAAAGAAAAAAAAACAAGAATAAAACTTCAAAACTTAAAAATTATAAAGTTTTAAGGGAACAATGACAACAACAGCAACAACGCCGACTGACTCTCAAAGCAACACCAACATTTAAGGCAGCAACTATAACGAATTATGTGCATCAAATGTAATGGACAGGCGAGCAACGTAGATTTGACAGGAAGCTAATTGAATTGTTTTAGTAGCATAGACAACATAATAACAACAATACAAGCAGCAGCAACATCGGTAGCCGCCGCAGCAGCAGCAGCAACAATTTATTTATATTTAATAGCAACAATTTTTTAAATTAGGGAAACGTTTGAATCCAACAAATGAAAAAAACAATAGCCAAAATGCTTTAATGATGATGATAAACGCGCCATACTATAATTTGATGGGACTCCTTACTAAAATTTAGTCAATCAAAACAAAGAAAAAACAATGTATATATGTATATATATGTGCCTGTATATATAGAATATAATGGGTCTTTTTAGTATTTTCACTAAAAAGTTCAAAACACAAAATTTTGACATTTGCGTGTAGACAGACAGCGCACGCTAATAGTGTCAAAGTTGAAATAATGAAAACGTCAAACATAGGGAAAATGTTATCAACTTGGACAGGTGTCATTAAAATTTTGACGGTTCATAAGTGCAATTTTAAGCATTTTGGCTAAAGTTATTTCAAAAGTATTTTTTTAAATGAATTTTTAAAAATATTTTAAAATAAGTTTGCATAGCGAATAAAGGCAAGACCTATAATTAAATGCTAAAAGAAGGGGGGAGGGAGTTGATTTGAAAATATTTATGACAACCCTTTATTTAAGATAAATTGCAAATGAATACTTTGAGGCCTGAAGCGGAATTGCTGAAAAAAAAACGCCGCTAGTGTGGATTGGTCAATAAGAAAGAACTGTTTGATGATCTATTAAAGAAATGTTCAACGTATGAATTTGGTTTATATTTTTATATCTTTAGATTCCTTGTAAGGAATATGGTAGTAAATCGGCAAAGTATCGTTAATTATGGATACCAGGAGCATATATGCTAAGCTGCCGTTGCACCTAAACAAACAACCAACCAACCAATTGGGCAGGATTAGCTCTATAATGACAAAATTTGTAGAGGTACTGGCAGACGATAAGCCAATAGGCATCTATATTAAAAAAAAAAGGCTATACTATTTAACCAAAAAGTAAAGTAACTTTGGGAAGAAGAGGAAAAAGACATAACAATGTAATTTCGATGGAAATGGTTTACACCTGGCGAGGGCCATTTTATGTAGAGTGTCATGGTCTCGTCGAAATCAAAATTGTTTGTTATTTTCATTGCAAATTACAAAATTAAGAGTGAGAGAAAAAATAATATATCGATATAAATTTGGTCATAAGAGCCGAGGCTATCTGTACCTTGTCATTTAGGCAGAGCTGTGCTGATCAGTAATAAATGGCAACATTTGTGTCTTTTATTTATTAAAAGACAATATCCATGACACTATGCAGAACAAGCATTTTCGTTTTAGTCCAAAAGAGCCAATTTTAACGGATCCATAACACTCTACATAACAAGGCTCCTATTGAGCATGGTAGGCATTTCAAATATCATCCATATCACACACACTGCAATTAGCGTAGTTTCGGTTGCTTTCAAGAATCTCAATTGCAACTTGTCTCTAAATATGATTTGGTAGATGTATAATTTTAGCTCCTCAAGGCTGCCCTCTACCCAGAAATGAATCGAAGAACTATATATACACATGACTGTTCAATTTGAAGGCATCGTGATATGATTGTATGGTAAACAAAAGTACATTTATTGCAGCTTTCTTTATCTAAAAGACTTATTTAATTTCTTGGTTTTATCATAACAAAGCCAAATTTAGAATAGGGGCCTGCATCTTGAGCTTACCTACGTTACCCTTTCAGTGCAGCCTTGGTTGGCTACGCTGTTGTCTACCATAACATCTAAGCTTGAGTATTTTCTAAGCTTTTTTTGCTTTTCAATCATATAAGCGAGATGATCTACTCAGCGGAGCTTTCCTGAGCTTACGTTCTATGAAGTCTGCGAAGTTTATATTTATAGATGTATTTATTTCACGTTGATCAAGTATAATTCGTGGTGTTGTGGTTCCGAGTAGATGTTGTTGCAACTAAGATCGTACACAAATAAAAATATTACACGTATTTCACAGAGAAATTGCAAAACGTAAAGTTAAATGGACTAATTATTTAACTCATAACAGTGGTTATAGAGTCTCCTGAGTTGCTCTGCATTATGTATGGATGTATTTGGGATGTATGAGTACATCCTAAATGTAGTTTTTATGAAAAAACCTTCTTTATCACATTATCATATTTATTATTACCGTCGGGTGCGTGGTAACAAAATAGCATCTATGTGTTATTAAATATAAGAGAAGTTCTGTAGATACTAAACCTAAACCAACAATAACAAGTTGCACTTGTTATATTAGAAGTCTCAAGTTTTGTGGGTATGTGCTTTATTTATAGTTTACTTTTTGCTAATACCAAATCGATATTATGGACTTATCTACTTTATACTAATCAATCACTTTGTAGTACTAGTGTTTCTAGTGTTCACACTTGGAGTCTAGAAAGTTTTATAGGAAGTTTTTCATAGGATGTTTTTGCTTTTATATAAATGGTTATATCACGTTCAATAAATTTTATTTAAAAATTTTTTTAATGAAAAATCTTACAATAAAAATACATTATATACTATAATTTTAAATATCAGCTTCTGAGAAATTAAAATCAATAAAAAAAACCATAACAATTCCTCTTCTACCATCACTTTTTCGAGTTAATTTTTATTTTAGTGTAAACGTTTGTCTAAACATACCTTCATTCCTTTGTGGAGGCAAGACTATATCTTCGTAAGGTCATAGAGAGCAATAATAATTTTAAAAACAATCCCATGCCTTACTCACAATTAGCACCAATTCGCTAATTACGTTGTCTGTCTATCGACCTGCCGCTAAATTTTTCATGTTACAAAACAGAATGTTTGAACCACGACCGCCTCGCTTTTACCGCTTCACACGAACGCCGACAGAACAGATTTTCTTTTGTATTCCTAATATGAATTTGTGGGCACAGGTTAATGACGCGGTCTTTGGCTTTATGAGTTGTTGTCTTGCACTATTTTGGGATTTTCGTAACGTTTTTACAATTCTTGGTTTTATTTGTTTTTTAACTTTTGTTTTAGTGTGAATAAATAGCGTAGACAAATGAGTTTAATATAGTATGTTAAATCGCCTCTGTCCGATAGACCGGCTAAACATTTGAGCACAAAAGAAAATTATAGCAATTCTTCAAAAGGGCGTCTGCGCTTCATTTACTTTGAGTAGTGCTAAAAACAAAAAAAAAATTAAGCCTTCAAATGAAAGGCCATAACAGAACCCACTGAATTGCACAGGACTCACGTCGGTATAACGGCACGGCGGACCGCTTTTAATTGTGCGCCGCGTTAATTATTGAACGCGTTTTATGCAATTTAGCATTGAAAATGCAATTCGAGTTCAGCTCACGTCAGCGTCACTTTTTCAATTAACAAATTATCCTGTTTGCCAACAACAAAACCTTGAATACATAATAGCCTTCATACTAATTGCAAATATAATAGCAATTTTCATGGCAACGCCAGTAATGCATCCCAGCCAACCTTAACGCAACCAATCAATTTGCGGATTTCTGTTTACTAATTAAATATTTGAGTTGTAATAAAAACGCATACAAATTAAGCACTTGTCACATTGCAGTGTCGCACAGTTTCACTGGATATTGCACATTGAACGTTTGCAACTGGCAGATACTTTGCTGCAGATACTTAATCCAATAGATACTCAATGCAGCGTGTCACTCGATTGCGATTTAGCTCGTTGCCGTCGTTTGGCATGGGGGCGAGAATGTTGAAATGAAGTTGCAAATTGGAGCACAACGAAAATGTACAAATGAACAAAGAATATCATCAATCTGTTTGCTTTCGTTTAAAACATTTATGAAACACTTTTAATATAATGGGACCGCTAATATGAGTTCTTCTGTCATGTCCGTGACAGCCTTACTTGTTCAAAATAAGCGTTGTGAAATCGCCAATAGTGGTAGTGCCATTTTCATTGCCAGCTCGCAATTCGAACCGCTTGATTACCTACAAAACTGCAACAAATGCTGTTGAATTGCAGCATATCAATAATATCAACAAATATACATAGGAATAAAAAGACTAATAAGGATGCTAACATCACTATACAGCTACTTAATTAGCACAACTGCTTAAATCTGTCCACTTAATTTGACCCACTTTTAGTGCGCGATACAGGACAAGTGAATACAAAACAAAGCAATGTTTTTAATGTACTCTACACTAGAAATGGAAGTCGATTACTTATTTTAAAAATGAATAAAAAAATTATAAAAAAAAATCTTATTGTTAATAGTTTTTATCGAAAGTGTCGCGTCTTATGGGAAAAGAAACTATTTCAAAGTTAGAAGCGTTCGAATAGAGATGAAAAGGCAACAACAAAAATTTTAATTAATTTATTGAAATTTGGCTGATCATACAACGTTGTTTCGAGTATTATCAAGTCTCATCATCTTCATTGGTCATAGCAAACAATCGAATTTTTTAATTAGTTTATAATCCGGGCAGTAAGTTGGGCAGTTTAGTTGGGCGGCAAGTATCAGGTTTTTAAAATATGTTAAAAAATAAACAGAAATATAAATCCAGCTATAGTCAATAGAGTAGATGATTATCAATTTCTTATCTCTGATTTGATTACATGGTTTCAGTAACTTATACTAAATGGAACTGCCATCTAAGGCATTCTATTTTTGAACTTAAGTTTCCCAATTTACAATATTGGTTATTTAACAACCGTTTCAAAGTCGAAGCTAACATTAACTTTAACAGAAAAAATAAAAAATAAATATAAAAATATAAAAATCTACACAGAACTTCTTATAGGACAATGTAGACTCAATTACCACATGAAGAATATAGGTGGGGTAGAAAGTGACTCCTGTCGACTCCGTTGTGAGGGATAGTAAACATCACAACATGTGCTATGCACGTAGACTATCTACGTAGACTTGATTATCTTGGAAGCGGGATCTTAGTCCCAAATCAAATAGGTAAAATTAAGTCCACAGCAATTACGAGATTTGTAAAAACTCTACAATTGTTTAAATTGGACTTTAAGGCGCACAATAAATCTTTAAGGTCGGGGTGCATTCATTGCCTCCTATTCAATAATAATAATAAACAACCGATGAACGTACGCTTTTCACATCAAATTTTCTTCTTGATGTGGCTCATTTTTTCTTTCCTGAATAAATCATCAACAAAAACAAAAATTCTCGTCCCAGAGCTGTGGTAATAGTAAAAATCTACAAGTTACTGTTAAAAGAATATTACATCCACAAAAGGTCAATGTACGGTGTGGCATTTGATCTGGAATTGTAATAGACCCTGTCCTCAAATTTTTGACAGTAACGAAATTGTGACACAACTTATCAATTCTGATCGCTACAGACATAAGATAACTAATTTTTTATAACTTAAAAGAGTAGATCTTCCATATCTAGGAAGATATGTAGTTTAATAGAACAGTGTTACAAACACTACAATTTCGCGATGTTTCATTTTACGTTTTGTAGACATGTATTGTATACCAAGATCATACGATCTAAGTCAACACTGGACTTTTTTTGTTCAAACCTCAAATTCTAGGCGTCTAAAAAAAGTAAATTGAAAAGTTCCCGGTTATGTGACGACAAGTCAGTGGAAATTATCCTAAAATGATCTAGTACTATTAGATATATATATGTTTTTATACTTATCTAGTACAGTAATTAGCTATAGTACAGTTTTTTGCTATATCCATATAGTAAAGTTTTTCTTTATGTAGAGGGAAATATATATATTCGTAGACTGTCGTAGACGCTGTTAAATTTGAAACCACGAAAACTAAGATGTCTTATCGTAAGTTCATTAGTAAGGAAATTTATAGATATAGCTATGGTTTTGTAATTCATATTGACTTTTATGCAAATTACCCAAATAGTTATGATCAGATCACTGATGATGGGTTTTTCGTAATATTCGAAACAGCTGTATGGTTAGCCAAAATCTTAATTAATTTAAAATAATAAAAAATTTTGTTGTTGCAATTAACTGTAGTTCAATAAAGTCCGCTTTATCGAAAACAATAGTTTATATTAGGAATTTAATTATTTTCGTTAAAAAGGACGTTAAAAATCAATATAATATTGAACTTTATAGTAATTTTGTAAAGCCTTAAATGAGGCGATCCATAATTTTGACCACTTTGACGTCCACCGTAGGTTTAGGTTAATCAATGGTATGGGATTATATGCTTTTTTATATCGGATATATTTTATGATTATTATTATATTAATTTTACACTATTTAATTTTAATAAAATATATATTATATTTTCAATAGTCAAGCCTTTCATATACAAATAACACCTAATGTAGTAGTCCCAAAACTGTTTTAAATCCGACAATACCATCCAATGCAATTGAAATAGTACCTACATGTCAACACAGATAAGCAGTTCCAAATAGTAGAATGCATCGATGGGCACAGCTAAAACAGATTCAACAATGTTTTGCTCTGCAATGATGTCAGTTCGGTGGGTTGTGCAAATAAATTTAGCGGTATATTTTGCAGGCAATGGTTTATGTGGTTACCAATGCGGATGGAGCATATCAAGTCATTGGTATATGACAGTACCACAAAAACAGAGGGAATGTGCAATCAAACGTGTAAGGATACGATGCATAGATGTGATTGCGCACAATTTATTTGGAAATGAATGGCACATTGTTAGAAAATTATTAGAAGCGAATCCATGTTAACCTAGTTAAACTTAGCTGAGCTTATGTTAAATATTTTAAATCGTCATAATTAGCGCATAATGAAAATAAGAATTGTTTCAATGGCACTGAATAAAATATAAGACTAAATAGTATGATGATATGACAGCATGATTCATTTGGATACATTTTACTAATAAAATCACTTAAAGAATTTGTAATTAAATTGCTGATATATGTTAAATGCACTTTAAAACTATTTAATAATAATATAATTGACTCAAAATGCATTGAATGCTCATTTATGCACTCATAAATTAATTAAAGCAATTTGCAGTTGACACTTCCATGAAGGCTCCCGTCCATTCTCCCACAGGCGGCAACTGCTTCTGCTGATAACGAATTAATAAATTTTTACTGTACACATCAAATGGTCAATTACCATTTTCATTTAAGCCATCGCCAATTAACAGAGTTCACTGTGTCCTCACTTTCAGTTTCTGGTGGGCTATATTATCGATGCTGGGCTTTACGATAAATGGTTTTGTAGGAATGAGGTTCGCGAAAACTACATGCGCGGCTTGTAAATGAGATTAAAAGACTCTTAAAGCGCAATGGGGATTCACTAAGTTGCTAAATTAGTCATCTGTGAAAGACAATTCGATGATTTAGTACAAACAAATTATGACTACATTTCCTATTGCATGGTTGAAAGCACACTGACTCTGACTGTGTAAGATTATTAAAATAATAATGAAGCTTTTATAATTTTTAATTCGTTTTGTTATAAATGTTTATCAATGTGGATAAGGGGTTGTATTGAATAGGTTTAAACTGTTTAGAAATACTATGTATATAATGAACATTTATATATATAAATGTAATAAACCTATTCGCGGCCGTTAATAGCTGGAATAGCTAACGGTCCGCCGGGATCATTACAAGTGCCGCCCGAGCAGAGATCCTAAATACAACGTAGTAAACCTCATAATATAATAATGATTAAGTCCTGGATTAGAAACTTGAAAAAGGATGAGCTGATTAAATACCTCGAGAATTTCGATGAGGATTCAACAGAAACGGTAGTGAAACTTCGCAAACGACTAATAGTGTTCGTTAGAATTAACGAATAAAATCACCGCAGATGATTTCTCGGCTAACAAGCTTGTCACAGAAGCATGGAAAAGTCATCTTCGAAGAGGTAATCAGCAAAGAAGCCTTTCAAGAATCGCTGATTCAAGCAAAGACGCCAACAGAAGAATCCAGAGGAAGTGCGTCGCTGCCTAAATCAGCGTATGCCGTAGTAATTGACCAAGTACGTAAATGGTTCATCCATTGTCTGTATCTAACGATTGGAGGAACTCGCAGATGTATATGACATTCAATTATTATATATAGATACAACTTTATCATGTTTGATTTTTTTTCCAGCAATTTGTTCTCAGTACAGATATGTACCTATCAACAACAGACAAAGATATCTGCTCTCCAATATTTAGACTGAGCTCAAAGTTTGTATATATGTTGAGTTTTCTCTATATTTATAACAGTTCGAGTCATTCAGAAAGCTGCAACGCTTATACACACCTTCAAATACAGAAGGTACATTATATCTATGGATCATGCCAATGAAACTTAACTTTTGTGTGTAAACTATAAGCTGTAAAGGTTGCAATAATTCTTGATCGACTGATTGCAAACAAAAGTTTGTGTTGGGAGCCATGTAAACAATCTCGACATCCAATGTTTTATTTTGACAAGGTTTTGAAAATTAATCTATCATAACGCCAATACCCCTAAATCCATTTCGACTTAGTTGTTAACCTTCTTCTTTACATAATGCTCTTACATTGTATATCATTTTTACTCTAAATTTAAAAGCAGTTATACTCTGGTAGAATAAATTCTTATACGCTATATGTGATTTTTAGGCAAATATGTTAAAATCAAGTGCAATATTGTTCACCTGCAATGCAAGTACTGAGGGGCGCCAAATATCAAATAAACCAAATATGAAAAACTGCAGCAATCGGATTGCAAGTCACACCCGCTGCTACTTTCATTTGGAGTGGAGTAGAGCATTTCGAACACAACAGGAAGCCATAAATTACAAAAATGAATGAAAAAATACTTTTCCGAATTTTAATTTGTAGTTCTTCCAAATGCATAGCACATTCACTGCCACTATTCCAGCCCTAACAGGTGAAGTAGTCGCACATTGCAGCGTTGATTGCAGCTATTTAACGCTGCGTGAGTTTTTACATAGCATTTTTTTTCCATAGATTTGGGTTGAGACCAGAAAATCGGTAGCTTTTGTTTTAGTTCTTCTATTTTGGAACTATGGTACATACAATGCACCAGAAATGCGAACTCATTATAAAAGGCGTTAACATAATATCTCGTACGCATAATAGTGATTCTTACTGTATTAAAAACCGAACAGAAAAAAAATTAATGGGGGAAATGTGTGTGGAAAGCGCAGCAGGACATTGCACTTTAAGTGTTGCACTAGGCAGGAAAATCATTAAAAATTTTAGTGCATATTTTTCTAAACATTTTAACATACACATATGAGTCAATGCTCATAAAGGTTGTTACTTTAACATATAATTAACATACATCATACTAAATAGCAGACAGACAGATTCATTTTGCTATGTTATCCTTTATTGTGAACCAAGCACATTTAAGGTGAACATTGCAATTAACTCTGGCGCCTATTAAATATTTTTTTTTTAATTTTTTTATTTTTGGTTTATAGGTAGCTTCCATATTACTACAGAAGTCAGCCTAATTAATTTTTATTTTGTTGCTTCGACGCCTTGAAGCAAATCATACTTCACACCTACCACAAGGTGTTGCACGTAATTACACCGAAATTGCTGGAAAAGGATAAATCATGTTGGACATGACCATTGGCTTTCAAATGATTGCTTTTCATGTTTTTAACAAATTTGATCTTGTTTATAATATTACGAAATTGCATGTTTTTTGTAGATTTTGAGCAAACGTGACATGCGTTATTTTGATGAATTGGCATAAGTGGAACTCACCAAATCAAGAAAATTAATATTTTGACACCTGCTGAAAGGCTGCAAACAAACCAATAATTAGTAGCCAAAAATTTTCGCACTTTTGCAAAAGTGATTTTTGGAAATATATATCAATAGCCTGTTATTTATTGTTGATCCTTAAACTACCTTTCAAATGAATTTTAACTACATAATATGGACAGCTGCTTCCTGCACAAATCTTCAACTATTCACGAACGGCTCCTTTCATATGGTATAAAGCGTGTGATAATATCAACTATTGCAGTTAACCACATATATTAAATTCTTACAATTCTTATCAACTCTTTATAAATTCAATCTGTAATTCAAGTAATCCTTGCAGTTAGGAACAGCAACGATACAATATGCTGCATTAGATCAAGATAGTTTCATATATTGTTTACCACAAAACATAAACACATGTTCCATGAACCGTACTGCAATTTGAGGTCTACTTTACACCACATACGCCTACTTTTCCTTTCGTTTTGGTCACATATCAAATACGTTGATCTATCTTTACTTCCTTATGTAGGCATTTGAAGATTTTAAGTACACATGAGTTCAAATTCATATAAGAACATGTGTGTTGGTATATCTTACAGCATCAGGTTGAAAGTGTCAACCAGATGACCCGATGATCTTATCAGTTTTTGCATATTTCAATAAGGATTGCACGTAAAATATATATAAAAAAAGAAGAAGATGCTTAAGAAGATTAAGATTAGATAGAGCATGTTACTTATTGGACATAAGTACACAAGTATACTTATGTATATAAGTATGTATATTAATTATTTTAATTTTAATATTAAACATCATATGATAATCTACAATAACAAAGCAATCTACTAAGTCTCAAAGTGAGAGACTTCGAAATTTTGCTACTCCATATATAGGACTATCCATTCAGCGGCTTTAAAAGTGAACTACAGTTACGAGTAAGATTTTGAACAAATTTTAATTTTCATCTATAGTTTGGGCCTTGCGATTTAGTGGGAAATGTACTATTATGCCAGTGCTCCCCAATGTATATATTACTGTATGGAATCATTTTGGGCGTATTGTCGTCACAAAGTGGGCAACCCCTCTACCATAACTTAAATTAAAATTTTCAAAAGTATAAGTGTTATTCGGATAAACATGATACTTTTTTGTAACACAAAAATACATTACGGTAACCTAAATCGCATAATCTCGGTAACCTATACAGATCCACAAAAGATGAAATTTCAAGCCCGGTAAATTTCTTGCGTTACAAAGCCAATACATAACATATTGTATAGTTAGATATAAACTCTAAATTTCGAAAGAGGAGGACGTTTATGCATTTTTAATAATAGTTACTTATAATCGGAATTCCGATGATGACTCTCAAGGAGAGTCGAAATATAGTGTTTAATAAAAAATATTAAAGTTTTATTATTTAACAAGAAGTGACCTACAGCCAGAATAAAAATGTGTATAAAAAACCATTTTATTAAATAGGTCGAAAAAAAAATTTAAGAAATGATTTGATTATGTTGATAAAAAATACCTTCAAAATTTTTTTCTATATACAGTAACTTACTGTGGATGAAATTTCTTAAAAATTATAAATCTAAGTTGGCGAGATAATTTAAATAATTTTTAAGAACTATTATTAAATTTTGTTTTCTTCATTATATTTAAGATACAAAATTTTCGATTTCAAAATTATATCCACCTACATCCAATAGCCCTGTTTTCTAAATTTTGATTACGGCTATCGAAATTTTATGTTGGAAGCTTGAAGTTATTGGTAGCAAAATATTTACAGTACTTATTATGTCACAACCTTTAAAATGGAGCACACTGAAGAAACTAGGAGTACCAATTATGCGCCGAACGGAATATATAGTTAAACTTGCTACATTAGAAGAACAAAAAGCACGCTTCAAAGACATAAATTCGGTACAACCGGAAAATAATTTAAAAGTCCCAGCTGCTCCGAAACCTAAAAGTTATAATTATGAACACAAACCTCGGTTGGACGATGTTCATCTTTACTATGAAACGAAAAAGAGAAAAGTGGGTCGAACGTTAGCAGAATTTTTAAGAGATGAACGTCTGAGGGGTTTTAACCGTTCCCTTGCAATTATAGAAAATGTGGCAAGTGTAGAGAATGCAAGAAATCCATCATTTATGTGTAAAATGATTCAGTTTATTCCAGACACGTTAAAATCTGTTATCACAAAAGTTCGGAGGGCACTGAAATATTGAAAATATTACGAATGTTCTGTGTATTCGAATAGAACGAGTTATAGACTCAAGTTTGGATCAAAATTAAAAATTCACTGACGTAACGCAAAGTTCAGATATACAAATTTTAAGTAATGAGATAAATTTTCCTTACCCATAATTCCTGGATATTACAAACAATAAACAATGGTCTTAACAAAAATAAATAGTTTAATTTTTATATTTTATTATCCCAGTATATGAAAGGTATTCGAAAGTCATGCCTGCGATAATAAAATATATCTTTATACTACTTATACTACAGTATATTGTTTGCTAAGTGAATAATAAAAAATAATAAAATAAAAAAAATATATGTGGTTCTATCTCAATTTTTCGTTCTAAGCTTCGTAAGTTCGTACTAAGCTCAGTACGCGAATACGAGAAATCTTGGGCCAACTTAAAACCTACATACTTCTCAACTAATTAAAAATAAATTACTCTATTGCTTAAGAATTTCTTTCGTATTATTAAACACAATTAGAATTACTAATAATCAAAATATTTTCAATAAACAATTAATCAGTACCACACACATAAGACCCTCGAGCGCCACTTTTCTCGAAATTCTAAAAACTTGAAAATTGTTTAGTTTTCATATAAAAACTATAATAATGAAATTTAATGTTTTTATTTACTTGATCATGCCCTGCATATCCTTACAAGCAGAATAAATAATCTGAACATGTCAACATCGTTGGAAAATTCCACGAACTCAAATGTCTCACAACCACAACCCGTAGGACAACGCTTGAACTTACATAATAATTGATGGTTACATCAGCAGATATACGACGACAACAACAACAAACACCATAAAATAAATATTTTGGCTAAAAGTAGAAAAAAGAAGAAGAAAATATTTTGAAAATAAAAAAAAATTTATAAAAATATATTGCCAAACAAAGGCACAACACAAAGTACTAATGATCGATATCTTAGAAACAATGGAGACTTGAAGAAGAGCATGACAAAGGGACGACAATAGACGCATGCTGATGAGAATCAGAATGCATATCGTTTCATATGCTCATGTGCTTGGCTGTTGCTTCAGAGGATCATGAGGGCAGGTATGTGATAGAAAAGGTATTAATGAGCAGCAGAAACACGGACAGACATGCACAAAACATACACGGTACGACAGATAGCGATTGCAGTATCACAAAGGAGCGATCCTAGATTTTGATTAAAATCAAATTTTGGTTTGTTTTTCTTAGGATTTATACCATTGTCTCGAGGGGCTTGTAAGATATTTGACAAGGCTGGCGTAGAAAAATGTATAAAAAAAAATTTGAAAGAAAAAAAAAACAAAATCAATTTGGTGGGTTTGTCAACCACTGGAGGATTAAATTAAAAACCTCAAAGTAAAGTTTAAATCTATGCATGAATGTGTCTATGTTCTTGTTATGGCACAAATATACATAAGCATATCATTAGCTTAAGACAGCAAAAGCAATTTTCTTAAAATGCTAATTCTCATAATCCTATATCTGATCTACTTTACTCTACTCGCAGCTCTTGTTGAAAACTAATTGCTGCAATTAAGTGCATATAGCGATTTTGAGGTGGTGCTCTACAACAAAAGGCTTATCAGTGATCAGTGATCTTGCTAGTTATATAGAAGAATAGAAACGAAAAGAACCTTAACGTTGAAGTATTTGTATGAATGTCATGTACTGGTAGTACATATGCTTCATTACTTTACTTTCACATGGAAATAAAATGTCAACACCTGGCATTATTGACTAGCCTGCAGGCAGAGTTTAAAGTAAGCTACAAAGGAAATTACGATAGTTTTGCAAAACATACTCCTAGTCTTTGTGAAGAGATCTATGTATGTACTTTCTGCTGTAATTATGTGATTTGATTGAAATGATAAATTTGCGGTATCGTTTACACCATATTTCCGCAACCTTACCGAAATGCTTTCTTTTGTGTTTAGTTAAAGTATTTCTGAAATTCTTTTGCAAAAACTACTACAAAAACCGAAACCGACTGATTTCTACATTCTGATAGCACAAATCAAGATGACAATAATCAATCGATCGAGTCTGGTGGGAAAATGTTTGTGAATGCAGATACATCGCTCAGTTGGACAGCTGTTCAGTTGGATTTCGCTCTCAAAGAAATTTTAAACCCTTTTTATTGCCGCTGCTACTCGTTTTTCCCAAAAATATTGAATGCCTACTTGCGTCACAGCTGTGCTGCTACTTTATTTTACATCACTGCTTCTTCTCCTGTAACCACAACAATTAACAAATATAATTACCGCTTGTTAAACATTAACCCACTACATACTCATGTGCCAATAAAAACCACAATTCATTTAATCTTGGCCAGACTTCATTTGAGTGCTGAAAAAATAAAAGTTAAATTAAAATCTCAGCTTAATTTTTTTCTTGGCTTAGCCCACCAAGGTGTTGGTTTGCAATTTTTTAATTTTATTATTTTTTCTTCATATTATTTTTAAGCTTTTTAGGGTTTCAAATTACCAAAATATTTTCTTTCATAAACTTGACTTTAATGATCTCGTGATGTCACTTGACGTGTTTGTCTCAAAACTTGCAAAGTTGTTTTTTATACAAAATTCATGAAATATCGAATTTCACATAATTTTAATTTTTATGCAGTTTTTTTTTTTAATTTCTCATATAAAAAAATTTTATAAAAAAGACTGCATCCGTTTTCTCTTAACACATAAAAACTTCCTACAGACATGATGTTAATATATGAGACTGCCTCATATAGGTAAAAATGTTAATACCATATATGAGACTGTCTCATATAGACAGAAATGAAACTCAGAATGAAGTTCATATATAGGTATATGTGGTATATATATACATGAATGAGTAAACAATTTATATAGTCTATAAATTTATGTTAAATACCCGTATTTATAACTACTTCGCATAGAAGTTGAACTACATGTTCTACACTTAATGACTGCACTCTCCAACCTTGTCATTTTCAATTCCAATCACAACAACAATAATATGAATTAAAATAAACCTTTACAAAGGAATGTATTTTATAATAGATATATTTTGATTTCTATATTTATATATATACTATATATAGTCTTCTTATATTATCTCATTAACTTCTAATAAATCATAGGGCCTATACAGTACTTCAAAATCTGAATTTGTTTGTTACTATTGTGCATGTATATATATTCTCTATAACGTACTGCTGCGAGATCTCCATCAATGGTGTTTTCCAGAATTTGAGCAGAGAGCAGCTCAAGTGAGTATTATCATAAGTATTTATAACACTAATAATATTAATTAATAAATATATTTCTATATATTTTATTTATAGAATGTATACACATGTGTATATATAAAAAAAAGTTCTGGAGTAATAGAAATGAGATGATAACATGTATCCGCATGTGAAATTATTACACCTAGATCTAGTTTATTAAAAGTTAAAAATAGAAAAATATTGAACTGCAATCAACATATCTTTCAATGATTCTCAATTTTCTAAATTCATAGTTATAATGTCATTATAACTGTAAACATTACATATCTAAACCAGTGTCCTTCATTATTATTAGCAACGCAGTCAAATACCCATTAATTCACTAAGATACCATAAATGAATTGCATTTCCTAATTATATAAACTGTCATCAACTCAGACTATATCATCGGAATCTGTTATTATATTCCTATACATAAGTTATAGTTTTACATAGAACGTTTCCCGAAAAGTAGGTAAGAAATAATATTATGTTCATTTCAATATCAGGTTAAACGATCTGAGCTGATCTGTGAAAGGTTTCTTTCACCGTTAATGATTTTGAATCTAGAAGATATAAACTCAAAATATGTGCCGAGTCATTGATACCTCCGCTATTATTGCACTGCTATTGAATCTTACAGATTTACGACTTAACGTAGAGAACCCTATTTAATCCTATTTGCATATTACCGCTAGCCAGCCTAATCAGTGGGCTGCTGTCGAGAGTTGATAGTACCGATCGCCCGCAAATCGTTGGTTACCTGTTCCTTCCACCGAAGATGCGGACGTCCGCTACCGCATTTTCCAGAGGGAGTCGCATGAAGACTGTGTGTCTACTTAAAGAGAACAGTGATAATGATCGTGCTGGCATTTAACAAGTTAAATGCAATCAGACACTTTACCTTATATAGTCACTTATTAGATTATATTTAGCTTTATTTTCAATATTTGCACTATATTAACTTAGTAGATGTAATTAAAATATTTTTGTATAATAGCATTTATTTTAAATTATGAATTTTTAATATTAAATTCATTTTAAAATTTTTACTATCATAAATACAAGAAGAAACCTGCGAATCCTTATCAAGATACTATCAAATGCATTAGTTTGACTCAACAATGCAATCCTAATGAGTTTTAAATAAAAACAAATTAACTGCAGCTGCATTTGATAAAATAATATAATTTATCTTAAAGAACAAGAATGTATCAAAAAAAGGAGAAAATAATTAACTAACAAACTACTTTACTAATGAGGTTCAAGTTTGTGTAAAAAGGACACACAATTCTTTTTATATAAACAAACACAACAATCGATGTTTATAAAATCCATAACAAATTTATGTCAAATAGTGAAAACAATATAGTCTTGGTATCCAGTTCAGCAATGTCAATATTATCCTCTTATCTATTATTACAGCATACAATTTAGTAGGAAGAAAAGCAGATCCATAAAGTTAAGTAAACAGGTAAAAATCTATCTCGCATCCTCACCACACAGTAGCCTTGTACAAATACGTATTAAGTTTGTTTTTTCATCAATTTTTGTTTTTGTATCTTATTATTTCAGCTACGAGTACATGCTCGGAGGTCCTTTGCGCGGCAACACATAATAAGGACATTCCACAATGTTAACACAATAGCATCTAGAAGTAGCAAATGGTAATCTTAAGACATAGAATAGCCCTCGAGCAGCTCAACTAATGATGTCACACATGTACACATTTTGATATACTTGCTTGGCATTAAAGTAATATATATATATATATATACATGTTCATAAGGATGAAAATAGAAACCATAACCATAATAATAACAATAATAATGACAACAATTCTTGTTGAAGTGAATAACGTAGCCAAGATGCCAACGTTAATACACAGGACATTCCATGGCTACAATTGACCAAATTATTACATTTGAACTACTAGCGGAAAATATATAATTTCTATCCGAATTTTGTGTTCACTATAAAAGATATTGGAACTATTAAATTTGACAATTCAATTAGGAATTTTTAACATCTTAGTAGATTATACTAGGCAAAGCATCTCTTTTTAATTTGAAATATTCGGTGTTTGCAGACTTAGTGCTATCAAATTTTCGAAAAATTGCGACATGTTCAAATTACTTAGGATTCAACCACAAAAGCTTTTTAAGACTTTAAAAGCTTAGGATGGAATCAGTCATGAAGAGTGGATCTATGACGAATAATGCCTAAATTCAAACTAACACGATGCAGTCAATTGAATGTCATCTCTGCTTAAAGATGGATGAGACCTCTAGTTATATTCTCCGTGACTGTTTGGTTCATGTGATGTCAGGATGTTGCCATCGGTTGACAGTTCGGTTTTTATTGGAAGTGCGGATTGTCTTTTGTACAGTTAGAGTTGCTTACAAGTAGAAAAGATTAGCAATGGTTGCAGCGCTTTAATCTACTGGAAATCAAAAGTCTACACATTTCCTGTTTTATTTATCTAAATTGAGCATTACTAAACTCAGTTATATTACTATTGGATTAGTCTGGATACTTAGTGATACTTCTGAAGAAAGTTTTCTTTTATTATTAAAAAAGAGTTAAATGAGTTTTGGTGCTGTATCGCATATATATAACATTCGATATATAATGTGTAGCTGCGAGTTCTCTATTGATTGCTATTTTCCAGGTCTTCGATAATGCTTTTCGTGTTTAAGGATTCTATTTGAGAGCATGTTAGGTAATATAAGAATATTGTTTATGAAATTAAGTTATAAATAAATAATTTGCAATAATATATAAAAATACCCAAAGAAGATGAAAGAGGAGAACTCTTTTTTTAATAATATAAAGAGTTAAAGTTTATCAAAATTTCTTAATGTAAAATATCATACGAAATAATGTCAACAATGAGAATGACTTTAGTTAAAAGAAGTACAATTACGTGGTAAAACAATCGAGTACTAAGTACGACATAGGTTCGGATAGGCTTTTTGTGGTGATTTTGATTTCCAGGCCACTACGATTTGTTAACGGATTTTTGAAAAGGCAACTATTTTGATATAGTTCTCGATATAGTTCTTCTCGAGATATCAAGGATATATCTCTTTTTTTGTCGAGATATCTTTAACGTAAACTTTCGAGAAACCGAGAGAATATCTTGAGATATTTCTTTCCTTGTCGAGGTATGGTTAATGCAAACTTTTTGTTTTCAAAAAAAAATATATTTTCAAAATGTATTAAAATATTAAAATGAATATTAATAATTATTGATATTTTATTCCTCTAAGTTTGGAGGTAGAAGGATTTTTGAATACTTTGATTTTTATCCTTTTAATTATAATTATAAAAACAAAAGTCTCATACTTCCTGTCTGCTGGCTGTAGATATATCTATATACACTTCTATTACTTTTATGGATGTTTCATGTTGGTTATTGTCAAAAATAACAAATTGACTTCAACAGTTTCTGTGACATTATTTACATGAATTTTGTTATTCCTTTATATTCTTAAAGATACTTGTGTCGTTATATTTTTATCTCATTTGTACTTTCAACGCTGAAAACCATACAATTTTCTTTTATGACTCGTGTACTTACTTAGGATACAAATATCCAGTGTAGTCTTATTAGAGGTGATCAAAGTTTTTCTTTCATTTTATCTACTTAAGTACTACTCTAGTTAAAATTTATGGATAAGCATCTTATGGTATGACTTATCTTGTTGGAACGCAATTTTGTTATTACTTAGTATATAAAAATTGATAGAATTTAATGAGAATTTAATTGAAATAAATTATATTGTGTATAAAAGAGAATAATTAATATAAATAAAAATAAATAAATCCAGTTAATAAAGCTCTAATGCAGTAAAATATTTTATTTTGTTTGTAATAAATTAACTAATGCATGAGAATTCACCTATTAAAGCCAACCATTTTTTCTTTTTGCAGTAAGAGCAAAGCATCAACACCCATAATGTGAGACTTTAATCCACTAAAACCGCCTCTTAGGAATGATTGGAGAAGATTTTCACTGCAACGTGGAAACTTCACTTCAGTTATTAAGGAAGAGAGATTTGGTCAAGTGGCTTAATAGCTAGAGATCTAGGTTTTTCTAAACATAAAAGTATCGACATGGAGCAGCTTGATTGGTATTAGGTAGGAGAAGAGGGTGGAGTTATTGTGGGGTTAGGTTAGCAATAGACTCTGTAAACAGGGTTACGAGTGCTGTGATTGTAGAATGGGATGATGAAAGCAACAGAGTGCCTCTCATTAAATTATAGCGTGAGTTGTTGGGTGGAGGTTTAAGCGCATGGAAAGGTCGACAGGGAAGGTACTACGGGTTCAGATCTCGGCGGTAGAGAGTAAAACCAACCATCACCAAATTATATAAAATTTAGATAAAATTTTGTAATTCTGATTTATGGTGAAAATTAAAGTGTTTTTTATATTGAAGTTATAACTATCGAATACTAAATTACATTGAAATAAAGCTTAGTGAAAAATCTTTCACCAAATAGCTGTCTTTACTGAAATCCATTGCTAAAGACGTGAGCCCGCGAAAACGAAATTAAAGTCCAAAAAAAAAAATTGATGTCATAAGATTATAAATAAAAGGAAATTTCTCTTTTAAAATAATAAAAGAAATAAAAGAAAATAAGAAAAATTTCTACATTATTATAAACTCATATCAATCTCATTTTTGAATCATATTTGAAATTAAATAATTCTTTTCTTATATGTGAACAAGTGATATTCTGAGTTTACGTTGGTTTTAGTAAAATCTCTATTAGTTTCAAGCTGTCATGATCCGTTTATTTTTTGCAATAACCTAAATTAGAAATACAATCCATTCGGAACTCTAATATATTGTACTATAGTTGTTCTCTGGATTGTTACACTTTTAAACGAAAATAATTTCAATTCATTCGAGATCGAACATATTTGTTGAAACTTGAGTAACTAAAGTTATAACGTAGGACATGCAAGCAAAATTTTACAAGTGCAAATGCAATATGAAAACTAAATACATTTATATAAAAAATATAAAATAAAAAAATAAAATTGTGAAAATCAACATAAATTAAGAAATTTAATAGCTAAATACTCTGCATGTGGCATTAACACCCAAATTCTGAATGCAAACACCTCAAGTGTATCATCCTTCCAAAGGCACTCCACAGAGATCTACTTTGCCTTGGTACAGAAATTAAGTAACTTGGGATGGAAAATGCACGTATCTGCAAAGTTAATACGAATAAAGTATTTAACGCTTGACATTGGTGTTGAGATGCTATTCTATGGTCACTATAGAAGACTACTAAATTTTGTGCCATACAAAGTTACTCATTCGCACGTAACAGTAACAGCGGTGGTGAGGTGAGGTGAGGTGAGTAACCGGAATGTTGCTTACAAAACTGCACCGTGTAAATTTATTTCTGTTTGTGTTCGTGCAGCTGCGAGTTGTGTGAGCTACTTAAGTTGCACTTTACACGCTTCAAAATAGTTTCACTGCAATATTTTTCCATGAAATATTTGTTCCAGCAAACATCTTGACTAAGTATCCTTTTACTTAGATTGAAGGCTTTGAAGTGTTGAACGAATGCTCGTATTTCACTCACTTCGTTACTATCGTACTACATCAAAGTGCAGATAACTAAATTATTTATAATTTTTGTAAAGGGTGATCAAATAAGAGCTAACATATATATCTTGATATTTTTTTTTCTATCAATAAATTGATTGTCTCACCAGATGTTTGATAAATAGTCGAAATCATATAATTCATGGCACCAAAAATTAGTAGACATGTTTCTATAATATATTGTTGTTAAATAAAAAAAATTAGTTTTAAGCTCGTTTTAATTTTTAAATTCCATTACTAATTTTAGAAAGCTAAAATCACATCAACAATTTTAAAAGCAATAAAGATAAGTAGGCTATTAGGAATTTGATTGGATAAAGCCTCAAATTAATCGAAGGACTTTATTTTTGAATATTTGAATTCGTTTTTAATGCATCATAACTTTTTTATAAGATTAATATTTATTTTTAAATTACTGAAATTATGAGAAAGCCCACCGAAATACATTTGTGACTATGGCTCTGCAACAACACTCAACTTTGTTGAATAATTCGCAAACAAAGAGACGACTATTTAATTTAATACATTTTATTAAAGAAAGCGAAAAGATATAGAAATATATAGAAGTAAAACAAAAAAAAAAAATACTAATAAAATATATATAACTGCACGGGGATGTAGTATTTATCAATACTTTAACTAATATGTTAGAAATGTAGTTTTTAGTATACGTTATGCGAACACACTTAAGTACATCAACAAAAGTATTAAATATCATAAAGTGATTCTAGATGCTAGCAACAACGAACTGCGCTTCAATCTGTGATAACCAGATATTAGGCATGCTATGAGACTGGGTCTATCCTATAATGATTTTTGTCGAGGTTGTGGCTCTGAGGGTGAGGAGAAGACCGTGATCCATCTTATGTGTCCTTCTTTAGTTAGAAGAAGATTAAAAATCTTTAGATCCCTTTTCTGACTGAGCTGTCATCCTGTAATGTTAGGGACCTGGTGAAGTTTATAGAACTGTCAGATTGGGGAAGTCATTACCTTTTTCGGCGTTAGCTGTATAATGATTTGAATCTTTTTACGTATCAATACTATTTCTGTGATACCACAGTGGGCCATCATTTGAGCTCAAATGAGCTTTTTGGAAACAAGACCTCCACTTCAACCTACCTACCTAACCAGATATCGGGATGGATTTACCAAAATAATGGCACCTTCACTGACACACGATTTGAAAGACTTTCAGACAATTGTTCTCTCGCTGGATCTATATTAATATCGCAGCGCTACCAGATGCTGCACTCCAGAGGCCTATGATGCGTAAAAAATTTGTCCTTATCATTTAAAAAACTTTTTATTTTAATCATATGTATTAGTATTTTTTTATAAATAAATTTTTTAAAATAATCATTATATACATATATTAATATTAAATTGGTTTTAAATGTAACATATTTTTTTTTTCAAACTTAAACTTTTTTTATTAATTGCTAATCTTTTAAAAATTAAATTTTTAAATAATTTTAATGAAACTGAACTATATTCTTCAAATATTCTCATACTGATGATATTAATTGCAATATCAAAAATTTGAACTTTTAATTTAGATTGATGATATTAATTTGTCCGGTCAACTTAAACAAAATACCAAATTTGTTTTCCATATAAGTACATATATAAGAAGAAGAAGAAAACAAAGACACAGAAAAATGATGAACGACTTTAGTGAACTTAAAAATATTTTAAATTTAACATAAAATAAAATATTCAAGATAAAAACTCCCAACAACAACAATGGACACATCATATGTGGGCGTTGCATGCTCAATAAAATCTGCAACTACAATAAAGACTTTCTGAGCCGGGTAAGCTGTGTACTCTAAGTGAATACTGCAATTAAAGGTTACAGAATTTTGACATTGAACAAAAACAAACAAAAAAAACAATTATATGAGGAAATAAAAGCTGGAAGAGAATGAAACAATAAATAATAAATCTTAATTTACAGATGAAATAAAGATTTGTACACAATGACAAGCAGAACGAAATAAACGAGTTAAAAATATAGAAAGGCTTGAAAAGTACCTTCAATTCAGATACAAACACCATATGATCCAAATATCTATCTATAAAACTATCAAAGTTTATCATTTCAATTAACTATATGTGAGAATGTATGAGAATGTACGAGGGTGCTAAGTTGTTATTTGAGAATAATATAACAAAAGATTGACAGTGTAGATCATTTAAAAAATAATCTAATTTATTTAAATCTACTTAAAAATATTTACTTTCAATAAAATGCTATCGGTATAAATTAAAAAATATATAAAGCTAGTCTCAGTTCCGGTTTCCACTCCCGTAAAAATATCGGTTTTTTTAATTCACTTTCGAGTGAAGATTTTCTATGTTGCATGCTATGAGACTAGATCTTCCTTATAATGACCTTTGTTGCGGCTGTGGCTCTGAGAACGAGGAGGAAACTGTATTTCATGTCATGTGTCAGTGTCTATTTTTTACTAGAAGAAGCTCAAAAAGCCCGTTTCCTTACCGATCTGACTGAGCTGTCATCCTGCAATATTAGGGACGTAGCCAGATTTATAGAACTGTCAGGTTTACCTTTACCTAATAAGGGAGTCATTGCCTTTTTTAGCATTGGTTGTATACTGATCTTCTAGTCTCTGTACGAACCAACGCTATTCCTGTGGTACCACAACGGACTGCTGTTTGAGCTCAAGTGGGTTTTTTTGGTACATAAGGCTGCCACTTCAACCTAAGCTAACCTAACTTTCATCTATTAATTTTGTTCAGTAAATCGAATAAATATGTCAGTTTAATATATTTTTTCACTCTCAATTTCTTTGTTTTTTTTTTACAAATTAGTTTCAGCTTAAAGTTCTAATAAGTAAATATGATACTAAGTCTACTTCAGATATTTCACAGTTGCTTTATACTTATAAATTACACTAAAATATCTATGCAGTAACAAATCTAAGCAGCAATAAATAGATAAACATAATATTGCAACCTCGTCACATCTATATAGAATGGTTAATGTAAATGCAAATTGACTAAATTCCATATTAACCGAAAAACATATTGAGGATTTAAGAGTTTTTGCTTCAATAGATACAAATTCATGCTGTGACAGCTGATGACATTTCATAAATGCAGTCTAAATACGTAAAACAGTAGACAATAATTTTCCTCGAGTGACAACCAGCATAAATGTTATACGAATTTACTACTCCATACGACATTTAACTTTGTGACGGATAAATGTCAGCGTATCCAATGAATGATTCCTCATGTTCAGCACAAAGACACGACATATCATTTTATGCATAGAACAAGCACTTAATTTTTGGACAGCATTTATTCGGAGAGAAAAAAAAGTTAAATATCTCAAAATCGTTGATTGTAGCAATTTATCACGGTCATCAACAACTTCAGCAACAACATATTTAGGTTGCCAACACTTATGTTAAGCAATAATTCTGTCATATATATAAGAATGCAGTCATATCCATAATAATTTGTTATTAAAATTAATTTGTACTTCATTATGGAAACATGTGTTTTTAATGTTTTTGTCGTCGCCTATAATAAAATCTTATTTTCTAATATTCTCTCGCTTAGTTAAAACTATTTAGGGCTTAACAAGAATAGGCGTTTTACTCGATTAGATTTGCTATGCTCATTTAGTTAATTTTTTTTTGGAAATGTATATTTTCTTTCTAATTGCTGTAGGGCAGTTTTATTTTTACTATTATGAGATTCTACTGCCATCTGTTGCTAATCTTTTTAAGCACTTTATTAGATTGCTTTTTTTCTAATACGAAATTATTTTTCGAAATAAGAAAACAAGAAGAAATTTTTCTTAATAAGAAGGAGTTCTTCAGAATATTGGAAGAGAGAAATAAATCAAATTTTCTTGTTAAAAAAATGTGTTCTTTGGAATATTGGATTTAGTATGAAATTAGTTGAATTTAGTTTGGAATCTTTCCTGCTTTTAATTTTATGAAAAAAAAAAAAAAACTAAAGTATCAAATTTTTTATTAGAAATTAGTATTTAAATTATGCAAAAAATATATAGCAGAAGTATGGATAGAATGGTATTTAATATTTATAAGCAGAACTGCGAACCGGAACCGAAGCGAAAACCGGAACCGACATGACAAAAAAAATATATCGAATTTTTTTTGTCATGAACCGGAACGAAAAGCGGAACTGAAAATATTCCAGTTTGAAGCCCTGTTTATAAGTCACTGTTGAAATAAACTTTCTCTGGAAATGCCCATTTGTGATCAGAATTACAGCATTCCACTATAAAAGCGTAATTAACCTGGCTCACATTACAAGGGATAATGCTCAGAGAATAATTTAGGTTATCAACAGTATAGTTTAGCTTTAAAAATATAGGTGAATTGAAAAGACTTTTTAGCCGCCGTTGAAACTCATACCAAACATGTAATACTCATTACTTTGATTTATAGTTAAAATTAAAAGATAACTAAATCAATTTCAAGCAGTAAAGTTCCTTAGCCTTATTGGTTATTATCTGCGAATGTCCAGAGATTTATAGATGAAGGATTAACTTATAGCATTTATATATATTTTCAGCTGTTTATAAATTGCTTAAATATATGAACTATAATTAACTTTACAATCCATGTTTTACAATGTTTATGTAAAATCCGTCCTATTGTATGGATCAGAAATTTGGTTGGGCAACAATGAAATACAAAGAAAACTTCAAAGCTTTACCAACACATGCCTGCTTAATATTTTGAAAATTTGATGAAAAAAACAACTACTGCTCCGAAAGGATCTATTCAGAAATATACAAACATCTTGATTAGAAGCTAGAATCAATTAACAACAATACAGAGGAAAAATTGTGTTGAGTAAAGCAAGGGAAAATATATATAACATCAGAGATCAGGGAATATACTAATATCAAAGGTTAAAAAATAAAGAATTATACATTTGAAAAATAATATACATATATCTAAGTATATAAATATTATCTACGAAATTTTATTTTATTTTATATATTCAATATATAGGAGTAAATATAAGTTGTCTTTTTATAATATATAAAACTTACAGTGTATTCAATCCAGTATAGAAATACGGTATCGAAAACATTTTATATTACGAAGATGCACCATCTATTCCAAGTACTGCATAATATCCATTAACGATATTACTATTTTTTATTACTATGTTGCCATCATAATGCTTCGTCCCCATGTTTTTTACCGGCAATAATGTTCGAAAATATTTCTCGTCAGATTCGACACCGTTCTGGAGATATTACGATACTGAAAGTTAAATCAGTTTTTAATATAGGTATTTTGTAGTCGTATTCATCTGAGTATATCAAGTTGCTGTGATACTATTGCCATTTCTGAAGCACAGGCCCTTATTCCAAGTGTTTATCTTTTGAAAGCTAATAGCAAAACTATTCTAGTCAAAGGGACTTCGTTAACTTGCCATCTGAAGATATATTTCATCTCTGCGTATTTATAACAACACAAAATTAATTAAACTTATTGATATTTAAATCTAAAACTTTCTTCCTTAAATCTTTCGTAATTGTAAATCACACAAAACGCCACTTGCCTTGTACGAAGAAATGTGAATACCTAAAACAAAACGTCAAAACAACAGTAAAAAAAAACTGTCAAAACAAATGCTTAATGACATAACAGCGTGGCCACATTTTTATAAAATAAGGTAAGATAAGCTAATTTTATTTCCCGAATTGTGACAATTATTGTTTTTTATAAGCAATATTTATGATCGTCAATAGCCTCATCACTCAGTACTATTAATTTTTGGAATTCGCCTATTAATTGCATCTCAAAAATTACATTATTAGGTCTATTCATTTGTAAGAATGTCACAAAAGACCACAACGTCACATAAAAAAACCACAACTTACGATGGCAACTCTAGAAATACTGAACATTTTTGTTTTGATACAAAGTTTTAGTTTTGGCAATCATGCTATTTGAGCTGCTTATTAGTTAGTACTGTTACATTCACACTGTCTCATTTAGACGGTTTCTCGATCATTATATATAAATGAGCTCTTTACCAGTATATCAGCTCATTTAAAACAAAAAATGTCAAATGTTACGCTTATAAATAAGTTTTCCACAAGGGAAATTAAAAAAATTTGAAATATGTGTCATATGTTTTATTTATAAAATGTAAACAATCAACAGCTGAGTTGTAAACAAAGTCAGTGCTTTTGTTTACGGAAGTCAGTATTTAATAAAATCTTTGTTTTAATTAATTAAATATGTAATTGTTATATAAAATGTATTTAAATTATATAATATATCAGTTATTAATTTAATTTTTTTGTGTGATATATTTATTAAATGAAGTTTATTCAATTCATACAAAAGCTTATAAGCTGCATAAATAAGCACATCATCATGTGATGAATGTTCACATATAAATTGATAATATATGTAAATGAGCAAGTGCTTAAATTTTACAGTGTGAATGTACTATTATAAATAGGTATATTAAATTGAAAGAGAATAAATATGTTCTGCACTTCATTTATTTTCTGAAATAATTTATTATCATGATATGTAAACCCTTTAAGTTTGAACATAATACCAATATTGCTTGAATCGAATAAAAATATGACTATCGTAGAAATCGTTACCGATCTGAGAAATCATCTTACAATAACTTTTTATAATGTGGAATATATTTGTCAAAAGTTTTATTTTACAAAAAAATATTTATGGCATCACTATTATTTTGTAGTAAATTGGTGACATTCTATATAATTTACCTAACTTAACAAGGAAAGTAGGCGTGTTTCTCAAAGTGAAATCGACATAATTTTCAAAAGAGATCTGGAATCGAAAGCACTTGATCGCACAACACACATTGGCCTAAAAGTTTCAAAGCCTACTTATAATACGGATGCAGCAACTCAAGTCGAAAGTCAGGAAAACATGGACCTAGAGGTAGAGACAGTTGCTACTAAATTAAGCAACGCAAATACTTTTGATGAAATTGGTAGTTCTTTTACAAAAACATTGAAACCCAGTCTTGATACAAATATGGAAAATATTTATTAAAACGAAAAAACTGCTACTTTAGTTATAAGCGAATGTCTTGATACATTATTTGAAAACGCGTTGATCGGAATTGGTGACTCCTCTAAGGAAGCTTTAAAACCTATTATTAATATTAATGTAGAACATTTATCTGATAATAAAAGAAACACTGTTAATACTATAAAAATTATTGTTGACGCCTGTGAAGAAGTCGTGAATCAAATTTGTGATATCGACTTCGAAAATTTACAAGAAGATTTGGAGTCGGTTAATCCGGTTATGACGGTTAGTCATGATATATGATATAAACAATTGTTTCGGTTATAGTTATATGAACTATGTATTTACAATTATTGAAAAATTTTATTGTAGAATATTTGCAGTTAATGACGTCATACAGAAGGTACGTTTTTTGAGTGGAAGTTGACAAAATTAAATATTGGAAATATTTTATGGGTGTGTGGGTTTTTACTGGTTAAGTTTAATTTTCAAAAAATAACTATATTCAATTTCATTCGCGCTCTGTTATATATATACTCAAAGTATGTAGATGTTAATGAAACGCTTCTAAAAATAATGATATTAGGGCTTTAATAGATCCGTTGTTATGAATAGGGTTCGAGGAAATTTTGACATCAATATCAATATTATATACATATTACTGTATTAAATGTGATACAAAGTATATTTTATTTTTTATGTCTTAACAATTAACAATTGAAATTTAATTCTGATCTCTTAATTTTAATTTTTATTTTTTTAAATAATTTAAACAAATCTCACCCTGAAGTCTTGTGTGCAATTTTCTACACGCACTGATCCAAGAAGTGTTAATTACACTAATAATAAGTAACGGCTTAGTTACTTAAAATATATATAAATGCATACATATAAATATGTATGTATATAATTAATTTATGTATTCTGTATGAAAATATGTTTAATAATCCACAAGCGGAGTTCTTTGAAGTGCTCTAAAAAAGTCCGCCAGGGCACACCTTATTCCAAAAAGAAGAAAATATATAGATACGAAATGAAGGTAGCGCTGCTCATAATTCAGTGTTGAGATATGAAGTTAATTATACTGAAAAAGATATTCTGAAATATTAATATACAAATTTTGGAAAAATATATACGTTGTTGATAATTATTAGGAAATAAACAGCGGAAGTTCATTTTACACTAGAAGTGAAGAAAAAAAAATTAATTCTATATATGAAATCAGCCGCAGTGGAAAAATAAAAAGTAAAGCGCCTGTGCAGGTAGCGTGAAAATGCCTAAATTGATACTTTGCGTTAAACATTAATAATTATTTAATTTTGAAAATTTATTATGTATTGAATATTTTAAATTAAGTTTAATTTGAGCGTATAGAGGTTCAAAAAATAGGCGTTTTAGTTCAGAACACTAAATAACGTTTATTGCGAACAATGCTTAAAATGACTAAGATGCACTGGTATTATTTAAATTTACATTTAATCCTTCTGTCTAGTGAAGGATTGCATCATATATAACTATATATATAACTGATATAGATATATTAGTTCTCGTAGATCCTATCAGTAGCAAATTGGCCACTTTATTACATTCTTGTGCTTTCGATAGTAATCAGATAGGTTTAATTGAGCGGATGATTGTTGAACCCAAGTTCGGTGCTGAGATTACCATCTGTACCTCCGAAACTTCCTCGGTGGTGGTGTTAGTGTTTAAGAATTGAATCGTTTCCTATCCTATTATCTATAAATAAGCCTAAAAATCAGAAAACAAGCAAGTTTGTTATTTTTTGCTACATGGTGTCGTTCGCATAACCATTAAGAAGCAGAAAATTAGAAGAGATAATAATAGAGACGAATATTTTTTTAAACTTAGTGCTATTATTGACCGCAGAAATGTATGTGTTGAGACCGGTACAAACATAACAGGTTTGATCAAACTTATCTGAACTTTTTACAATTATTGTTATTGCCACATATTTAAGCTCTATTGGTAATAGGTATTTGGATAGGTATGTAAACGGGTCTGTCGACTTCCTAAGCTTGCGGAGGACCTGTCCAAACTAATAGACTGAAACAATATTACCTGGAGTTTTTAATATTATTGCACTCAAGCTCAAGCTAATTAAGCTCTTAGTACCGAATCATTAAGTAGATAGGTACATAACCGTGTCCGTCGCGTTCTTAAGTTGGCAGAGGACATACCTGTGATAATTTAGCTCTTTGCAGTACTATATGATTCCACTTGGATCCATTTGCTGTAGCCTGTGAAGATCTTTATAGCATGAGACATAAAAAAATTATAAAAACGATGTATTCGGTAATTATTATGATATGATTAGAGGTTGAGTGAGAGAAACAGGTAAGTAGATTAAGTGTGGGTGGGTATATCGGGGAGATCTGTACGGAAAAAGACAAGAAAGGAATTAAAAATAAGAATACATGGGCTAGAATATGGTTAGGTGGAGCTAAAGTTGTAGAGATAAAAAAGAAAGGTTGTTTTAGGATAAGATATGGTTGGGTTTTGATTAAATTATCTTGTGAATATGTTCATTTTTTTTAAATTATCTTGTGAGTGATTTAATTTATTTAATTAAACTGTCTTGTTAGTAATTTATTTAAAAACGTGGGTGGCGTCGAGGTGGTGATACCTAGCCACTTCAATAAATCGGAGCTGAAGATCGCTATAATACAAATAAGTGTATACATTGGCACATTGGAATAGATTGGTGATACCATAAAGAGTAAAGCTACAATTAAAGCACATATTGAGAATTGATATATTTATTGCGCCACAAATAATATGGGTATACTTTAATATTAATTCAGCTAAGACAGTTCTTGCTGTAAGAGAAAGGTATCGCTCCATTCTGGAGATGTCATATATCAACATCTAATTGGAGGCCTGTTAGAAGTTTGCTTTATTGCAGTAGGCATTGAGGTACACATTTGCGTCAATGTAATAAAACACAGTATCTTGGGCAAAGAAACATTGTCAATGCATGAGATATCCTCCAACTAAAATCCATAAAAAAATCATGTAAAATTTGTTGGATCAGTGATAAAGTTACATATAGTGTTCTGAGCCTGTGTGCTTATAGTATTTAATTCAGGAGTAAAATTTTTAAATTTCTTTTTCTATAATAAAATTATCTTTTTTTAATTAATATTGTATATTTCTTGATATTTCCATAAAAAGGATAAATTGATCTATCCGGATTTATGGGGTACATAAAACATAATATGTGTATACAGAAGGGTTAATGTTTTGAAATGACCTTTAATGGTAGAATGTGTTGTACATGAATTTTCTTATTTAAATTACAATCCAATTACTAACCAAGTGAACATCAAATTCTAACATTTATTGATATTTAATAAGTATTGAAAGTCAATATTTAGTCCAATTATCGAAATTGAAAAGTCCAGTGCAAAATTTCAACATAATTAGTTAAATTTTGCCAATTTTCCCCCTAATTGTGGAAATAGATTGTTTGTTTGTAGATTGTTTTTGTAGAAAATTATTATTTTTCTGACGTTTAAATTTGCAATTATTTTTGGAAGAGTTCTGTGTTAATTATGCTCCCAACAGCATGTGGCAAGTGGCTCCATGCCAGCTGTGGCAAATGCTGATTCCAAACTGTCGGAAATGTGTGAATATGAATTTAATTTGAGGGAATTTCGTAATGTGAAATAAATTTTGAAGAGTTTTAAATTAGTCAGTGTAATAATAAATTTTAAATTTAATTAAAAATAAAGTAAGTAAAACTTTACTTAAATAAAGTAGATAATATTTTAAAAAAAAATTTTTTAATTAAGTTTTCTTGATTTTTAATATGGTTTGTTATAATAGAAGTATAGTTATTTACACTCTCCATATTTTAACAAAATAATTATTATTATTAATATAGTATATATATCATAAATAAAATTAAGTAAAAAAGCTTTCATAGTAACATCGTCAAATGACATGTGACGATCTTTCCTGAATTCACCATTCCTGTATACTCAAACTCCATATAGATAATACACATTAGACAAAGTGCAGATTACACGGATGATATGAACATCTTCGGGAGATACAAATCAGTTGATAATATAATGTATAATATATATGTTATATATAATATATATGTATATAACAATCCATAGCCTAGACCGGGCTAGATAACAATGTAATCTAATATAACATAATATATATGCCGCGTTTAAGATATATAACAAGCCTTTGTCTAGATCGGGCTAGCAGTACAAAGAGTAGGATTGCTTATTAATGGAATAAAGATGACATTAACATATGACATCAACATTATCGGGAAAACCAAATCAATCAACAATATAATATTATATAATATATAATAAAGATATAATATAGATATCATATATAATATATATAACAATCCATTGTCTAGAATCGGGCTGACAGCACAAAGAGTAGGATTGCTTATTGATGAAAGAAACATGAACTGGTAGGTGTGTTAACTGCAATAAGAATCTCTACCGTTTATCAAACAATCGAAGTCTTGGGTTATAAGTCTGAAGTGGTGCAATCCTTCATCATGATTTAATTGTAGTACCTGATAACATAGATGAAGAAATACTCAGGGTGCTGTTAAAAACAATGTTTTTGAATATAGGACTTAAATTTAAATTTAAGAAAGGCCTTTTAAATTTAGGAATTCAATTTTATTATATAAACTATTGCACTGCTAAACCAGGACTGTTCAAAGCACATCTGTAGGTCACATGAGGGCCGTGGTTTAAATCTACTAAAGTTTTGTAAATTTTCTTTTGATGTACTGGTAGAACCACACTATTTTATTTTATTGGTAAACAAAATAACTGAATTTAAATCGATAAATTATTAATACAAACATTATAACCGTATTTTTTTTTTATCAAAAAAAAAAACATGTATTTGTTTTTGAAGTCCTCCAATCTGTACTGTGGTTTGTATTAATCCGCGATCGCATCTGGTCTGAACAGTCCTGTGCTAAACTATAATCTTGTCCATACTTAGGTATAGGATATTCAAGTTTCAGACCCAAGTAGTCTTAAACTTTTAGTCGCGTTTGAGAAAAAAAGTTATACAATTTAATAAGAAATCGAATACGAATAATTTTAAATTACGCCCCAACAGACAAAGGTAACATGAACGGAAAGGCACACAAATATCGATTCGTCTTAAAAAATCATTAGGAAATGATTTTCAACATTTCCTCAAATATGTGACAAACATATTGGCACACTTACGATACCCTTTACTCAATAGTGTGAATAGAGTTACTTACAATTTAAACTAATAATAACCAATGATTTGATTAGTATATATTCCATTTTCCAATAAAACTGAAAATATGTGCTGGATTCTAATAACTTCAACTGACATATGCGCTGACGTTTTGATTTTTCACGCCACGTATCTAATCTAAAAAGAAAAGTAAAAAATAAAATAATAATCCATATATGATGAACTATTTTCAGATATACCAGTGTGTTCACATCCATTGTAGCTTCAGCTCCAACTGAAATAATAAAGTACACAAAAGTAAGAGGGGTGGATATACTCCTATGTGGTAGTAACAAATGCTCCCCTCACACTCAATTGTCTATAATGATTGGCATACAAACAACTGATGAAATAAATCATTTCAGATGAACAACCGAATATCGCTGCCGGTGGAGTCCTCATGACTGTGCTCCCCTGTCGTCTGGTACAGTGTTGCAAGCAGCAAGTGTGAGTGAGTGTCAATTACGTATTGTGTCAAAAATGTCAAATTTTCATGGTTAAATCGAGTTGGTGGGTTTGTGAGCAACGTGTACGCAGTTCGCCTTAACGATTCTATGCGAATACGTCATACGTCACACTTGGAATATGGAGCACGTTGGTTGGAACAATGTGGCTATAGTTTATCAGTGATGGAGATTGTGTTATACCCCATGTCATCATTGAGAAATTAACTCTGAGCAACATATGCGGATTTTATATATATTAGTAACATATTAGGGGCTCCCGTAGTATAGGAACAATATTGTTAGTACTTTTAAAAACGCTACTGTGTAGCTTGTTTATTATTGTATCTTTTCACATCATTTGTTAGTGTTGCTTCACGCAAACCTCACAGACATGAGAAATTTGATACAAATGAGTTTTAACGTATTCGCTGACAGCTTTATCCTTCCATATATTTTCACATTGAAACACTTGCAGTAATTTCATATTTTTATACATAAGAGTGTGTGTATTCTGTTATAGAGGATGTGAGTATATTTATTGTACAATATATCCTTTTTGGTGAACACAAAGGGTAAACTTACGCTGTCAGATTTATGACATCAAAACACTTCAACATGTGAAGTGTTGGTAAATTACAATTCGATTTTATTTCCACATTTTTGCATTTGGATTCTATTTTCATATTTGAATATATCTGTACATATCATTAGGAAATGAGTAAATATATACATATACATATATATATATATAAATATATAAATAAAAATTTATACAAATATGTTAACATATCTTCTTATTTGAAGAAGTCTTATTGAAGACTTGGACACTATCTAGAATATTGAATAAAGGAGTTAACTTATAACTCCAATTATCAAATTATTGATCCAGTCATGTTTGTGCACCAAATACTGTTGTAATAAACAATAGAAATTAAAATATCGAAGTTATTCCTTGACAATGCTCGATTCCGATATCCGGAGATAGCTGTTTGATAATAAATTAATATAGCATTACCTATTTTGAGCAATTTGTTTCAATTCGCTATGTGCCGATGGGCGATAGTTTCAGATGGATACTTGAATATCTAAGATTGCTTATTAAGACCGATTTTATTAGTACTACATTAATTCTTGCTAGTGATGTATTTATTTAAATTGTACTATAATAGTAGACTATAGCGAGAATAGTAGACTATATCATTTAAAAGTCTAAAACCTAGCGTGCTGTTCTTCATTAATATACAATTCAGACTCACCTAGATTTTGTCTTTTTGGCAAGGCGTGACTTCGGGATTTTGGATTTTGATAATGTCTTCACGAAATTTTTCCTGCCCTCTTAAAAAACTGGATGCAAACTGCAGATTCTGCGAAGAGAATGAGGAGTCAACCATACCTGTGCTGTTAGAATGCCCTATACTAATGTACAAACGGAATAGACGGAAGAAGCAAAAAAACTCTGTTAAGTAGGTTCTATACTAGTTTTTATTGACGGAACAGGGCTTAGAGTCTTACTCTAAACCCAGAAGGGGGCACAATAGATCCGATGGTCGCAGTGTAATTTGATTTTAATCAAACACTTAATTGAATATGCTGGATGGGCTAAGTTAGAATTCAACGGAATGTTTATATGCATAGAGACCATTATATTCAAGAAGAATGACTCGCTTATTTTTTAGATCTGGAGAAACTAAATTGTATATTGACAGAATGCTTTTTTTAATTACTTATTTCTATTATATTATATTAGAAAGGCTTCTCATTTAACTAAAATATGTGTTTATTTCTTATATATATATATAAACATTTCCAGTATAGACAAAATGTAAATTAATTTTGTTTGCCAAAAATAGTACATAAATTTTTATGTATGTTGTAAGAAGCGATCCCTGGTCAACACAACGTATACGATACATCCTTCTCCAATCACAATTGGATATTTGTTTTAAGATATTTTCTTGGAGAAAATAGAAAGCTTGCTCCATCAGTTGGTTTGTTACAGCTATAAAGAAAGAAGTATATGATATATAAAAAAATGTTAATAGAAATAATAGAATATTTTAAAAAAAGAAATTTTTTATTTTAAATAAATTTTGCATTATTGTCAGAGTGAATGTTAAAATTCTCGTTTTTTCAGAAGGATATGTGTATATTTTTGTATGGGTGTATTCCCAAAACATTTTTTATATGTGTAATAATTTTATAAAAAAGTATCAAAATGAAAGTATAAAGTGACAATTGTTATTTGACTCTTTCTGTCTCCTTTTCTATCTCTATTTCCCTCTCTATCTCTCTCTCTATCTCTCTTTTTCTCTCCCACTCCTTCACTTTTTCTCTCTCACTTAAACTTTCTTTTTCACTTCCTCTCTTTTTCTGTCTCACTCCCTCTTTTTTTTGCTCTCCGCTCTCACTGCCACTATATCTCTCTCTCACTCTCTCTTTTTATTTTCTACTCTCTCATTTTCTCTCTTTCCCTCTTTCTTTTTCTCTATCTTTCTCTGTTTTTATTCCTTTCTTTATCGCTCTTTCTTTCTCTCCTTTTTCCTCTCTTTCTTTCTCTCTTTCTTCCTCTCTTACTTTATCTCTCTTTCTTTCTCTTTCTCTTTCTCTTTCTCTTTCTCTCTTTATCTTTCTCTCTCTTCATGGTCATGCCCATAAAAAGCCAATTCAAATTGTTGTTGTAGTTCTATTATAAACAATTGCTTTGTTTTTAGTTTAAATATGTGATTAATTTATAGGTGCTATAGTCTATTTCATTAACCAAGAGTCACTACTGTGCAACAACATATTAAATATTAAAGAAATAGATAAAATATTGATTAGCAATTTATTTTATTGTGTTATTATTGTCCCTCTATACTAAAATTTACTATATCAGAACTCCTAACAAATTACATAGTAATTAGATGATACAATTTAAACTCAGATTCAGTCTACATAGTTTAAGGTGTTATTAGTTATGATAATTTAGCCGTGTGTGAGTTTAAGTAGATTGAGGTAAAGTAAATTAAAATTTCCTAGGGATTTTTTTAAATATTTATTTATTTATTTATTTATTGTACTTATTTATTTATGGTAACATTCGCTGCCATACCGACATAATTGACTATTTCCCTCAATTTACCATCAATTTACTCGAACTCGCACACGGCCTTAATATACAGCAGCATTGTTGATAACATTTAATCCACACTCTTTAATCTTAGTTATCATTACACCGAATATAGTATATTTAATTGCATCACTTAAAAGATCTTATATTGGTTTTCTTAGTAAATTCCTAATTAACTTGTTTAAATAAATATTGAATATATATATCGAAAAATTCTTTTTTTTTAGTTATTTTTAAAATATATCGTGTAAATAAAAAAGAAAAAATCATTTGGTTCAATCAAGTTTTAATGTATTAATTTAATTCTGGGAACAATTTTAAGCTGATCAATTAATCATTTGGCACTTGTTGCTTTAATCATTGATCCTTTAAAATGCCACATAACTCGTTCCCATTATAAACTGACACACCCACTTTTTGCATTATTAATTTGATCTTTAAATCTACTCAATAAACAAGTAGCAATGTAAGAGGAGTTTGATATGCAGAGGAAGGAAAACGACCTCTAAACCTTTAAATAAGTAATTCTGAATAAACTCATTTGTCAAAAATTTTATCAAAAAAAAAAAAAGGAAAAATAATTCCGTTGCCTTTCAAAATACACTTGCGCCCATCTCGGATGTGGCGAAAAATTATCGTAAATCTTTAATTGAACTGCAGAATTTGGAAAAGATTGCAAGAGAGAAATGTAACGAATTTCACTTCCTGAGAATCGCATAAAGTGGCAAGCCAGCCACACTGAGCAGTGCAGTCGTTCCGAAGACAATTGCTTAGTTATAAATTATAAAATTGACAGCAGCCAGTAGCGAAATCAGACTTGGAACAAATGTAAGCAGTCCGAAATAGTGTATATCTGTTTCAGTAACAAGTGGATACTTTTATCGGCTGTCAAAAATCGCCAAGCTTAATTATGACGATTTTCGTTGTGCGAATTCGAGTACTCGTACCTCGTACCACATTTCGCACCATTAACTTTCGAAAATGCATATCGCATATGAAGCGAAACTAACTAATCGCGAGGAGCAATGGAAAAGTGGAAGATATTCTGTAATTTTGTATTATTATTCCCATTTGCTGGGAATTGGTGCGCAGGCGCGTAGTCTCGCGTTCTTACCTTTAATTTTAATTTCAGAAAAATGTGTCTGCTTTAATGTGTGTCATTTGATTAATGAGGCCACAGCCAGTCATCGATCTCCATTTAGTGCCTCAAACTGACACACGTTCTGTCAAATTACAACGAAACTACAATAAGCAAAAGAATGGCAATTACTGAAATGAATTGACAGAGACAGAGAGAAGTCCAGGAGGGCTTGAATAATTGGTCATTGCAATTTTTAACGATTTGTACAAATGTTCAAGGAAATTGTTTAGGGAAATTGAATATAAAATTTATAGTGTTTCATGACATGACATTGGTATCCGTACTTCAAATTTCACAAATTAGCTAAGGCATTCTTTATAATCACACTTAATTGTTTTTTTTTCTTTTTAATAGGCGATTTTATTGCATATAAAGGTGTATGTATCATTTCGTATAACCCTGACGATTATTGGCGGGAAAATTTATATTATTATTTTTTAAATTGATTATTTCAGTAACTTGGTATTCAGACAACTCATAGGAATAAGTGCTATTATTCAGATTTTTCTCAGTTCTTTTTAAATCCCGCTTAGATCTTTTTCCTTCCAAACGATAAAATTTCTATAATCAGTCACAGACTTCTGCGTTATTAATGCTAGTATGCGCGAAAGTTTACATTCTATGGTTGTTTAAAAGTCATATGATATATATGTCCAATAGTTCATCTGTTTCCCCAGTTCTGAGCTCAGTACATTATCTTTACTCCTACGCTATGTACACAATCGTTACTTCTGAGCTCAAACCGTAATTGTTGCTTCTGAATTCAGTGAATAATGCTTACTTCTGAGATCAACAAGTAATCCAACAAGTAATAAACTTCTGCGCTCAGTCAGTAATCTTTACTTCCAAGCTCAGTAAGCAGTTCTTACTCATGGATTCAGTAATCCTTACGTTCCAGTAATCCTTATTTCTGTTCTCAATAAGTAGTATAGCAGACAATTTTAGCATATCTATTCGTTTTTAAAAGTTTCAGATGATAAATAATCTTCTGTACAATATTGCTATTGCTATCATCGAACCTCAGAATATTATTCCTTTATTAAACATTGTCCCAAGCACTACCATTTACATAAAATCAAAATAAATATTTAGGTTGACACTTATCTCTTGGCTATAGAACCATGGCTATACATCTATAGATCCAATATGAACTCGAAAGACAGGTTTCATCAGGTGTTTCTAGACTTAATTTTTTTATATTTATTTTTAGATTTATCTATAACGAAGTAAAACTCATTGCAAAAGTAATTTCACACACAAAAACGCTTATCAGAATTAAATGATGCGCTCTACGACGGTTTATATTCACACGCTGCATGTCGCCACAAATGAACTTTTTCCGAAACCAACCCACATTCAAGCCAAACACTGGCAAAACCGTTGGTGACAAATAAATTAAAAAGAAAAAAAGAGAAAAAATATAAAAAAAAAGAAGAAAAAATATTTATGTTGGAGTGGTGGCAACAAAGGTGAACCTTAAAAATTCGAAGCGCGAAATTAATTTGACGAATGAAGCCGAAGAAAATAAAGCTTTTGTTGTGGAAATATGTTATTTTGTTGTATAGTGTAAACACTGAGCTACTCGCATATGCTCCTCGCAGAAGAATTACCTGCAAGATGCTTTTGTATTAGGTGGGCACATGGTCAATATAAGCAACCATGTAATGCCTATTAGTTGGCATTTCTTCATACTTGTAAGTTTGTTGTTGTCATGTGCATGTCAAATTGTCCCAATGACGCGATTAAATGCTTAACTGTCTTCAAATTACCCAACTAACGGTATTGGAAGACATTGAAAATAATGCAATAAAATTCTTAAAATCCGAAAACACTTAATTGCTATTGAACCAAAACAACAAAAAAAAGCAGGAAGAGACAAATCTTGAAAATACACTTGAAAAAAAATATGGAAATGCAATTACAAACGACATAAACTAAACATTTTTGATTCCAACGTGGATTCAGAAACAAATCACACTTAGGTCACTTATAGGCCTAAGTGGAACACTTGGGATCACCGGTATAACCTAGCTGCTTAAGATAGATAGGAATTAGAAATGATTGGAATCTAAGCTTTTAATGTAATGAACACCATCACCATAAAAGATTGTTTATATTACAGCGACACTTGTTACTACAATGTCCAGTTATTTAATTTTAAGTAGGGTTTAAGCACAAGCCCACTTAACCTAACCGCTATAACCGGACTCTAATCGAAAAAAGACTTTTACTTTGTTAAAAGAGCTGACAAAACGTCTTATAGAGAAATAACTAATATTAATCGAAGACAAAATATATACTATATATACTATATATATACTATATATACTATCAGTTAATATATACTATAATTCTATGGACTATAATATCTCTATAAATTTTTAAAAGTTTGTATTATTAAAGGTATATTTCACATTTAAATGTTTAATAAAAATATTATATATAATTATTAAATAAATAATAAAATTTTTTACATTTTATTTCCTCTTTGGCACAATCCTGGGTAAGCACTTAATTTGTCGAATCTAAAAGTCAAAAAGAGACTATATAGTAGTTTTTTAAAATCAAAGGCTTTAGTTACGAACTCTTGTTATCCAAATAGTTTTGTTTTAGAAATTTTGTACAATTCTGATTATTTCACCCCATTTATCGAAATCCTATCTATAAGTTTAAAAGAATCTATATAGTACTTTTTAAAAATTAAAGAAGTTTGGTTATGGACTATTATTATCCAAATATTATTTTAGAAATTTTGTGCAATCCCGGTTAAGTTACTCAATTTATCGAAATCCCATCTATAAATCTGAAAGGAACTATATGGTAGTGTTTAAATATCAGAGGCTTTAGTTATGGTCTATTATTAACCAAATAATATTTTTTTAGAAATTTCGTACAATCCTGATTAAGTCACTCAATTTATCGAAATCCTATCTATAAGTCTGAAAGAAACTATATAGTAATTTTTAAAAATTAAAGAAGTTTGGTTATGGACAATTATTATCCAAATATTATTTTAGAAATTTTGTGTAAAAATAGGATTTGTGCAAATCCTATCTATAGGTCCGAAAAAACTATAGTAGTTTTTCAAAATCAGAGGCTTTAATTATAGACTATCATCCAAATAATATTTTTTTTAGAAATTTTGTACAATCCTGGTTAAGTCACTCAATTTATCGAAATTCCATCTATAAGTCTGAAAGGAACTATATAAGTTTTAAAAATCAGAGGCTTTAGTTATAGACTACTATCCAAATAATATTTTTTTTAGAAATTTTGTACAATCCTGATTAAGTCACTCAATTTATCGAAATCCTATCTATAAGTCTGAAAGAAACTATATAGTAGTTTTTAAAAATTAAAGAAGTTTGGTTATGGACTATTATTATCCAAATATTATTTTAGAAATTTTGTGCAAAAATAGGATTTGTGTAAATCCTATCTATAGGTCTGAAAAAATTATAGTAGTTTTTCAAAATCAGAGGCTTTAGTTATAGACTATCATCCAAATAATATTTTTTTTAGAAATTTTGTACAATCCTGGTTAAGTCACTCAATTTATCGAAATTCCATCTATGAGTCTGAAAGGAACTATATAAGTTTTTAAAAATCAGAGGCTTTAGCTTTAGAAATCCCATCTATAAGTTTATAGAACTATATAGAAGTTTTTAAAAATCAGCGGCTTTAATTACGGACTATTATTATTAAAATAATATTGTTTTTTAGAAATTTCAATCTTTTTTTTAAGAAAATTTTGGCTAGTGTAGTTTTAATATTTAATTTTGTTGCTAAAAAACAAAATGTTAACTTGTGACAATCGACAGCATATCGAAAACAATTAAGATTCTCATAGATTAAAATAGTAAAATCAAATGGAGAAAGTAAGATAAAGACACTGACACTGCATAGCGCTGGCGCACCTATAGGAATACATATTCCCAAACAAGTGATGCATTCAAGCGCTTTTATTGTGAAGCAGATAAAGTAAGTGCTGTAAGTAGCTTTAGTTAATATTTGTTGTGATTTCGTGATTTGAACACAATTTCAAGTCAAATTTTATTAGCACTTGACAGCACAAAAAAAAAAATACTAAAAGAAAGTGTTTAATTTTTGTCAATTGTAGTTTTTGGTTAAAGTTTAGTTTAAGTTGTAGTGCAAAAAAAAAAATTTACTTAAATGTGAAATGTTTCGTTTATTTTGAAAATTCCATTTTCCGACAATAGTTCGAATTTTCTTTTTTAATATATGTGGGCGGCGTTACAAGTTGACATTTATCCCATTCAACTTGTATTTTGTGCTCGTACTTCATTTTAAAAGGTTTGGCCGCATATTTTATGCACTGGAATCGCACTAATCATGCTGTAAAAGATACAGCTTGGCAGAAAATCCAAAATCCAAAAAACAAAAAATAAATAACACTAAAGCTAATAAAGCGCCTTGTGTTTACTATGGAATTGTGGACTTCATCAATTCCAGTTATAGCAATTTTGTGGGTGCTTGTTTCTCCTTTTGCCTGTCTGACTGTCTGACTGTCTGTCCGCCTGTAAGTCTGTCTTGAGACTATTTTTCTTCTCGATGTGTGCAAGGTCTTTACTCTTTAGTCTTGGCACAACCAACCTACTTTCCTTGGTTATTGTGGTATTTTAATTGATTTGTCGTCGTCTCAGTCGTTAGGATAGCAATTTTTTATTTTATTTTAAATAGTTTTTTTCGCAATTCCTTTTATGACTACTATTTTTATTGGCATCAACTATTCCCTGATGTCAGCCAAATTTTGCTAGGAATTACACGTTGACTCGTTAACCACCGTTTAAATTGCAGTTAAAATTTTTTTAAATTTCCGTTCAGTTTTAAAAATAATTCTTTTTATTTGATTTAATATGCAAAACAATCGCAGTCATATAGAATTTAACACCTCAGTGGATTTAATGCTTCTTCTCTGTCATCTTGTATTGGAAGAATTCTCTAAGACTCTCCAATTTTAAAAAGTTTTAATATTTATTTTTATTTTTTTTCTAAGTACACGTGCCTTTGTAAAACTAATTTACATAAAATTTTAATTTATATATGTAATTAATTACTAATGACTGGTTGGAGTCGTCAAATTGTTGTCAATAATCGTAATATATAGGATCAATAAAATTGGAAATAATGACGTTTCTTATTTTTTTTTATATACAATATAAAGTTTAGGACTGGTCTTTAAAGATTTATTGAATATTATCGTTATGATAGTAGAATGTTTCAAGCAATTAGAAACGCAAGTAGATAGTTCTTAATACAAGTTCAGAACTTCATTTTAGGTTTCAGGTTCAGAACTTCATTTACGGATATTAACAGGTAATTTTTATAAAGCTATAAGTATTCATTATCAATAAATTTGTCAGGTCATAACTATATAAGGTACTGTCTTTTAAAGTTTTGTGGGAGCTTCCTTTCTCCAAAACCCTAATTGCATTAATAAAATAATTTAAAATTAGTTGTAATAAAATGGTAAACCATTAAGTATAACATCTCTTTAAAAAGATTTTTTTTAATTATAGGTTAGCAGAAACTATTTTCTGTTAAATTTAGAATAATTCCTTTTCTTTTGAACCATATTTTTGATAGGCTATTTGATTGTTTTATGAAGGCCAATACCGTTTCGTTTTTTACAATTGTTTTATAACAGGTAATGTAGTTTACTTGATAATAAAGAAATCTCTATTTCTGTCAACTTTCATATTTTCCGAAAAAACTGAGCTGTGAAGAACCAGTTCATCGACTATATACGAGGCCACCTTGGACTCAAATGATATGTTTTTTGTGGCTTCCAACTACAAGACTATCAATTACGCTAAACGTTTGCAGTTGTGTTAAGACAAAATGACATTTGTGTGAGAATAAAAAAAACTCTATCTCTGCTAACTTATATATTCTCTGAAACAGTCTTTTTAGACAGTTCACAGGCTCTAACATGAATAGAACCTTTATTATATAGATATTGTTTCTATTATTTTATCTAATTTAAACACAAGCAGCAGCTCGTTACGAATCGAGTCATTATTTCTGCAATTACCAGTTCTCCGTATGGACCCGAGTTGATTTCAATTTAAAACCACTCATCTCCAATCTGCTTTATCTTCCCTTCTCCTTTATACCCGTCTCCCCTTCATCCTTTCACCTATCATCAGCTTTCACCTATCCACATTCTGACCCATGTATGCGTCTTGGAAATGTTTCATATTATCTGCTTTTAAATCCCAGAGTGTTACCACAACAACAACAACCACAGTGATTTACTAAGTACTTTAGCAAGCGCCCGAAATGAAAATAAATAATAAGTATTTTCTATAGTCTATCTATTTTAAATAGATAGAAAAATAGATTGTCTGATTTTAGAAATAGATTTTTGTACCAATCTCCACTTTAATTCACTGATTTTAGAGACGGTTTTTGAGCTATGTTATATGAGCAGATACATTGTCTTGATGATAAATAATATTTTTTTAAATGGAAACCGTGTTGTTCTTATCAGTCTTGGCAAAAAATAATTTAAAAGGTTGAAAGGTAATCTGAGTTTATTTTTTAACAGCTTGGAGATAGACTAAATTCTTTCTGCTTTTCAGATAACCGATACCAACATCTTTTAGGGCCATGTAATGTAGAGTGTAATGGGCTTGACATGAGCAAAATTTTTATTGTTTTCAATGCAAATTATAAAGTTGAGAGTGAGAGAAAAAACAATATATCGGTTCAAATTTGGTCATGAAAGCAGAGGTTATCTGTGCTCGTCACTTAGGCAAAGCAGTCTTTTAGAAGCAAATTATTACAATTTCTTTGCCACTCTGCATAATATGCATTTTTGGTAGAGCCCAAGAGAAAATTTTGACGAGCCCATGACATTCTACATAACATGGCCCTTAAAACTTCAAACCTAAAGTGTCAGGTAGAGCACCTTTCTTTATTCTCTCGTTTTGATTTAGGATCATGCTGGTAGATCTAAGACCCATCCATATTTATTACAAAATCGTTTTTATACTTTCTAAAATACTTTATATGTTGAATTATTTGTAAATACGACACCCATGTTTTACGCTTCAGATATTGTTAAGAAAGATTTATTTAAAGGTGCTATTGTTGCATAGTTATGTAAATAAATGTTAGTGCCTTGCAACTTAAGATATGTTAGCATATGTTTTAAAATCGTTTATTTTTATTATATGTCATATTATATATATATATTCTTCGTTTTCAATTAAACTCTATATATGTCTAAAGATTTTTTTTCACTTACCCGGTGCCATATTTTACTTCTATCCATTAACAGTGTTAATCAGCTCTCCATTGTTGTAAATCGTCTATATAAGTACGAAAATTCTTTTGGTGGTTAAGTGTGGATCGCAACTTTTAACAAATTTAACTACTGTTTTAGGTTTTCTGTTATTAGCGTCTATAGTATTAGCAACCCATTCTTTAGATGGAGTGCAATTTTCAACATTTTGGTCCTCCTCGATGATTTCCTATGAATTCTATTTTCTATGCGTCTTAAGGTGGGTAGCAACCTTTCAGTTATTTTTTACATGGCAATGCTGCATAGCTTTTTATAATATTTTTGAAGTTATCTTTGTTTTTTATATATCAAAAAAATGTTTTTTTAACTTACCAGGTAAAATTTATCTATAGCTCGTAAATGCATCTATTCTTACAATTACATATAATTTTCTTTAAAGTAATACTCTCAACATTCTAAGCAGTATCTTCGTTGTCGACAATTGGACCGCAACCTTTAACAAATTTTGCTATAGTTCTAGGCTTTCTGTTAGTAGTGTTTGTAGTGCAAGAAACCCATTCCTTAGGTGGAGTGTTACTTTTAATATTTTGGCTATTACTTGTAATCTGCTCAGAATTCACGTCGTTAGGTGGATCACAACCTTTCAGCCTCTTCTTATTAGGTAACGTTGCATAGCTTCGAACGTTTTCGTATGATGAAAATGGTAAATATTTTTTTGTTGTCTCTAGCGTCTCAAGCGTTTTGTTCTGTGCTGCTTCTTTACCAATTTTTTTTACTTGAACCGCGTCCAAACGATGTATGGATACCTGAATACATTTATTATTAATCTTAGTTGAAGAAATCATTTGGAAAGGAATATGATTCGGAAATTGATATAATACATTTTTTCCTAATACGTTTAATAAATATGTATAAAAATAGTTAATACGGTTCAATATTGGTTTACGTTCTTTGGCTAGTGTTTTTGAAAGTAGTGTCAGCAGCATTTTGGACTTTGACAATTTTGAAATTTAAAGAAATTATGGGTTGCCCAAAAAAAATTTGGAAAATGGTACCAAAAATATTCAAGGAAACATAATTTTGATTTGATAATATTTGGAATGAAAATTTTATTGTATAAATCAATTTTTTTTTTTTAAATTGGGTTGACTACTTAGATTTGTTTCGAAGTTTTCTCACATTGTATAATTTCAATAAACATTTGATCCCTAAGGACTTTGATTTATTAGAGAATCTATCTACTTTAGTATGTGTTCCATTTAAATATTTTTAAGTCCAGCAAATAATCCTGATGGAATACAAACTGGCTCTTTTTTAAGAGTGTGTAATGCGGATTAAGCATAATTATCTACAGAAGTAATCAATTTCAGGGCGCTATGTATGATATATATATATATATGCATATCTTTATTTCTGCCATACTCATAGCGCTTTTAAAATATGTCTTAAAGAAATATTGTGGAAAATTTGATTATTTTAATAATAAATAAAGCAGTATTGACAAAATATACAGTATTGACAATATATTCGGAGGTTCTCCAAAACACACTTGATCTGAAATAATCTTGGATTTAATTGCGTATTTAAAAACCAGAATTTTCTTTTTTATATTTATGGTGTACTGAAGTATATATAGTATTGTGATATATGTCGATCGTGTTCCTAACTACTTGATAAAAATAAATATGTATAATGTACAATAAAACAGGTTGCAGACTTCGACTTTTAATTTAAAAGTTGGTCCATTATAAGATCCATATATTATCTTGTATTCTTCTCCTAATCCATTTTTATTAACATTTTATATGTTGATGTTGTTGTTGTAACTCGCGGAGATTTGCTTGTGAAATTCCTTTGGGGGAATGAACGACACTTTGTCGTCGAAATTGATGAGTGGCTTTGGGTTGTAGATCCGGCCGTTCGTGGAACCTTGCATTTTATATAATATGGCTTGCTAAATAATTTATAATCGGTGATCAACAATTTTTAAATATTTTAAATTAAGAAATGATTTAGTAATATATATATATATATATATACTTCTATATATGGTATCGTTTTTGGTGGGCTCGAATATAGTGAGACGTTCGTAAGACTGTGTCAGGGTATATTTACTAGTGTTTATGATATATGCGGTATACCTACTTCAAACAATAACTGGACTATGATCTATAAGCAATCAGTGACTAAAATTTAAACACTCACTCTTTGTCATGCATTCCAATCTCATAAGAGGATGTGGTATCTTGTTTTCCTAATTGAATTTCTTCTAAAAAAATTAATTATATTGGCGACATATATAAATGGTATTTAATTTTACCTGATGTAGTAAATTTGCAAAAATTCTTGATACCATATCACTCATCACAACTCAAACTTATATCAAGCGGTTCTTTTAGAAATATTTTTTATAGATATAAGTCATAGTTTTCGACTTTTAATCGTCATAAGGACCGCAACCCTTTACATATGTTGTTGGATTAGGTTTCGTAGCCATACAAAGTTCTCGCTGACGGTCCCAATAATCCCTATTTGTTACTATAGGTGCTTGATAGACGCTATTGACATGCTCAAAAGCTATAGATGAACCTCGGTGTTTTTGTTCCCAATATTCTCTATTCTTAGCCAGAACAGAGCTATGTAATTTTTCCACCGCATTTTTATATGCTGTTTCCACTAATGTGGCTGATCTCTTATCTACCATATAAACATTATTAAAATGAATATCATCTAAGCGAGGTGCTTCTTCAAGTGAAAATTCTCTTGGAGAAAATTTCTTGATATTTTTAAAATTAAACGGTTGTATTGTTGTTGTCTCAGGCTGTGGTTTTTGCTGTTCTAAAGGCGTACACTTAGATACCTTCTCAGCTTGTCGTAACACTGTGCCACATACTCTTTGTAGAGCACTCCATGCAAAACACTGCGGCATTTTAAAAATTGAAGAAACTTAACTTAAAGGCACCTTTTTTTTAATAACTTTAAATTTTGTCCATTACTTAAATTTTGTTACACACTTAAATTAAAAAAAAAAATATAAAGATTTCGATATAAATACAATTTTCATATAACTTTGTGTAAATTTTTTTAAATTTAATTGGCCTACTGAGATTATTAAAATTTAATTGAGAAATAATTAGGTTGAAGGCCAACTAGATTATCTACTTTACTTTTAAAAATATTTCTTGTTTTTAATTATTTGTAAATAATTTCTTTTGTTTTTAAGACTGCAAGTATCGGGAATTGTATTCGTGACCTGCTAAATTTGAAGCTCAGAGTCAGTGTTCAATAGCCAACTGATCCAAATCTGTACTTGACTTTTATGTTTGCACATTTTTCTGGAGTTTTGTCATATATAAAAAAAGAGCGAAAAGAATTTATATATAAAAAACACACAAAATTTTTACAAAATATTGAGGTAAAATACAGCAATGAATTTCGCATTTTGATTCCTCAAAGCTACTCAAAGCATCAATAAAGAATCGATGTTACTGTGATTCTTCTAGCATCGAAGGCACTATAAGCTCCTGGGTTTCTGCAAAGAGTAATAATAATAGTTTAGATAAACTCTAAATTGCGAGTTTAAGTCCTTATCTGAGAGGTGTTCTAGCAGTGTTTCTCAAACTGTGAAGTACGGAAGTTAGTGCCCAATGTCAAAGGAAAGACTTCTCTTTAAATGAAATGGATGATAAAATAAAACCTCTTGAAAATGAAAAATTCTCGTCGCTTCTTGATAAAATCTCTTCAGTTGAAGGAAATACATAAAACTAAAAATTGAACCTACCTTCTGCTCGGACCCGAATTTTGTTGTGTATTAACTACTCCTTAAGTAATAGACATTTTCCAAAAATTTTTTTTTTGTTATGTTGTTACACCCTTTTTTGACATATGGTACAAATTTGAGCACCACCTGTCAATTAGTTTGCAGCAGTTCTACAGCAGCTGTTAATGTGGGACTACCTCAAGTGCATTTAGCGAGTTTTACTATGGAAATTCTTGTTGTACGCGGTTTTTTGACCAAACACGGCACCACTGTCATCGCTAAGGGACCATATTCGCCAGATCCGGCGCCGTGCGTCTTTTTCCTGTACCCGAAACTCAAATTGCCCCTTCGTGGTAAGCGTTTTGAGTCGATTGAATCGGTAAAAGAGAATTCGCTAAAGTAACTAAAAGCTATACCTGCACGGGCCTACGAAAAGTGTATGAAAGATTGGGTTAAGCGTTGGCATATGTGTATCGCTTCAGAAGGAGCATATTTTGAAGGAGATAAAATAAATTTCCGGTTATTTTTTGAGCAGAAGGTATATTTTATATATCCAAATACTCTATCAGATGTTTTGTTTTTGACTAAAATTTATAACTAAATTTTCTGACTTATATATTTTATGCCAGGCTGTATAAAATTGCTTCCTTCATTCATTACTTAAAATATACTATATCTTATGTTGTTTTTTTGTTGTATTTCAAGTACGTTTGCAAAATCGAAATAATCATATATTTCGCTGTGACATGAGATATGCTGATGTGAAAAGTGAAGTTTTACCACAAACAAATTTGCATATTTTCCCATTTTCGATGTGAAGAACTCGTAAAGTTAAAAAATATGCTGACCAAAAATGGGAGTCGCTGGCTGGCAATTGCAGTACAGCAAAAACTATTTTTATTTAGTTTTTGAGCGGAAAAATAAGAAACGAAAATAACAAAATGATCAGCTCAAACTAAAACAATAGTAATATTAAATTTGCATAATAAAGAAGCTCACCGAGGAGAAGACGCGAGTATGCAAAAATTTTGGAATTTATATGCAAACATAAAAGTTAACATACAAAACAGAAATTCGACATTGTTTTAGCTTGAAGTAGCAACTAGCAACTAGCAACCGGCAACTAGCAACAAGCAACTAACAACTAGCAACTGTAAACTGGCAATATGCAGCAAAAATGACATTTTTAATATAAAACGCAGTTGAGATATTTTTGTCAGTTGACTTTTTCCATTCCAAACCAAAAAAAGAAAAAAAAAATGTATCTTTTGTGTGCAGTTTGCTGCAGTTTTCATGTTGCAAGTTGCGTGTATGTGCGCTTTTGCGTTTGTGTCCTTGGCAAATTACTTTACACAATTTCACAACCTTTTTGTTCAATTTTATTTATTCTTTTATATTTTCTTTTAATTTTTTTTTTACTTTTTATAAAACATTTACTTTAATGTGTTATCTTTTGAATATGTGCTGTATTTGCTTCACACTTGCTGGCAGCTGATCCATTTTTCTGTTGCACAAAACTTAATGCTTCCATTTTTTCGCAGTGCATTTGGAAGAGTTCCATTCAATCTGCAATACAATAGTTGCGGATATGAACCATTTTTCTACAGTCTGCACTGATTGCAGTTTTTTTAAGCTACATTTTTTTTCGCTCTTTAATCTGACAATATATGTTAAATTCATTCTATATTTTTGTCTACAAGTTTTTTTTTCCATTTTAGTCACGTGCTTAGCTTATGAATATCGCAGTTGATGAGCGCTAGATTCTCGGTTCATTCATATTCATCCAATTTATTGATACCTCGCATGTATCGTGGTGCGTATTAATTTTCTTCCGGATGCGTGTATGCGCAATTTGTGGCATCTTCGCTAATGAGAGTTTCAAGTATTTAGTATTTAAAAATTTAATATATCTGAATATTAAAGGTTCTCTTGACTTAACTAATTTTCTTTTAAATAAGAAAATATATAATAAAACAGATAATTATGCGACTTTTTATTGGAGTTTTTCCATAAAATCTACTCAGTTATTTTTTTTCACGTTATTTTCCTATTCCATGTGCTTTTCTTTTATAAAGGATATTTTTTGGAAACTATCCTTAAATTCCTTGCGGCCCTATACTCATCCTAGGAGTTAAAGGATTAAATATATCCTTAAATTTCGTAGTTCGAGAAACGTGAAGAACCATATAAAGAAGCGTGAGAAAAAATTCTCAGTATCCTCAAAATGTTTCATCAAAATTTTTAATTTATGTGCAAAATTTTAATCCATGAAAAATAGTTTATATCTTTGTACTGAAATTTCAACTTAGTATATCCAAAATACTTAATAATTACAAAATATTATAATTTATGCAAAATACAAAAATAGTTTGATTGGTATTCAAATTTTTAATCCATTAAATAACATTTTCATCTCTAATATCGAAAAATTCGTAGTACATCAAAAATGGTTATATTTTTGCAAGAAATACTTACGAATTGAAGAACTCTCAATTTAATTATATTATAAAACACCCTATTATTTTTTTATATATCTTTAGAGGGACCAAGTCCACGAGTAAGCACCTTAACCCCTATGGCTGTACTGACAATAATGTGAGAGGTAAGCCTCTTTTTGTTTTCACTCTTTGTTTTCATTGGTAATTAATCGTAGCTACGAACCAAACATTTTTGACCTCAAAAAGGATATAGGTTCTGGATATCAACTCAACTAACGTAAATGCCTCACATACTGGTCCGTTTTAAGGGACTGTGCTTTACTAGGTCCAGAACTGAGACAGGACACGCAAGTATACTGAAGCAGAATTTACTATTCTTTACTTTTATTGACTACACGTGTTGATATACAAACCGCATTTAGAGGTTCGGCGCTCCAGTATCAAGCAGAGATTACAGGACGCTAGATAGAGTAGTTCCTGCTAACAAGGTTAAAATTTACATGGAGTGGTCCGAACTAAATGACAGAGTTTGCAGTGGAATCTCTTCTAATAGCGGCCTTAGCATTTTGCTGCAACTGTGTAAACATTCCTGTGTCTTTTAGGCAATTGTGATAACAGTTTATTATGCAGCAAAGTATTGAGCCATATGGTTTTCGAGATGAATGAAGAAAACTTATTGGATAGCTTAACTGCAATCAAATTAACGCAATTAATTTTGAAAGACGTTACAGCTACTTGTCTCTTAGTTCGAAAATACAGAGAGAAGAACTGAGAGAAGTTGCCAGACCTGGACAAAGAGACATTTTGGACAAATATAATGCAGACGAACTTTCCAGCTCTGCAAAATTCTCTAGCTTAAATTTTAACTGGTCTGGACAGAGTTGACAAAGGGACATAGGGAAGTACATTTTTCAGGTTGGTTTTTTTTCTATTTTAATGGGGGACTCATGTTTTTTCAAAGGATCTTATTCGTATACTAGACGTGATTGAGATTCTACTTTTAAGTTTCTTACGTAGGTCTACTGTATGAACGCTGTCCCATCCATGATATTAGAATGGAACATTATTTGTACTTAAATGAGATTCGGTATATAAGACTCTATTATCAACTAACCTATTTGTGTTGGTTTTTTGTTTTACAGCTGGAAAAAGTTTCAGCTCATAGGTGTCGCGCTGTTCGGTCCTGGTCTTAGGGGCTATGACACGTTGGATCTTTAATTTGCTTTTGGAAGCTTGAATTCACTAAAAATTCCTTTTAATTAAAAAAATGTTATACAAATATATATTTATATATATACATATAGGTATATACAGCTAATATAATATTAAAATTGGTTTAATCTATTTATGTAAACTCTCATGCATTATGTTAACAATTTTCTCAAGCAGATTATTTACTGCCATTAATTTGAATAATTTATAACCGAAAAATCTAAAATTAAGTCCTTTGTTTGTGGAACATAAAGCAACAATTTTATTAAGCAAACAACTTTCTGGTGCAGTTGAGCAGTTTCGTTGCACTTACGATCCAGTTCAGTTCCAGTTCCAGTTGCAGTACACGGCACGGCACGGCAAATAAATTTTGGCCGTTTGAGCGATAAATGATAAAAATCAGCCATAAAAGTCAAGCATTAATTAGAGCAAAGGCAGCGCCTGAATGTGCGCAAGTTAATTGAAAATAATAGGAAATTGTAAAAGACTAACGGCCCCACGCCGCGTCGTCCCCAAACAATGGACGTAACTGCACTATGCGGAGTAACCCATGAAAGCTCCTACAGAAGTGAAGTAAGTAAGCACAAAGCCGCGCTAACATGTTAAAGCGACACTAATGCAAATTACTCAAGCAGCATGACCCCGCAGTGCAAATGACATATGCAATTGCAGTAAGTAAAGTGCAGTGCAGTATATGTGTCATGTAGTAGCTTGATGCAGTGTGGTGCGGCAATGGCAGTAATGAAGTGTACTATGGTACGGTACACCGATACCAGTCACTTGTGTACAATTCCAAAAACAAAAAAAAAGAAAACAAAAACAACTTCTGCTGTAATTTTAAATGATTTCAAAAATGAGTACCCAGAAATGAGTGGGTGGGCTAAGGGGCGATGTTTGGTTTATACACTGCGTCCATTTGCCTTGTTGTTAATCTTTTGTTAAATGAAATCAACAAAAACAACAGCCGAAAAGCATATAAATTCCTACAAAACCAACAACAAAAAGTTGCGCACTTTACTGAATTGTTGGCGATGTCTGTGTGGCAGCGATAGTAATACGCGATATCGCTACTTAGGAGCAATATTGCATTGCCCCTTACTGCTACTCACGTAACTGATACTGCATAGCAGTATTTTTGCGCGCTAAACCAATAAAGCTGCTTGACACAATTCGAAGTAAAAATATGAAATTGCTGAAATGTCTACAATATCGCCAGCATATGCAAATTGGCATATCAACAACTTCACACACAAAGCAGAGTACGAGTACGATACGAGCGACGATTGTTGCTACCACGTTAATGTAACCATATTGTCTGACTATTGCTGCTGCTGCTGCTATTGTTGCTGCTGTTATTGTTGCTGCTATTATTGCTGCTGTTGCTGTTGTTGCTGTTGTTATTGTGCTGTAACTCAGTCGCTGCTGCCACTATTTTCACTAAGGCACTGTATAAATTATCTGCCATATTTCCTTCAGCCTTCACTCTTGTTATCATGTCATGTTGACATTTTCTATTCCACTCAACTCAACTGAACACTATGCAACTCAACTCCATTTTGCTCCACTAATTCCACTTTGATTTGAATTGTGTTGCTTGCATTATTTTCAGATATTTGCATATTGCCTGGCACTCCACTGCCAGGCAGTGTGTGACGCTTTTGTTGCAGCATCAACAGCAATTGTCATCTGTCCCTTAATGCATTTTGCATTGCCGTCGCCTTCAAAAACCTTGCAACAAGCCATGCCTGTGCACTGTGCCACGCATGAATTTAACGTTTCACTGACAATGTTTATGAGGCGTTGAAGGTAATGATTCGGTTGGATTGAAATACGAGCTTTCACATTGACAATAGCGATTTTAGTAATTTTGTGAAAATCTTCAAAGATATTCTTAAATGTATCGTAAAATAGTCTTTGAAATAAGAAAATTACACTTTAAGTATTTTAAGCTATAAATGGATTTCTTCACAAGGTCAACAAGTGAACCCTTTAACTTTCTTTTCATTCTTTACAACTCAGTTGGAATGAGTGTATGAAGAGTGTGAATATCTTTTAGAGAATTAAAGCCTGTTTAACTATATCTATTAATATCTATACCTACTAATTTGGAAGGATGATCGAAATGCAGTCAAGGAGGCCACTAAAATCATATAAATAATATATATTCTTAATAACCGCTCCAAAATGATTAAGCAATGTTTGTTGCTTTATCTGTGTGAATATGTGAAAATTAGTCACTCAGATTTTTTATTTATGATATTATCACTAATTGTTTATAATTTATAATTTTATAACTGATTAAATAATTAATGGATAGCTTAGATAGATTAGATAATTACATAGATTTCATAATCTTTGTTATCTATAATAATATTTATATATATATACCACCTAAATATTGCTTAAATGCGAGTTACTGTCTAAAGTACCTTTACTCAATAGTGTCTGATGTAATGAAAGAAGAGCTCCTTTGTATTCTAAGTTATAAGTTATTCAGCTGAATTTACAGAAGTATGTTTTTTTGAAGCTTATCATATATCTTCCTGACGGTATTTAAGGGAGTGCAATTCTGGAAACTTTAGCACTCTGTCTTTAATACAGTGTACTCTCAAGCCTTGGTATATACACTTACTTCTGTTATAACATGACGTTTTTAGCAGGCATTTTAATACAATATATCGATTAGTTCATAGTTTACTAGTTAACATCTAAGTATCTATAAATTAAGAGAACTATTACAATAAATTACTAAATCCGTGAGAACTTTATCAATTAGTATTGATATTCAAATGATGTTTAACACAAAATTGTGAATTAATCGACTTAACTAATTGTGACAGGTAGAGTGAAACAAAGGTAGTGAGAGTGAGACAGAGAGAGGAAGATGGAGAGAGGATGTGGGACAGAGATAAGGAGTAGGACAGAGAGAGAGAAACATTGAAGCAGACAGAAAGAGAGAGAAACATTGAGACAGAGAGAAAGAGAGGGGCATATAGGTAGAAAAATAGTGAGACTGATAGGAAAAGAGAGAGTGTAAAAAAGAGAGAAAGAGTGATTTAGAGAATCTAAAACCTTCCTTTAATCAGTTTTAGCCGCGCTTCTTAAGAGTTTTAAGTACAGTAAGTTTAGGCTATTATGGCGACTGTAGCAATCATGACCATGTAGAAGGACATTATGTAGAGAAAATTGTCTCCTTATACCAAAATAAACAGTATAAGTGGTGGTTGATGCTTGATTATTATTTTGAACACTTTATCCAATCCAAGAATAAACAGTAAATATGGTACACTGGGACTAAGTTTGTATATAGCGAACCGCTGTTTATATTCTTTACCTATTAAATTTTAGTAGACTTCAAAGGTTTAGACTACTTTGAAGACTGATGCAACTATGATGAACTTAAGATACATCAGATGTGTGAAAAAGGTGACTTGACTATTATGTCGACTGTAGGAATATAATTTTATCTCTTTATCTGAGGAGCTAAGCAGTAAAAATGTTTCACTTTTGAGTACTTTTGTTTATAGCGAACCGCTATTTATATTCTTCACCAACTAAATTCAAGTCGGACCTCTAAAGATCACTAAAATTTGTATACAGTGACTCAAATAAGGTCCGTACTCCATTTTTTATTATCAGACACAAATAGAGAGATTCGTTATCTTTTAGTTTTTAATCATTAGCACATTTCCTTATGGATTATCTTATTTGTAATCAATAGTGGTTTTTCTTCAATTTTTTTTCTGACAATTCACACAAAACACCAGGTTGTGTTTCTTTTCAACAAATGTTGCATAGCAAATGTTGCGGCAACTGCCGCATTCGACATGGCACATGCCACACCTTGTGGTGGTAATAAAAATGTTACATTAACTAAACTGCAAATTGAGTTTGCTTCATTCGAATTACGAGCGGAGCAACGAGGTTAAGTGGCTTTAATGAAAACACTTTTTCAAGCCTCCAAGCATTTAACACCGAATTCCAAATGTTAATAATATTGATTAAATTTTAAAATAATGTTTTTATGAAACGTGAAAATCGCACTGATTTGATACTGCAGTCAAACGTTCAGGTGATTTGGTTTTAATAGTTGGAATTGATTAGTTGATTAACGGCTTTAATAGTCGCTAATGTCATAATTACGATAGCTGCAATATGCATAATTGGCTGATTAAGTATGCATATTCCGGTCATTACTGGCTGAACCACATAAATCAAGTAAAAATTTAATAATTAAGTTTCAGAATTGAAATCACAAAAATTGCAATAAAAATGTCACACAAAATTGTTAACAACTTTTTTGACACTACAAAAATAGTAAAAAAAAAAAAATAAATAAATAAATATACAAATGTAAAAATGCATTTCAATAACTTTAGAGAGTCGTGAGTGCTTTGGTGCTCCTTTTAAATCCTAAATCGTGTTGCAACGATTTTCCACATGTCCACATGCCATTTAGTATGGCCGTATAAAATTATTGCCAAATCATTAGTACAACTTCAATTTTTACTTGTAAATATCCCGATTTTCGGCTTTCCAATATAATTTATGGCTCACATCGGCCGAGTACGACTACAACTATCACATCAATCACCTCTCATTCTGTGCCATTTACTAGACACTGAGCGCCGACCGACAACTTCGCAAAGCGTACCGCGCCCTACTTCACCTCAATTCATTTACGAAATTCAGAAAATTTAAAATTTATTTAAATTGAGAATAAAATAAAATGTAAAATTGTCAAAATATTTTTGGCCGCTTAATTTATTTATTTTTATATATTTTTTTATTTTTTTTTTAAACTGTTAGTTGTGCCGTTGAAGTACCATGCAAACACAGGGTTCAGTTCAGGCGAACTTACAACATTTGTTGGTCCATGAGTTTCGGTATTTGCACCAATTTATTTTTGAAAATTTATTTTGCAAATATATTTTAATTTATTATTTTTTTTTTATATAAAAACACATACTTGTTGGGTTTCGTTGTCAAAAAGCAATTTAAATAGCCCGAGGCAGCAGTTGTCGAGGTGTAAGCGAAGTGCGTGGGTCTTGAATAAAAATACCATACTTTCAACAGAAACAAGTCTGTTATTTATTGTTTTCGCAATCAATTGTAAATGGTTTTGCTAACTCTTTTAAACAGACATATTAAGGATACTTAATAGTAGATAATTTTATATTACCTGTACTTTATGGGGTAAAGAAAATAGATTGATTTCAATTACATTAATTAGAGACAAGTAAATGAACACAAATAAATATTAAACGAACAATTTAAGTGTTTCGAAGTGAAAGTGTAGTATTAGAGATAATAAAAAATTAATTTTAAACTAAAATAAGGCCTGGCATTTGCAGCCCAAACAAATTATATACGTACTATAAACTAATTACATGAAAATTCCAATATTCCCTAAGACCACTAATGATAAGTACTTGGCAATACTCGAAACAGCGTTGTGTGGTCAGCTAAATTTCAATAAATTAACTGAAAATTTTGGTTGTCTTTTCATTTCTAATCAAACCCTTCCAATATCTATTACGTTTAAATATGGTACACAAATTTCTTTCAAAGATTGAAAAAGATTCAGTGTTTCGGGCCTCTTTTCTTACCAAATTGAGATATCTGTGGTTTCCTTACGACCAAAATTGGCGTTGACATGCTGAGAGCTATGTCACTACGTCATTGCAACCTTTAAAGATTATTGTTCCCACTTTAGTTTCATGAGCGCACAGCAGTTAAAAATTCCATTATGACCTTTGGAGAAATGTTGCCTATTTCCTTTATAAGTGAATAGGCAGCTGATAAGTACCAAAGTCTGAAACTAGATAGATCATCACATAGACATAGAATGTATTGTGCTGTTTCCTTTACTGCACCTGTCGTTTTTGTAAGTTAGCGTTTTTCATTAGATTAAAAAGGGGCTAGAAACTATATCACCACGTCACTGCAACTCTTAAAGATTATTATTCCTACTTTAGTTCCATAAGCACGTTGGCGTTAAAAATGCTATTATATTCCTTAGAGAGATGTTGTCTATTTCCTATATAAGTGGATAGGCAGCTGATAAGTACTTAAGTCGGAAGCTAACGAGATCATCACATTAACACAGAATGTGTTCTGTTCTTTTATATTCTTCGTGAAAAAGTCTGCAGCTGTCGTCCGTTGTAATACCTAGATTCGATAGATGCTTGTTAACTCTACAACGTTCAATGAGAAAGTCTGCGACAAGTCGAATTTCTATCCTATTCAGCATTAGTAGCGGTCCAGTTCGGGATTTTAAGCGATTAGCATTGAATTCTTCTGGCGTTGTTCATACGTAGACCACTAGAAATCTTTAAAGGACCACAGCGGTCAACGTACGAGTATAACTATCCCAATCAAGTGGAAATCAACCCAATCAAGTGGAAGTGTTTAATTTTTAGAATATCTTTTTCAATATTTCAAACAGATCTACAAACCATAGAAATATGGTTTTACTGTCATTCTGCAATATAAGAAGCTTAGCCAACTATAAAAACTTGTGTGTTTTACTTCCATTTGATTGGGGAAGTCATACCATTTAGCATAGTTGGTACACAGATCACTGCGATCCTGTTAAGGGTGCTTTGATTTACATATGAACGACGATAATCTGTGGTATCTTATTTGAAATCAAGTCAGCATTAGGCACAAGACTGCCACTTTAATTTAACCTTAGTCGAAAAAGAAAAGAAAGGGGAGAGAATAAATGGCACAAGATTTTAAAAATCAATAAAAATGGGTGTCTACCTATCAATATATATTGATATATCGAAATATATATCTGTAGGTGAATTTCTTTGCAAGACGAATGTCTTTGTTTAAATCTTTTCACTACATTTAGGAACTGTAATACAGCAGTATAAGCGTGAGTCTCAAGCAGACCTATAACGAAAAATTCACTTCCGGAGGGTTTTCTGGAAAATCATTTAAAAAAATATGGTTATTTATTTAAGCAGACATCTTGCATTGATAATAAATATACATATATTTAAAGTCCTTCAATTTAGTTCTTGTCAGCTTCAGCCCGTAAAGGTCCCCGCTCTGATTATGTTGGTACTAGCCCAACATGGTACAAGCCACATAGATAACCACATAGACCTGTAAATATCAGTTCATCAAACTTATGTTATCTTAGGGTTAAAGGTAAAACGATTGAACTTCATATGGGGTGATGAAATTGTACTTTACCAATATTTTTTAAGAAATTGTTTTTCATTTTTAATATACACTTAAGATTTTATTTTGATTGATTTCAGTTTGAATTTGATTTATTCAAATTTAACTCATTTTAATTACTTACAATAAATTTTAAAACAAATCATGTGCATAGTTTTGATTACAGAGTATACTGTAGTTCACTCAATTAAATTGTAAAAATATAGATTTTGTTTTAGCTGTGATAAAAATATATGGAAACTGACCACAGACTAGCAATAACCAAATTCTAAAAATGCAACAAATTCAAAAATATCAATGCAATTGTGGTGCACAGCAAATGCAATCCTAACATCCAATCCATTTAGTTCGGATGATGCAGTCGAACGAGTAAAATTTTGCATTTTCAGCAAATAAATCTTTGCATTCTCCAATGGAAAATCATCAAGTGCGTAAATATTTTTACAATCCTAATTGTTATTTATATTTACATTTCGTTTTTAATTTGTACCTCAACAATAGGAGGCAATTTCTAAAAATAATAAACAAGCAAACGGCATAACTGACTGCCTGGGCTGGTTGACTGGTTGGCTGGATGACTGGATGACTGCCTAGCTGGCTGATTGGGTGTATAAATGAGTAAATGATTGACTGAGGGACAGACTGGCTGCTGCATAAAGCACGTACGTGGTAAGTAAGCAAAATCAACAGTATTGAAATGTATGCAAATTCTGGAGCAAAGTAAACAAAGCCCAGTTTATTGGTTTCAATTCAATTATGATTTGTTTTTGTTATTTTTTCCTATTGACGATGGGCATTATAGTTACTTCATCAACAAACCAACAAACCAACCAACTAACTAACAAATAACAAACCATAACAAATAATGGATACATCTCTTTGAGCCGCACTGCCACCATCCATATGGTGTCTACTATTATGTTTGATAATTGATTAGCATTTCCGTTTGTTATGAATGCGCTTTTTTAGGGTTTCGTAGTAAAGACATATATTTACAGGGTATGCTTTCAGGGTTTTTTGATTTACTCTTGATTTTTGATTTGACGAAAAATTAATATTAGAAAAAATTTATTTAATTTTTTTATGTATTTTGTTAGTATATTTATAAAATACTTTCAATATTTAATTATTTTTGATAAACCGATAAAGATTTAATACTGTCTTCAAGTATGCAAAACATGGCAATCCACATATGAACGGATTTTTTCTATAACAACAGAAAAATATTAAATTCACTCAAGGCGTAGATCATCTCTTTTAATATATAAACTTCCATCAAGCAAGCACCTATAAGCAATAAAAGATATATAGGCAAAAAGGATATATTTATTGTGTTCCAATAGCTGTGCAAAAAGAGAATAAGAATCAATAACTTCTAAGAGATAGTAGCAGTAACTTCTTCATTATTATTATTATTAATACTTACTACTAATATTTACTAACGTATATCTAATGAGAGATTAAAAACCAACATCCTCTAAGAGATATTAGCTACAACTTATTAATGATGGAATAATTTTAACTTCAGCTTTTGCCATCAACGTCGGATTTAGTACTTCCAGTAGCCTTTGTAAGATTACTAAGGCACTCCTGTTCAGTTTCAAAACCCATAAAAAAACTAAATACTTAAAAACAATTATAATGAAAATGAAGAAGTGAATGGATTTATAAAATAATGCGTAATTAGAAAAATCATGAAAAATTGTTGAAATTGAAATTGCTCGTTATTATACGATACACTGCTTAATCTAATATATCTCGCTACTTAGAAATTTACTGTTTACATATAGTAGCTAGGGTTAGGTTATACTGGCGATTCAAATGGCATAAATTGGTCCATTGTGTTACCATATACTGGAGAGACTTGAGATTTAAAACACCTAGAACCTTTAGCGAAGCTTAGAATGTTATATAGTGGGAGATCTTGAAGTGGATTAAGATTCTCAAAAACTTATTGCCGTCGTGCATGAGTTAGGCAAGACAAAGTAGAAGAGCGGCAATTCCATCATGTTCCCCACAGCTGCAACAGATATCCTTAAATGGCAGATTCAATCTTCAAGTATGTTTACCTAATCTTCAATGACCTGCTGGTAAACCTATCACAAGATTGATGTCTCTACGAGACATCTCAATGAGAAAATTTGATTTCCTTTTACTGGAAAGTAGCCAAATTGCAAACAGATGCGTGCTTATCGTTGAGTCTTCCCATCTTTCCTTTAAAACTTCAGTACAGAAGAACTCAGTAATAGTTTGCATGGTGACATACTATTGCTTCGTTAAAGGAGACTTCTATTTTATTAATTCAAAGAATCTTTTTGAAAACATTTATTTGTATAAAATTATGATTTCTATTTATTTATTGTTATTTGACAAGAAATCAATACAAAAAATAATATTACTTAAAATATCTTCAAATTGAAATCTACGGTTTTTACTGTAAGAAACTGTGTAATTTTTATTTTCACAGCAAATGTAATAACATAATTCATAAAAGGATTTTTTTATAAGTTGCACTTCTTGAATTCATTTTTCATTTATTTTCCTATTAACACACAATAAGGACCAAAATGTATGATATATCACATCACATAATATTTTAAGTATTTTTTCTCACTGTATGCCTTCACATTAAAAAAGAGAAAAATTGTTCAATATATCAATTTTTATGTCCTTACGAGTTCAAGCCCTTCTTCATATGAACTGTCAAAGTAAAAGAACCGGGACCTTTTATATAATAGAAAATTCGGGTTGAATTTATTATGCTGAGTTTTCAAATGGTTTTTATAACTCTAAAGCTATATATTATTTTGAATCCACTCAATAGCAATAGCAAGGACTTTTTCGTATGTATTTTTATGTTTTTATTTAAAACTATATGTGGTGTGCTTGGGTGCGTATGAGTGCTTTTTGCGAATAAAAACTAAATTGATTTAAAGTTGAACTTAAGTAACAATTTGTCACTTTAATTGATAAGTAAATTTGATTTGAGTAAAATTGAAGAAAGCATAATTAAATGTTATCATTTAAATTATCATTATGTTATGTTTATTCTCTATTAACTGCGTGGTTTCTTCATAACCTCTCTGTACGCCTTGACTGGATTATTATTTATCACTTCAACAGACTAAGCAATAATTGAACTTGGATCTGCATACTTCTCCGATAAGCCTGTAACGATAACGCTGTGTTGATAAGCCTGTCAGTTTTCGTAAATAATTTCAGGGTTCTACCCTTTATGTATTTTTTGATCGGATCAATCTTGAGTTCGCTGAGTATGTCATTCCATATAGAAGTGACCATCGTATTATTTGGTTATATAGCAGCTTCCTGTTCTTAGCATTGAGATTTTCATTTTTGAATAGTGGTTGGAGGCGATGAAGATTTTTAACACAGCTTATACTTTTAAGTTGAACATGTTTAAGCCATGTGAATCGTTTGTCCACCATGATGCCTAGATATTTAATGCTATGCTCTCAGTTTATTACCATATCTCTCACTCGCTCTTTTGACAGGTACTGTCTCCACGTACACGTAATAAACAGAGTCTTAGTTTTTCATTATTGATTTTTATTTTCCATTTCTGGAAATACTGCAGGATGAGGTTTAAATGCTCTTGAAGTGTGTTGGTTATGCTGTAGTCTTCCCTGCCATAGATAAATGTCTGAATTTTTAAACAAATTTATATTTTAATTAAACTCAACAATTTTGAATTTAAAATTTATTTGTTGTTGTTTTTGTGGCTTGATTTAGTGCTATTGCGCACTTTAACTCTTTTGTGGCTGGGGGGCTTATCACTGTCCCACACTAAGCTTTAACTGTACTAGAATTATTATCGTTTATTTATTTTTTAACTGTTGACGGACAGTAGATCAGCATATCTTCCTGTGCGTCTAGAGGTGGACTTAAGGTTTATAAGGGCGTGGTTGGACAACGTATCGACTTTTGTGAATAGTATTAGGGCTCTGTCTTTGATATATTTTTTCATTGACTCGATTCTTAGATCTCTATGCATGTTTGTTGTTCTAATATACCAAGGGATCTTAATTAGTCTTCTTAAAGCCAGGTTTAGTGCTATCTGTAATTGCTTTAAGGCAGTATTTGAGGCTTTGCTGTATGTTACTCATCCGTACAGTGCTGGCCTAATTATTTGCGTATATAATAACTTTCTATTGTTGAGGTTAAAGCTATTATTATTATTTTATAGTAAAATATACAAATTTTTTTTTCTCATATTTGTTTATTTTAAATTTATTATTAAAGTTATATTTTGATTGAAATAAATAAAGGTATAAAGAGAAATTCATTCATTTGATTTCAATATTTAAAAATAATTTATTTAACTTCACTTTGTGTTTACATAAATTAAACACTTTGTTATGACAAATCGCGCTGTTTAATTAATTAGAATTTTAATATTCCAATAAACACACAAAAATAATAAAATTGAAATAATTTTTAAACAGAAAATTTGTGTTAAAGCATTTTATGCATAATTTTGAAAAAATTAAAAGTAAAAACATTTAAAAGCATTAAATTATAAATAAATTTAAATACGTTCTCAATGGGAGTGTTTGCTGCTATGTATTATTTATCAAATGTTTTATGATAATTTTGACAAATTTGTGTTTATAAACACTTCAATATTCACGTTAAATACGCCATCTAACGTATTTAAAAATTTTGGGTAGAAACAGTTCAATTGCTACATTTTGTCAGTACTACACAATGGAGTAGAGTAGAGTAGCTGAGGAGAAGCCCAAATTCGAACAAATAAATTATAAATTATTTTAAGTACTTAAACGTACGCAACCGAATTCACACGTACTACAAATTATGATATATCACTATAATGCGCACAATAATCACACGGGTATTTGTCATTCGCAGGATATTATTTGTCATAAATTACGTATGCATTTGATGTTGTGATTGTTTTTATGTTGGAAGTAAGCCTCAATAGCTTACGGCCAACAGCCCCAGTTAGCAGCTCCGGTTAGGAGCTCAAGTAAAAGCGAAATATGTTAAATTAAATTGAAAAATTATTCCATCAAAGGCAATGGCTGTGCGGAACGTGTGAAAATTCAAATGAATTTTATTTAAATTCTAATTGAGATGTCCTTCTACATGTATTTATATGCAAAACCTATTTTAATATTTTTATATTTTAAAGGATTATTTTAATGCTAAATAATACCATGCAAATTTGAAATATTTAACACTTTGACATGTTTGAAAAATAAATTATTGTAATTGGTGCTTCATCATTCGATGTGGTTGTGTAAAATCAGGATTGCAAATTCTAATATTAAACTGAAGTTTTATTTGTATGAAATAATTTTTAATTTAATATAAATTAATATATTTCATAAATTTCCTTGTCTAATGTTGAGTCTCTTTCGAGTTAATGCATTTGGGCACTTTTACTCTTTAATAACTGGGCGGTTTCTGCAGAGTCCCGCTCATCTCACTGATTGATTTGTGTATTGTTCATAAACTTCGTGACTTTTCAATGACTGATCTAAGATCTGCGTACCGCCCGTACGGTTAGTGAATACTCTGAGATAAGATAGCGCTAAGTAGAGCAGCCTTTTAATTTTTAAAAAGGTCATGCAGTCAAAAAAGGCACAGATAATAAATCAATACAGCCAGAATAATTAGGAACAAATGAATAAGAATAATAAGAAAGAACAGGGTACAAGCTCCCATTTGAGCAGAGCACCGCGACCATGATTGATCTTTTGTGCTACAACAGACCCTAACTGAACAAAAGACATTCCGCCTTTCGAATGAAGGCCAAAATGTCGGTTGTTGAGGACCTCCTAATGTCGGAAGCAATTCCCGACCCAGTGATCTCCTCCTGGCCCAGATCAAAGCTGGGCAGTCACATAGAATGTGGCTGGTTGTCTCCTCTGCCTCCAAGCAGAGTCTACAATCTATCTCTTCGGATAGACCCATTTTGTTGAGGTGGTAACGTAGCCCATGGTGGCCCGTTAGATATCCCACTAGCAACCTCAACTTTATTCTGCTAAAGGAGGATATCTTATTATAACTATAGGGAAGAACCAGCTCTTTAGCCTGATGGTTACCTCGACTGTCGCGCCAGTAGCGACTTCTCTCGGTTGAGATCCAATTATTGATTAGAGACCTAGTTGTAGACCAACTTAATTCACAAAAAGGTTCTGGGTCACAGATTATAGTGGCGGATCCTGCCCGTGCAAGACTATCGGCAGACTCATTACCATTAATTCCTGTGTGACCAGGCACCCAGCACAGTGTCACTTTATTATTGCTTGCCAGCTGCTGCAGTGTGTCATAGCAGTCTGCTAGAAGTTTTGAGAAAAACTTCCAGGAGCATAACGCTTTGATTGCTGCTTGACTATCTGAATAAATACAGATCCGGGCGCCTTTCAACCCCTTGTTAATGTTGATACGTCATAATGTTTTTATTATCCATTGATGAATGGATACTAATTCTAATGAAAGATATACATACATTTTCTCCAAAAATTCCTGTTATTGATTTTAAATAAAAAATAATTCTGATCAACTGTACATTGATAATTTGATGTTATATATAAATTGATATAATAAAAGAATATCTGAAAATTTTTTAGAAAAAAAGTTATTTCCAAATAAATTACCAGTTTTTGCTTAAAATTATCGATTGTAAAAAATTTTTGGTGATTGAAATTAACAGCATTATCTTTTTATAAATAAATGTTTTGTCAGTAATAATGTCTTCGCAAACCCCGTATGGAAACCTTGTTGTAGATTTCCTACAAATGTCTGGTTCAATGACATTTTCTTCATTATTGACCTTCATTGCTAAAAAAAGTGGTGTAAGTAAACATTTCTATTAATGATGCATTGTTCCTATTTTTTGCTAATATGTTAAATGACATTTTCAAAATAAATATTATTTTCTGGGATTTAAATAGTTACGAAAGTCGGAATTGAAGCCGCGTGTACAGGATACTCTTGACCGTATGGAAGACATGGGTGTTCTTAAGCGCAAGAAGAAAGAGCAATACTTGGCTTCTTCATACTATGATGGGCTATATTCGGGACCGAGCAGTAGCCGTAAGGATGATGTGGTTTATAGTCTAATAGGTCCTTACCGTAAAAATTAATAGCAATACTATAAAAATTTTGTCCGCATTGGTAATGGTGCCAATAATGCTCGTGGATTAGTAGTGTATTATTACTTCTATGATTTTGATTGGAATTTGTAACTAATACCGGTTAGCTTTATTGGTGGTAGATGGTACGTATTAATTAAAATTTGGGGGTTTTAGTTAATAACATGAAATTAAAAATTATAGCGGCGCAATGATGATTTATGGACTGATGCAAATAATTATGAGAGAATGGATGCACTTATGTTTAAATTGATGGGCTCAGATCGCTTCCATACAGACTTTTGATGACATTGATGATTTTTGATGACAAACGCAATTTAAATTCTCTAGTAATTTAAGTTATAATATCAAAATTTTTGTTGCAAGTTAAATATGTAAATTCTATATATATATTTTTAATATTTTGTTGAAGAGTTTTTTGCACTGATGAAAGTATAAATACTTTTTAAGGTATTTAATGGTAACAATAAAAGTTGCTTTACTATGAAAATCGTAGTTGAGTTTTTAAAAAGTATTTATTAGTTTAGGTTTTAAAGGTAAGTTTGTGACAGACTCGCCGTGAACCGCCTATGGGGCTGATACACTACCATACTTCTTCTTTAAGCACGTATATTATTATTTATTATGCGAGCATATAATATTAAATAATATATGCTTAAAATATATTATTGATTTTTTCAACGAGCACCCAGTAATCGGGGTAATCAGCTAAATAAGTAGAAGAAGAAGAAAGAACAGGGTATTAGCTCCCATTTGAGCAGAGCACCGCGACCATGATTGATCTTTTGTGCTACAACAGACCCTAACTGAACAAAAGACATTACGCCTTTCGAATGAAGGCCAGAATGTCGGTTGTTGAGGACCTCCTAATGTCGGGAGGTGCTAGTAAATCTAAATAAGTAAATCTAAGTACTTCTCAATAGAAGATAAGAATTTCTATTTGCTGAACTATACGTCGAAACTATAGTACATAAAATGTTTACAGTTAAGTTGATGTAAATCAAAGTTTTTTTTATTTTGTTTACATATTAACGAACTTATAAAATTCCTTACCATTTCTTAATGTACTTTAATATTAAAATATATAACAAATATATTTCAAGATTTTCCTTCAACTTAAAGGCAAATCACAATGCACTTTCTAGCAGAGACAGATTATAAACTTCAAATATCTTAAAGGAATGTTAACATCTCTTATTGCAATGACATGTCAAATAAGAGGTAATTTATTGTATAAGTCGGTGTCTGTGACAACAGGCAAAAAGTACTTGATTTATGGATTTTGACAAACCTAAATTGGACAAAGCTGTCATAAGTAACTGCGGAAAAAAAAAACACCAAATGCAAGACATCAACAACGTGCAAGCAATAAGCAGTGACGTGCATTGAAGGAGAAATAGAAAGTGACAAACTTGCATTAACGTTCATGGATCGCATGAAGGTAGACAAGCAGCATTTGTTGTAACTCCAGCAAGACAGTTCCAAGCGCAAATGCTGACAAACCAAGAACCAACAAAGTCAAAGACGCACTTTGCCAAGTGGCTGACTGATTGTCATAATGTTAATGCAGCTCATGCACGTACGAGTACAGCACATCAACAGGTCTTGGTAGCACAAACATGGCTCATTCAAGCACGAAAAAAATACTCACTGGCAATATAAGAAGTTTTCCAAGCAACGTTTGTCAACTTAACGAAAAATAATGTTGCTACTTAATTTTCCTAAGAATACTCCAAGCGCGTATTTGTTTGTTTTATGTTAAGTAAGTGTGTATTTAGTTAATTGTAAATTCATAACTACACATTATTAATATTCTTTGCAAAAGGGAAAAATTCCATTTCGAACATAAATTATTTTATTTTAATAATTTTTCCACATATTTTACACTCTTGTAAGCAACATTTGACACCTTTTCTGGTATTGAGTTCTGTTTTCCTTATTAAAATTGGAATTTATGCATATTTACCTATTCTAATTAAAATTCATAATAATATCTCATGCATTTGTTTAGTTTAAGTGCATTCAATTGAAATCGTAGCAATTGTATTTATATTAGTATTTTATGCAAATTTAGGTCAGTTTAATGCAAGCCGGTATGCCGCTGGCTAATCAAATTTTGAAATATTTATGATTATTGAAGTTCAATAAATTACAAATTTCGGGACTTGATAGTTAAACATTTTTCCATAAACGCACTGTTTATTCTTTTTAAGTATTTTTGTACGCTTTATTATTTTAAATTTAATTTAAATTTAAATTTAAATTTAATTTTCTATTTTTGTTTTTTAGTTTACATTCTGGAAAGGCTTTTCCTATTCGTAGTCGAAACTGCTAATTATGGAATAAATTTTGAAAGTTTTATAGCAATAAAAAACATTATGGACTTCTTAAAATGAATAAAGATTACCGAATTTAGAAAGAAATATATTCTATTAGTTATTAAAAATATGAAAATATAAAATATATATGTATATATAAAATATATATTCATAAATATATAATATATATAAATGTACATATATATATTAAATTTATATGAAGTATAAAAATATGATGTACTGAACGGGCTACATTGAGGAGATTTGATATTATCGAATATAATATATATATAATATACGTAATATATATTTATTAAATTTATATGGAGTATAAAAATATGATGTACTGAACGGGCTGCATTGAGAAGATTTGATATTATCGAATATAATATATATATATATCTATATGTATATCTATCCATTTAGTATATTATATTTTTTACTCTACATAAATTAAAACGTATTCAAATATAGTTTTAAAAATATTTGACATAGTGTATTACGTATATATGTTATTAGAAACTCAGAAACTGTGAGTTTGTATTTGAAACACCTCGATGACCTAGTAAGTGGGATATTTCAAAAAATTCCCACCCTTAAAACTTCCCTCGTCCTAAAGCTCCATCCGAAACCACTGTTAGGTAATACGTCTGAAGATTACTATGATAATCTATTACCTTCGATCCAGTCAAATGTTTATATCCTCAAATGTGGTAGTCAGAAAAAAGAAACGAAAAAAAAAAATGCAAAATATCTTCAAAATATATAAAAAATATATAAATACATAAAATATATTTTTTTTTTGTGATTTTTAAATTTAGTTACCCAAAATAATATAAAATAGATATAAACTGATAGAATACACTATAAATTAGCGGTTTGTGTGAATTATTGAATTCTTTTGAAATAAGAAATAAGAGTTATTGCTCGTTACTTAAATGCTTTGTTTTCTATGGTAATACCAAAAAGGATTAGCCTCGTAGATATAAGACCTTTGAAAGGAGTAATTTCTTCTCATTTATATAGAAAGAAATGGAAAAACTTTAGAAGGTACGAAATTAGTGCTTTGTTAGTATGGAGTTATTCTTTGTTTAAGCAAAAGGTGACTTCTTCCCATTTATTCAGGACGAAGAAAAAAAAAGTAGAAAAGGTTGTTGATATTAAATATTCTGTGGATTATTTGGAAGACATGATTTCTGCTCATTCATTCAGAAATAAGAGAAGAAACAAAGAAGACCGCTTGTTGGTACTAGTATTAGTACTAGTCTTTGCCTTTAGTCATATCTAGAGTAAATGTGGCAAACAGTGTCATTAAAGAAAGAAATACAGGAAGGATTAAAAACTCTTACCTTATGAACTGTTCAAAATATCGAAATTATATGCTGTTACGGATATATATTTCATATTTAAGATATTTTAGAGTGAGTTGAACATATTCAGTTTCTGCAACAACTATATACTTTGTATGAAGAAAAACATTTGTATTGTAAAAACACAACAACAAATTGCTCACAACTACGAACACCGCATTTAAAATGACATACATTGCTGCAACACAATTTTCTGAGCTACAACGAAAAGCTCATTTGTAGTGAAAAATTATATGCGATATGTTGCATGCCGCATGCAATTCTTCCGTTCACACACACGAACAAAGTACTCGCTCGTACAAAAACTTCAGCTAATGAAAAAGTGCGTTTATCAGCGATAATAATCGGCGATATTATGTCAAACAAGGACAAACTAGCGTGTACGAGTTTTTTAAAATGTAAAAAATTTATTTTAAATAAACGTGAAATAAATTAAATACCAAACTGTGAAGATATTCCGAAGCTAACAGAATGTTATGGATAAAAAAATAATAATATAAAGTTACTTAGCCAGTCAACTCTACAAAACGGTCAAAATGTGGTCAATCGAAGTCAACGCCAAATGAACGTTCACGTCCATTGCTGAATACTATTGACGATGTTGCTGATATGCCAGAGCAACCGATGACGAATGCCAATCTGCTGGTCTTGACAAATGAAGAAAACACCAAGCACCACAGCTACTAGAACAGTAGAGCTTATACATTGAAGAGGAAGCACTCAGAGATAACAAATTCAATCGAAATTATACAAAATGATCGATTGCGCGTAAGCCCATTGACATATCGACATGAATCTTGAATTTCATTTAAGAGCAGCAGCAGTAGCAACAATGGTAGCAACAAGAAAAAAGCCACAAAGAACACAAAGAATTGCAACAAAGATACGCAGCTCAGCAACGGACGAAATGCAATTCAAGGAGCACTGATTTGATGTGATGTTTATCAATGCTGAAACCACTGCATTTGGTTGAAAAGCTTGAAATATATTGTACACTAAGTGCAACTACATAAGTTGATATATATTTTTATATACATATAGATATATTATTCCTGATTTTATTGTAGTGATGTGTGTGTGTACATAAAAAATTGTCTCCATAAGCTGTTTGCTGTTACTTGTCTGTAAGACCGATGTTATCTTTATAAAGTTACTTTTATACTTGCAGATTGCATTATCGCTTCATACATTTATGGCATTCATTCTAACTTCATCTTCACTTATATAAACTTACTGCCTATTATTGCATTTAAGAGATATTAAATTTTTTATCACAACTTTTTTGTGTTAAATTTTACACGCCATTTTTGTGTAATCAAGCAAAATTGAGGATGTGCTCGGCACATTAATTTGTGCTTGATGACAGTAATTGATATTTATTTGAAAAAAATGTTAAAGAATCGGTTTTATAATTACAAAAATCTCTGGTGATATTAAATATAATTTAATTACAATTATGAAAACAAGACACAAAGCTTTTGATTTACTGTATTAATGCAGTGATTGAATCTCATAACTTCAATTGACATAATTTATTGCTCGTTAGTTATATCATTACTCAATATTTAATTTTATTAATTGCATTCTAAGGACTAATAAAAAATGATAATTAATTCAATTAATTTTTTTGTTGATTTAAAGACAAAATATTACATTATGAAACTTAGATATTAATAATTTATCAGTTCAAAATTTGAATAAAAATGTAATAAATTTTAATTGACTATATCCTTAATGAATAATAATAATAAATAATGTAACTTTTGAGTAAAATTCTTAATTATATTCCAATTGTAATTTTAGATAAAAATGTTAAATTATAAGATAAACAAGTTAAATTGTTAGATAATAGGTCTGTTCCACGAGCTACTCGTAGTAACTTTGAGTAACACTGTGTATACACAACACTACCAAATTTTCGCGTAAATTTTACTTGAGTTTTACTACGAGTAGCTCATGGGACAGACTTAATAACTGATTTCTGCATACAAACTTCCACATGCGCAAATGAGATCCACACTCGCGCATTGGGTCTAATTTTGTATAAATGAGTTCCAATGAGTTTTAAATGAGCTCCAAGTGCAAATAAGGTTTGAAAGTATATTTAAACTTCATCCAACATTTTTTTGGCACAGACCAAAAATCACATCAACAGGCAAGTTGATAAATCAGCTGTTTGAAATGAAAACAAATGAATTAAAATGAATGGAAACACTTTCAAATGACTCATTTGAAATGAGCCATTTGAGGCCAGTGTATATGTTATATTAGTCTCTTTGTTTTTTCTCTACTGAAGTTACTCGTCAAACTGGTAAGATAACAATCATTTAAACTCCCTTTTTTAATCCTTTCTCGGTAAAATTTCGAGAAACGAAACTTTTGAAAGCATTGAAACGCTGTATATATAGTCACTATATTTTAGTGGGATGAAGAAAGGAGTTATTTTAATTTTAGTTATTCTCTGTTTATGTGATAAATTGTAATTTCTTTTAATATTGTGTCAAAGTCATCAATATATAGTACTTGTAGTTGTGTGTGATTAACATATATTTAATAATAAATTTAATAATTATTTAATATTTTAATAGTTAATATCATATTTTATTGTTATTGATAATCTTTCCAATTATGTGTAAATTGAAATTTGATAAATCATGGTGTCAAACATTGCATGTAAGGCATGTAGTACGCTGTGTAATTATTCCCCCTTTGCTATTATGTCAAGAGATATAGACAGAATTTTATTCCAGAATTTTCTTTCCTTCTTTCTGTTCTGTGCTATCAAACGTTACACATCGTTTTTTTTATCAGAGTGGAAAACAAGTTTTTAATAGAGTGGGGAATACGTTTGTAATAGAGAATTTACTTAGAAAGTGTTTATTTTCATAATGAATCCTGCAAAAATAAAGGTATTTATATTTACTTATTATAAAATTATACTTCATTTTTATTTAATCTATTTATTTATTTCTAACAAATGTTATCTGTATTTTGCTTATAGAGTATAAGTATTTTTTCATATATATTTATATATAAATGTGCAAATATAACTAAAAATCAGAAAAATAGCAATATATGTATATATAAAGTTTTTTTTTGCTTGGTACCCGACATGCCCATATGGTTCCCATATGGGTTGCCACAATATAAACCCTCTTACGACAATTGTAATGACTTTCGCGATACATGTGCTTACTTTCATCAAGAGTATTTTTTCTGTAGCCTCAATGAACCCAATATGGAGTTCGAAACAGTTTTTTATTTCCACTTATTTGGCCTAATTTTTATGTTATTATTTTTGTAATAATTTTTTTAAAAAAACAAGTACTTTGGTTTTTTTTTTGACTTTCACATCCATGTCCATAGTTACTGCATATATTAAATTTGTGATGAACCTGATATTCCGATAAACAAATGGTTAAGTTATGTAGAGTGTCACGGACAATCATTGAAATTGTTGAAAGAAAATTGAGAATGAAATTAAAAGTGAGAGAAAAAACAATATGTCGATTCAAATATCGGCATGAGAGCCGGGCTATTTGTTCCTCGGCACTTAGGCAATACAGTATTGTGCAGTTATAAATGTCCGAATTCGCGCCCTGACAATGACAAGAAGCAACACAGCCTTTTTTATAAATCGGTAATAATCGAATTCTTATACTTTCCGATTTTAAGGAAAGTCGTATAACAATTTAAATTTTGACTTGCCCGTGACACTCTACATAATAAGGGCTCTATGTATATTGTGTGATATTTATCTTTCTTTTTTCTTCATTGAGAGAGAGAGGGAGAAAGAGAGACGTTGCTCGTCAAACTGCTAAGATAACAATCATCTAAAATCCCTTTTTTAATCCTTTCTCGGTAAAATTTCGAGAAACGAAACTTTTGAAAGCATTGAAACGATGAAATCATCTCATTTTGATCATTTTAATGTATTTTTTATTTCATTTATTATTTTTATTTTAATCCATATCTTTTTATTTTTTATTTTTCCAAATACTGCAAGTAAAATTTATATTTTGTACAATACTTTAGAATAATAAGAATCAGACTAGATAGCTCAGTAGTAATTCGTTAACTCGGTAAAATTATAATCACTCTCTTCTATTAGAATAAATCGTTACTGGCATCAACCTGGTCTAATATATATAGGCCCAATGTAGCAGTTGATCTGTGGCCATATATTATGTTATGAATAATAATTTAGTGTTAATAGTATATTTTTTTAATTATGTGTGAAGAATAATGATTTTTAATAAGGCTTTTTGTATTGCATCGTTAAATTTATTTTGAAAATATTTTTTAACACTCATTTTATGTATTTATATAAACTTTTCTCTTTGTTGATTTTTTTTATGGAAAGATTAATAAGAAAAATAGTTGATAATATGGCTGAAATATATTGGTTTGAAGAACTATAAAAAAATATATATGTATTTGCTATATATATAGTCAGTATATTTTAGTGGGATGAAGAAAGGAGTCCTTTTAATTTCAAAGTCAAAGTCATCAATATATAGTACTTGTAGTTGTGTGTGATTAAAATATATTTAATAATAAATTTCATAATTATTTAATATTTTAATAGTTAATATCATATTTTATTGTTATTGATAATCTTTCCAATTATGTGTAAATTGAAATTTGATAAATCATGGTGTCAAACATTGCATGTAAGGCATGTAGTACGCTGTATAATTATTCCCCCTTTGCTATTATGTCAAGAGATATAGACAGAATTTTATTCCAGAATTTTCTTTCTTTTTTTCTGTTCTGTGGTACCAAACGTTACACATCGTTTTTTTTTTATCAGAGTGGAGAATAAGTTTTTAATAGAGTGGAGAATACGTTTTTAATAGAGAATTTACTTAGAAAGTGTTTATTTTCATAATGAATCCTGCAGAAATAAAGGTATTTATATATGTTTATTATAATATTATAAAATTATACTTTTTTTATTTAATTTATTTATTTATTCCTTACAAATCTTATCTGTATTTTGCTTATAGTGTATGTGTATTTTTTCATATATATTTTTTCATATAAATGTGCAAATATAACTACAATGTACCAAAAATCAGAAAAATAGCAATATATGTATATATAAAGTTTTTTTTTGCTTGGTACCCGACATTTCCTTGTGCAAATCAAATATGGCTGCGGTTAATTTGAGGTTAAGTTTTGTTTTTTTCTTTTGTTTATAAATTTTAACGAATTTTAGTGAATAAAGTAATTTCATTGCAGAAAACTTTTATTAAAGGGAGTTTCTTAATATTAATTAAGATTAAATTTATGAAAAGATGTTTTTGGTGCAGGTGTTCTAGAAACATCTATCGAATTTCTTCCACGTGTTTCACTTATTATTTTTAGTCTTTCAACTCATGTATAGTATTTCGTCTTGATTATTAATTTATATTCATTCGTTCTGCTTATTAGTAACATATAGTTAGATTAAATTAAATAGAGTTGCTAGTAATCGAAATTTTATATATATAGGTGGATCCAAAAAAAAACTCATTTTTATTTAGAACTATATCAACGTTATTGCAATTTGTTGACAAAGTTTTAAATGAAATAAAAATTCATTCCGTAAATTATTATTATGAAAGGTGTATATTGCCGTCGCCTGGTACTTAGACACCTTGGAAATAATGATAGGTGACAAAAACGAACACTGTTTCCAATTTGCAGCTTATTGATGTAAGAGAATTTCAAGTAAATGACATAAAATTGTTTATGTTCAGTGTTGGTAGGTAACAAGGTACATGTGATAGCTCGTCTGGTATAAATAAGATCGCTCAAAGATAGAACCTATTGTGACACTATGATTTATATAGGTATATGTTTATATAGGTAAGCATGAACATATAACTCTTATAAGAGAACCTTATGCTGGACCATGCAACTATTTTGCTTAAATGAAAAAGACGTGGTTCTTAATATCAATGTTATCTTTCTCATCTGACATCGACATCAGACTTTGATACAGGCCCCTAGTCTGTCTTCATGCTTTACAATTAGACATTGTCTCGTCAAGAAAGTTAATGCTAATGTAATGAATAAAAACAGGAAATTTTCTTATTATGAGAGTTATATATATAAATATAGAGAGTTATATATATAAAAGTGTAGATTTATGTAGTCAAAATATATCTCACAATATCACAAAATTTAGTGTTACATTTTATGAATTGATATCCAAGTTATTTAATATCATACAGTTGTCAAAATATATTCGTTATTTTTTTTTAGGAGGAGGTGAAATGCTTTATGCTCTGTTAGACCGACCATCGTCGGAATGGTGTGCCAACTTACTAACATTCATATGTACTTTACGGCTTAAAAACTCCCTCTTCAGCGAGACTTATTCCTACTTTGGAGCCGCTTTCGCATTACTTCGAGGGGGTAGGGTCTCTCTTATGTTAACATTTCAAGCTATGCTCTTGTGATTTTCAGTCTGCGTCCAGACCTTCGCTCTTCACCATATTTTTCTTGGTGTCTGTACTATTTACTAATCTAGTTTCTGATTAAAAGTGTGTTCCTTAATGTAATGAATGTAGTATTAATGAAAGCTAAAGCAGTTAGAATTAATTAATTGACCTAAGAATACAGGATGATGGTTAGTATTAAACTGAGAATGTTTATTCTGTACAGTAATGAAAACAATTTCAGAGTAAACATATTTTTTTATTGATAACACAAAAACGGTGTTTATTAAATATTTAATCTATGTTATATTGTTATTAAACTTTTTAACGTTACATTTTTTTTAATTCTTCAAGGATAAAGTGGCTGTTGCATCTATGCATACTTTTGCTAAAGGCGATACTGTTCTGGCTCTCTTTGAGGATGACGTGTATTATAAGGCTAATATACTAAAAATTGCTAAAGATAAATCGTCTTGTCTAATAAAATACCAAGGTTATAATGGGATTTATCATATCACTATGAATAAAATAAAACGATTATACGTAGACTTCCAAACGCTGTTACTAAGTTGTCACAAAGGAAGAAAGGAAGAGTTTTATTTTCAAAAAGGGGATTATGTATACGCAGCTTATATTGATGGAAAGTATTATCCAGCTAAAATTGTTAAAATATTAAAGAAAACTTGTATAGTTTTATATATCGGATATGTTGATCGATTGTATGAAGTTCCATTCAGCAAAATTAAGTTAAGCATGGAGAATAGACTCATATCCAAGAATAGTAAAACATTAAGCAGTTTTGAATCTAACATCGCCATTCGCAACTCCCCAACTACTACATTGACAGTATCAAGTGATTCCACACAGGGGTATTACAAACCAGGGCAGAAGATACTAGCATATTACAATAATGAAAAGTATCCAGCTAAGATAATTAGCATATCCAAAAATAAAAAAATGTGCCTTATTGAATATAATCACTTCAAGGAAATATATGAAATCGCATTAGAAGATATTGAGCCAATCCAAGAAAAAAAAATCCAAGATATTAAAGAAAAGTCTATAAAATATATAAAAAAAGCTCTCATATCCGGATTCTCAGACAATTTGAAATATATGTAGAGAATATTTGAAAGCGAAAATATAAAGTATTTCTTAAAGCAATAACTATTGTGAGTTTGAGATAATCCATACTCTAATAAAAAAGATGAAAAATTTTAGACAAATAGTTTTAATAAAGCATAGATGAAGATAAATTTGATATTAAACCTAAAACTGGGTAATATCCTTTCATGGTATATTTGTCAGTACAGTCCAATAAACATTATTGGATGTTTACAAATAATAAATCTAGTTGAATAAATTTTATAGTTATACTGATCAAGTTCAAATTAATAAAAACTCCAAAATCAATCTAGATGGAGATGGAGAATCAAATAACATATCATATAAAACCGGTTGGGTAGTCAGAGAGGGATTATGCTATAGATCACTTTCCTTTGACCAAACAAAATGCGTATAATATATTGAACATAAAATATTCATGTGATTCTAGATGACCAGCATTGGCATACTCGGTATGTTGGCCAGTTCTGAGGTGGGGTTCTTGTCAACTATTTATTACAGCTGATATCAAAAAAAAAAAATAAGATAAATTGTGCCATTAATTCTATACATCTATATATATTGTGTAATATCATTAAAAAAAACGGTCCTGTCAATCAGTTTGAATCTTCCTTTCGTATCCTACCTATGAATCGTAATGTGACTCAAAGGTACCTATTTTCCACAGGACTCGAACTTTTGTTAACTGAGAAGCATTTCAATACTTTAAAATCTTCGTTTTTGATTTAACTATGTGAATGTTTTAAATATGTCCAAATAACGTGGTATGACACTGTATACTTTATGTTGTGCTTATAAACATTGTGGTATAATGAATATTACAAACAACAGATGTAGCACGGTACTGCGGTAGTTTACGATATTATAGGTATGCCCAAAAAGATTTCGCATGGTACGATACGGTAAGGTTATGCGATACATACAACTGTTGGAGTAAATGGGATAGATGCAGTACTGTATATTGGGATATTAAATCGTACCTCGACAGTACTATATTTAAAAGTATTGACCGTACGGTACATGTCAGCCATTTTTGATAAGAAAATTTGACAGTTATAATTTAAATATAAAAAGACTGCTCTAAATGGGAAACCGCTTGAAATTGCAGAACTGCGTCTATGAAAAGTTTTTTTTTTAAGATGAACCAATATATATAAAATATTAATTAAAAAAAAATTGATCTCCAGATTATTTAATTACTGTCGACAAATATTTTTTTTCGCTTTTCCCTGATATTAGAAATTACTATAAAAATTGAATTGGCATATCGTGTGAGCCGAGTTACTGCGACACCCGAATTATCGAGAAACCATAACTATTACATTTTTATAATATTTTATTATCATAGTTGAGCTATTAATTTCTTATTACAAAAAAATAATGTTAATAATTGTAGCGACGTGACTTCCAGTCTCGTATTGCACGGCCCATGTTAATTATTGCGCTATATTTACCTGTTAATAAATAAAATAAAAAATATAACAGTATTGATATAATAAAATATATAAAATAATTCTTACAATGATTTTTCCGATATATAAGTTTGATTGACATTGTTTGGCCATCCAGTGTGCGCCCATCGTAAGCACGGATGGCCTTTAACGCATCAGAACGATTCTCAAACATTGCATGGGCTATTCCTAAAAAAAAAATTTCACATTTTGCTAAAAATCGCCTTTATTTATAATATATTTATTACCCAAGCTTGTGCCATCTACATCGTAATGTATACTTGCAGTCATCAACTTTCCATACTCTCCGAACAGTTGATAAATGTCTTCAGTAGAAACGCTCTCAGCCAAATTATAAACCATTATGAGACTATAATTATTTTTAGGCTAAACTCGATGAATAAAGTTGAATAATAAAGGTTAAAAAAATATATATATATAATTTTTTGGTATGGAATTACTTTCTTATAAGCACGTTGGAAGAATCGTTTTCCTGCATGTGAGCGATTCTTTCGACCAAACTTATCCTGCTGACGTCTATAGCGACGGCGATTGTTAACTTTAAATAAGCTTTTGTTCTCCACAATGATCTGCTCCAAAGTTTTATATAAAACCGACTCCCTATTATTTTCAGAAATTGTTTCCTTGAAAATTAACGGTTTTCTCTTTTGTTTAACAATGATTTCGTCTAAACTGTATTCCATGGCGTCCATCCTTGAGTCTAATTGAAGCACTTTATTACAGCTACCAATCGCACAACCGTTCACGGAAACAATCTGAAAGGAACTAAAGTGCTGTATAGTTAAAAACTGATAAGTTGAAGTTCACAATAGATAATGTCATAGATTTCTTCATTTTTGCAGGGGTTCAAGAAGTAATAACTGCACATTATCAAACAGTTTGATGAAAACACTACGTTGCTATAGAGTGTATAAAACTGATACTTTCTGTTTTGCGAATGTAGATGTAATTTGTGACTGACTGTATTATTTCATTTAGTTAAATATAACATATAATATGGTGAGAAAATTTAGTACACTTTTTCAACTTCACCATTATGTTGAGTTACACGTATGTGACACTTTCGATTTCAAGTATTAATGAAGTAATGATTGATAATTGTGTGAACAGGATAGGCATATTATTCAAATTATACTCGTAATAAATTGTTATATTTAACAATAAGTCTAATATGTTT